>NW_020455316.1:2057688-2123146 GCF_003342845.1 Nothoprocta perdicaria
GCCCCGGCCGCGTCTGCGTGGCCCTGTCCACGCGGGAGCCCCGCGGCGCCGCCTCGGCCTCCGCCGCGGCCTGCACCTTCACGTGCCGGAGCCGGGGCCCCGCGGGCTCCGGGGCCGCGGGCGGCTCCTGCTGGCACCGCGGGAAGGTGCCGCCGGCGGCAGCTCTGTCCTTGGGCCTGACGGCCTGGGGCGGCGCGGGGCAGGAGGCTGCTCCAGCAACACTGAGCTCTGCCTCCGTACCTGCAAAATAAAAATGTATTTTTAATACACACATATATAATTATAGATATAATAAACATATATCATCAGCTCCGGCGCGGCGGGGATGGTACCAGAGCCCCCATGGCGGCGCGGGGAGCCCTCGGCCGCCCGGCCCTCCCGGCTGCTCTGTGCGTTGGTCTCCGTGTCCAGCGTCTCCGGCAGCGACTCGCACGTGGACAGCGTGGACTTGATCCGCGAGGAGCGGCACTCGCCGGAGAGCCTGAGCTCCAGGCTCTGAATCTTCAACGTGYACCACGTCTTCAGCTCGTCCACCAGGGAGACCTGCAAGGAAGAGGCTGCAAGGCCGCGGGCCGCGCTCTGCCACACGGCGCAGGACGCGCACGGGGGCCACGAGCAGCGAGGCCGGTGCGGGAGACAACGCGACGCGCTGCATTTCCAACGCGACGCGCTGCCAGCTGCGTCCGGACAGCAGCTGGGGCCGGGACTAAGGTGTTGTTTGAAGCAACTCGGCCCCGTTCCGGTACCTGCCGTTTGTGCCCCTCGCTCCTCTGCAGCTCCGCGTGCTGCTGCAGGCGATGGAGGCACTCGCTTCGCTCGGCCGAGAGCCGCTCGCCCATGAGCTTGTCCAGAACGCGGAGCTGCGGGAAAAGCCAAGCCCAGCTGCAATGAGCGTGTGGAAAACTCGGCAAAAAGACTCACCTCCAGCCTTACAAATCAGCACTACAAGTGCAGGTAGCTTACAAAAAGCTGCCGTCACAGAATCATCTATCTGATAAAAAAAAGCTTAAAAAAAGTAATATAAAGGATTTAGAGCTGCAGTGCAAAGGAGCTCAACAAGAGGGATTTTACAGCTATAAATCCATCAGCTGTAGGACTACATTCTGTCTTTAGTTTCCTTCTTACAGCCTCAAACAGTTAGATTTATTGTCTAACCAAATGCCTGAAGCCACTTAGAAATTAAATGTGTTTTTGCTCAAGACCCTATTTAGTATCATTAGATCCCTGTAGTCTGTCACAGTTCCCAGGTCTTGAATATTACATTTCATTTTTTTTTTACAACACAAGAAGCAATAAATAGACAGTGACAATGAAAACATTCACTAATCTTAGGATTTATTTCTAAGAATCACATGGACAAGTAGACCTTGGAGTCACGTTCTTACTTGATGCTGAGTCTTGCTTTCCATTTGGCCCAGCTTAACGTTCATCTTGTCTTGCACTGTCCCAAACTCGGCTTTCATCTCTTCCACCGCTGCCTCCAGCTGATTCTCCAGTTTATTTATGAGAGGCTCACAACGACACCCGTTTATWGGGGCCTGCAAAGAGCAGCAGAGCTTGCGGTAGGAGTGGCTTGCAGAGGAAGCCCCTCTGCTTTCTGTGTGTGTGCTTGGAACAGCTTCCCAGCTGCTCGGGGTCAGTGTCGTGCTCGTCTGCACCGGTGCTGCCTCTCAGCCCCCGAGCAGCTCGCACAGCTCAGCAGAGACAGAGAGAGGMGCCAGCAGGACAGGCCTTGGGCTGCAGAAGCCCAGCCTGGCAAAGGATTCATCTCTGGGGACAGAGCCTAAAACAACCCACTGCTGCTTCCACTTGGGCCGCCGGTGCAGGCGGGGCAGCCTGTTGGGGCTGCGGCCCCAGGTGCTGCACCGCGTGTCCTGGTGCCGCCTCTCTGCATCCCGGGACAGAGCCCCCACACAGGGGTCAGCCCGGACGGCGGCTCGGAGCCTCCCCGGGGCGAAGGCAGCTCCTCCCGTCACCATCACCCGCAGGCAGAAACCGGCTCCCTCRGGGCTGCCGGGAGCCTCGCACAGCGGCTCCGAGTCTGTCCCCGGGGGAGCCCCCTTCTCACGGAATCGCAAGGGGGAAGGAAGGGACCTCTGGAGATCATCCAGTCCAAGTCCCCCTGCTCCAGCACGAGTCTGTGATCCTGTGACCCCAAAGCATTGCTGAATCAAACAGAAAGAACTGAAACAAAATGCACTGAACACGCTCAAGCTCTTGGTTTAGGCAGCCAGGTTAAATGCTCACAAAATGCTTTTCTTTTTCTTCCTCCCCCATCGAAAAAGCCCTTTACATTCCTGACCGGAACTCTTAACATTGCAAAGTGTATCCTAAAAGCACCAGGCTCATCCCCAAACACCGTTCACACCTCTACCAAAAGGAGGTAAGGAACAGCTCAAAACCAGCTCTGTGCTCGCACCCAGCACCAGCGAACGCAGCCCAGTGCTCACCCGGCTTGGTGCCCACCCAGAGCCGAGAYCCACGTGGGGACCGAGGTCCACGTGGGGACCGAAGCCCGCAGCGGCCATTTGAGAGGCACCACRGACCCCACGTGCCCGCTGCGTGTCCCTCACCGGCGTGACGTGGCCATCAGGCCGCTCACCTGCATGAGGCGCCCGTCGCGGCCCCGGTACAGCGTGTAGAGCTGGTAGGCCCGCGCCTCGTGCGGCGGCGGCGGCGCTGGGGGCGGCGAGGGGCCGCCGCGCTTGCCCCTGCGCTTGGGCTGCTGCTGCTGCTGCTGCTGCTGGGGCCCCGCGAGGGCCTGCTGGTCGGCCGGGGGGACGGGGTCGGAGAGGGCCGAAACCTGCGGGAACAGGGAGCGCCGCTGCACTGCTCACGGGCCCTCCAGCCCCACGGGGACTCGGAAGGTCCCCTGTGGCAACTGCTGCAAAAACCTGACAGACACGTTAAGCCCAGCTGCTGTGAGTGGCCACAACCCACCGTTTATCAGCACAATAACCAGATTTCTGTCCAAACCCAGCTTGTGTGACACCCCAGGGAAAAGAATTTCCCCCCCAGAGATGAGTTTTGGCTGCAGACTGCTCGCACTCCATGGCAGAGGTCAGGGAGCAGGCGGGGAGGACACATGCACTGTCAGCCGGCATACCCGTCAGTCCCTGGCTACCTTTTCCTTGGGCTGCTTCCTTTTGCCCCTCTTGCCCGCCGGCGAGGCGGAGCGGGGCTCCTCCTTCAGCTYGCTCCTCCCCGGCGCCGCCGGCTGCTCGCTGCTCGCGGTGTCCTCCGCAGCCGAGGCGCTGCCCTGGTGCGGGGAAGGCACGGAGAGCGCGCGTAGGGATGCAGAAAAAGCAGCTGTTCTGCACGTTCTCAATGCCGAGCAGGTCGGCACGAGCCAAGGGCCCCGAGACGGGGGCTTCAGCAGCAGAGCATGTCCCTGTGCCGCGGGACTGCCCCCGGCTGGGCCGCGCAGCCTGCTGCTGCCCCCCACAACAGGGACGGACACATCCCCCMACATGGTTTGGGCCCTCGTGATTTCTTCCCCACTGCCCCATGGCCATGCAGCCGGTGATGGGGTCTGTACCTTGCTCTGCACCACTTCATCGCGAGGCACGGACTGCGCCCGCCTCTCCTCCTTCAGCCTCTCCCTCTTCTTCCTCAGGCTCCTCCCRCGGTTAAAGCGTGACACCTGAGGGCAGACGGGGATCCTGGGTGCCCAGCAAAGCAGGGGGGCAGCCCCGGGACTGTCCCCACAGCCTGGGGGCAGGCGGCTCCCCAGGGCTCGAGCTCAGGCCCCGAGGGCCGCGGTGACGCCGAGCCGGCCCTCAGCTCCCTGCGCCAGGGCCAGACACTCCCTGCGCCAGGGCCGGACACGGGCCGCCTACCTGGGACGCCTTGGTGAGGAGCAGGGCAACCTCGGGGTTGTTGTTCTGCCTGGCAGCCTCCAGAGGCGTCTGCCCTGCCTGGGGGGAGAAGAGCACGGGGCTTGCTTCAACGGACAAAGCGCTGAAAACGCAGCATTTCCCCCCGGAATGTGAGCAAGTGCTCTGCGCACCACAGCAAAATGGCCAAGAGCCTGAGTTCTCCCAGATTTAATGTAGCTCTCTAACCAAATATTTTCTACCAACGCTAGAAAAACTTGCTCGGAGCCTGCGCTAATACAAAACATGAAGGAAACTCCACGTCCTACTTACGTTGTTGACAACTGATGTATCAGCCCCCGCCTCCAGCAGCAGCTTAACCACCTTCTTGTGATTCAGAGCYGCGGCGACGTGGAGCGCGGTGTCTCCGGCCTGGAAAGGGCAATGGAAAACGCAGCCATGCAGCGGGCGCCTTGGGAGAACCGCAGCCTCCCAAAGGCCGCTCCAGCTTCGGGAGACCTGCTGGTCTCCACGCAACAACTGCTCTTAAATTAGACTTGGCTGGGAAAAACACAATGGGAGAGGAAGGAGGCAGGAAGGGCAAAAGCTGCTGTGGCTGCTGCCCTCGCCGGAGAGCGGAGGTGCCCGGGAAGCCCCGGCTGGCGCCGCTTCCCCAATACGGGAGCGCCGGGCAGCCACACAGGCTCACGTGGTTAATGTTCAGCAGTTCCTTTCACAAATTAAAACAGAAAATCTCATCTGCAAATGAAATTACACGGCAAATTCAACGTGCTGAAACTCATCCTGTAATAGCTCCTATCTAAGGAGCACACAGATCAGACAGCATCTTTGTGATCCTGGGCTCTAYATGAAAGGTTTCCCAGGAACATGAGATCAGGTGGTAAAATACCACATAGGATATTTATTTAGCAGCTTTAATGTAATTTTAATGCATTAAATCCATTCCCTTCTATCACCCAATTAGGCTATGCATTCAGGGACAGCATTCAGGTATTTCCCACGTAAAAAAAAAAAAAAAAAAAAAAAACGAAAGAACACAAGTCAAAAATAAAAAAAATAAAAAATCTAATAAAAAAAAAAAAAAAAAAAAAAAAAAAAAAAGCATGATTAATTCTAGCTATGCTGTGTATACTGAATTTAAAGCAGTCTTTCTTCTTGTTTGCTTTACTTTTAATTCCCACTACTTCATAATGCATCAGGGCAAAACAAAATTTCCAAAGCAAATTGCACTTCTGTACCATCTGAACAGTGGGGAGTTCTGCTTCACAGTAACCAAGTGCTGTAATCACAGAATCCCAGAAGGGTTGAGGTTGGAAGAGACCTCTAGAGATCATCCAGTCCAAYCCCCTGCTCCAGCAGGGACACCCAGAGCACGGGGCACAGGGCGGCATCCAGGCGGGTTGGGAAGATCTCCAGAGAAGGAGACTCCACAGCCTCCCCGGTCAGCCTGTGCCAGGGCTCTGGCACCCTCACAGGGATGAAGCTCCTTCTCACACGGAAATGGAACTGCCTRTATTTCAGCTTGTACCCATTGCCCCTTGTCCTATCCCTGGCCACCACCAAGAAGAGTGTGGCCACATCCTCTTTACATTCTCCCCTCGATGGCACTAATATGATTACCTTGGAGAAAGCCCAAATCCCTGGCACATTCCCGCGCTGCACAGCAGCAGCAGAGCCAGGCCTGAGGAGTCCTGACCACCACCTCGACACTTGTGCCCTGCCCCTCTCCGGTGACCCCCTTTGCATGATCATGCCGGTAAGGACACCCGTAAACAGGAAATGCTTTAAAGAAACCATGCAAATGTGATGGCAAAACAAAAAGCCACTGATATGCCAGTACTTCTAGCTGATTTTTAGAAGCTCAGGCATGGAGTATGGCAGGGTAAGAGATATCCGAGCGGGATTGCCTGGGCAGGAATCCCTCCTTCCAGCGCCTCTGTGCGCAAAGGGTGCCCGTCGCAGTGAGGTTCATGCACTGACCTGGTTCTTTTCATGGACTGAACAGAAAGCAGTGAGCAGCACCCTAACGATGGGCAAGTGATTATAGCGAGCAGCCACATGCAGACAGGTATCTCCTGCCTGCAAACAGAAACAAAGCTCTGAGCACGTCGTTGCAGCGGGAAAGTCTGCGCTTGCCACRGTGCTCCCGGGTGGAATGATCCTATTAAAACAAGACAGTTGTAAACGAGATGCTCCTGCTCTGGGAGCAGTACAAGAGCCACCACCACAGCCAGCAAGGGTTAACAGCAGCTGGGAGGTGGTGTGGAGGGCCCTGGATTTTGGAGATGCTGATGGGAAATGTGTCTGTAAGTGAAGCAGCACATGGCTCCTGGGCATTCCTGCACTGCCAAAGCTGCTTTGTGTTTCTGCATCAAACCTGAGCCCCAAACCAGCACCTTTTACCACCCCAGCTTGCTTTCCTGCAAGTGCAAGGAGGGAGGCAGGCTCAGCGCAGCCGCAGGCCCTCGGCAAAGCCGGGGGAGAACAGTGTTCATGACAAAAATCATGGTTTAAATGGTCCCAAGCATTTCCACCTGTCAGAATAATGCAGGTAATTAATACAAAGACACACAAACATTCACACAGGCCAATTTTCAAACTCACGTTATTTTTGAGATCTGCTCGAGAGCCGCCGAGCAGCAGCACGCGGGTACTCTGGGAATGGCTGTTCTGGCACGCCAGGTGGAGAGGTGTGTTACCTGCCTTGGAGAAACACAGGGAAATATAAAATCCATCTTTAGAAACCGGACAGAAATCTCTTTTAGAAGGATTAAAAAGTAAAAATTTCCCATTTCTCAGCCGTGGGAATCTGCTGCTGTTATTTCAACAACAAAGCTATGAGCTGAACGCACCTGAGACTGAAATGTCCTCTCCAGCATGAAATCATTTACCTGGGGTGCCATAAAGGTGGGAATGGGACAGCTTAAAGAAGTTGGCACTGCTCAAGTCTGCTTACAGGAAGCAAAGAATCTAGACACTAGATCTAGAAACTAGAAACTAGATCTAGAAACTTTCTGTCATCAAAAATGAACAGCATTAATAATAACTTACTTTGAATAAATAGCACTTCCCATTTCTTGAAGTGGCCAGAACCTRGCTTTCAATCCTATTATCTACACAACATTTTCCTTCTCTGCTTGTCTCTGTCTCTAATCTGCTGCAAACATGTAAAAATCAGCACAGTGATCAGTGGCAAAGACAGGCGGGAGGTGAAGGAGGATCCTGCAGGGCCCTTGCTCAGCAGCCACGTTCCCTGTGACCCACCAGCCCTGGGGAAGCATCTTCATGTGGGGCCGGCCCCACTGGTGACACCGCGGCCCTGTCCCGTCTCAGCAGGCAGAGCAAAGGGAGGCGACATTCTCCTTCCTCCCCACATGGTCCAACTCCTCTGCCTTGTATTCACATGGTGTTTCCACCACAGAAATCCAGTCCTTGTGTTTGCAATTACAGGGTGCAGAGTTCAGGGTACAGAGGAGAGCCTGCAGGCTCACAGAGCACAGAAGTCCTCAGGCAAGAGGGGAAAAGGGGAACAGAAGGGACACAGAAACCTTCAAGCTCCCACAGATTCACACATTAAGGTTTAGAAGGCAGTTTTTACTAACCTAAAGCCAGAGTTTTTTTACCTGTGTGTTTTTTCTAATATTTTGAGGGGTTGTATTAGTCTGACAATATTTGGCTTCCCTTGGCCTGAAAATGGTTGAGTTTGGGTCCCCAGGAACCAGAAGCGAAGAGGCTTCACACGCTTACTAGGCTGACTGCCTCACTCCATTATCTTCCTTAATTTGTCCCTCTGACTTTCAAGACACCGATCAAAGGGGCAGGATTTGAATTACAAAGGGACAACTCCCAGACGGAATCTAGCTCTGGCCTTTTGATGGCAGCAATATCGGCCCCAGCGTGGGTTCTAGCTGGGGGCAGACACAAGGGCTCTSTTCTTTGGGGCAGCCCCTGCAGAGCTGGGACTTTTAGGAAAAGCCATTGGGAGCAGTTTGAACTCCAGGCAGGAGGGGAGGCCCCAGGCCCTGTCCTGCCGGAGGAGCCGCTCGGAGCCGCTCGCAGGAGTCGCCAGCTCCGGAGCTCCCGGTGTGGCAGGGAGCTGGGCTCCACACAGGAGCTGCCTAGGTACGGAAACACCCGGGAATTTCACAGAGGAGCAGACTGGACCCAACCCCTCCTGCTTCCCGCTGCAGAGCTGCCTGGCAGCCCCAGAGCCCGTTGCTGCGAGTCGCCCGCTGCAGCTTCCAAGGCCCGCGGAGCCCATGGGGTGCCCTGCACCCACGTGTGGCCCTGGCTGCCCAAAAAGCGGGGGCCAGGGCGATGCCTGGCCCCCTGTCACACAAGGAGTCGGAATTCCTTCAAGAAAACCATTTTGGGGACTAAACAGCTTTAAGCTTTTTGCTTTTCTCAAGAGCAGAAGGGGTGGGAGCGTGTGCCCYTCTAAGCCTGGTCACTCGTTTTTCAGCAGCTCCTGAGAAAAGGTGACGTCCATTAAAAAACACAATCCCTAACACAAAGTACTAAGGGCGAGGGGCACGTACAGGAGCCCTGCACAGCAGCTGCTCACACAGAATCCAGGCCAGTCAGGTGCCAGCAGCACTGCCAGGCTCTGCTGTGCACGTGCTGGTTAAAAGAGCTCGTCTCTGAGCAGCTGGTATGTGCTGCATTGGAAAGACTTTCTAAGGGCCTCCACTAGTGCATTAAGAAGAATTCAAAAAAAAAGGGGGGGGGATTTTTTTCCCTCCTATGTTGTTTGCATTCATTTGGATAATTTCTCAAAATTGGACTGTGGATGCCCTTTTCCTATTCGCACAATTCATTTTTATTCTATCTTACACCAATCAGAATGACTCCACTCAGTATAAACAGTAATAGCAGCTCAACAGCGCTTCAAATGATGCATTAATTATGGCTAAATTAGTTAATTATTATTATTTATTAATATGCACATTAATTATGGCTAAAAAAACATGGGAATTTCGATGGAAGCATCCATGGAAACCTGTCAAAATATGGATTTCCTAATATCTGTGGAGGAATCATCGAGGTTTGACTGAGGTTTGCAGAAAGGACATGCAATCCCGCTGCGGCGCGCTGCGCAAGGCCGGGAGCGGCTGTGCCGCAGGAGGACGCGGATGCCCGGCGCGGTGCAGGGAAGCGCCCGGCGTGGCGCGGGGAAGCGCCTGGCGCGAGGCTCACCTTGTTCCTGACGAGGACGTTGGCGCCTGCCTTGACGAGGAGCCGGGCGGCGTGGCTGAACCCGTGCCAGCAGGCCTCGTGCAGCGCCGTGTTGCCGTCCTGCGGGGCACACGTGCGGGCTCAGCGCCGCGCTGCTCCCGCTCTCCCATCGCCTCCTACCGCATGGGCCTTGCCCACTGCCCGAGCCGCTACTGCATCTTGAGCAGGAGGGCACCRCACTTCCATCAGCAAGTGCCCGGCACTCTCATTCCTGCCCGTTCCTGCATCAGGGACGTGCCCAAGCAGCGCTGCCCTGCGAGGACCAGCCACACTCTGCTCCGTGTCAGCTGGAACGATGTCTGATGTTTACAGCCTTCTTCTCCCACAGTTTTCCCATAAAATTGTAACTTCTGAAGCTCTTGACAGCTACTCAGTAATTGTCTTTAGTTCCCAAGACAGAGCTGGGTAGTGGGGACAGAAGAAGGTTTTCATTGTGCTCCTACTCCACACAGCTCCAAGACGGGCTGTGCTGGGAGTTTCCTACCTTCCAGCATGTTTTTATCTGCTCCCAGGATGTTTTTACTTCGAGTATAACTAAGACCCATAGTAAGTTCTCAGCACACAACACTTACACCATCAGACCAAAATCCCCAAACAGGTACAAGACACACCACAGTGTCACCTGGAGAGGTCTTGGAACCCTGCAGGCTTTTGTCTTTCTACCGTCTACCTCTACTTCTTACCTCCTACTTTCTCCTACATCTCCCGGCAAGCAGAGGGAATGACCCTGTAGATTTGCTCTGGAATTTGGCATTAGTTATGTTTATTTCCAAACTAAATTTACAGTCTGGAACACTCTGCTTCTGGGATGAGCGAGGGAAATTGGGCAGTGTTTGAAGAAGGACAAATTAATTGAAAAAAATGACTGTGGTCAAAAGGTARGTAAATCTGAAGTTTATATTGAAGATAGGGCACATCTTTTTTCCAGTTCTAATTGCTTCTCAACCACCCAGCTCAGGACCCCAGACCCCCAGAGCCTCCGCGGGAGCAGAGGCCGCCGCGCCGGGCCCTGCTCCGGCTCCGCTACCTTGTCCTGTCGGTCCAAGGCACATCCCTCCTGGATGAGGGCGGCGACGATGTCCGTGTTGCCCACGACTGCGGCCCGGTGCAGCGCCGTCTGCTCCCCCTGCAAAGGCAGCAGCCCTTTAATCCACGTGCTTGCCACCTGGCTTTGCTTTAACACGGACACCTACAACATACATACACACACGCAGGGGTGACAAATTCCATGCCCCTACTGCCTAAATCCGAGCTGCCTTTGGAAGCAGTCCCCATGAATAACCCTCATCGCAGGTGCCAAGGTTAATGACGTTATTGTAGGTATCAGGGAGCTACGGAGCAACTGTTTRCAAGGCATCTCCTCTCATCACCATCCCATATGTGGCACAATCTCAYATCCTGAAAATATTGTATTAAGAAGGCAGTGGATCTAACACACTTGGCTTCACACACCCAATAGCCAGCAGTATTTATGGGGAACTAAAGGGAATTACAGGCTGCTGTAATTCATCAGAATGATCCTCCACTACTTACACTAACTGGATGAGGTGCTACTGCTTTGTCCCTGCCTGCTCCATGAATTCTGCTTGGATAAGGAACATGAGATGAGACCAGTCTCTCCAGCATCTCTGATTAAWTTACCAATTAATGTTAAGAGCGGAGGTAATTGCATGATGAGGACCCCAACAGTGAGACTATCAATTTATTTCATTCAAGCTCCTGAGTGGACTTAAGGTCCAAATGACTTCCATTTCTCATTGACACAGCAGTGAGTCGAGAGCTTCCTGCATCCATGTATTTCTTTTATGGCTCCGTTTCCAAAGGAAATGATGCTGATGTGATCATCTTGTCTGACTGCCCATCAGTTTCTCCTCTAATAACCCTTTAACTCACTTGCTGAGCTAGAGATGCCAGGACTGATTTCCTACAAGCCTTCCAGAAATGGAAGATTTGGGAGAACCAGTGGGCAGCTTTAACCAGGGAGCTCCACGGACTCCTGCACCATTCAGCCTGTCCCTCCACTCGGCTCCCCRTGTGCCACATGCCCTGCACAGGGGAGGCACCTGGAAAAATTTTATTTTTTAATGTGCACAGTGGCACAAGGGGTGCAAGAAATAGGGAGATATGCACAAGGGAGCTAGGCCTATTGGTGTGTGCAATTGTGATAAAAGAGAGGAAATGGGACAAACAGCCTGGGAGCCCAGTCCCCCCCTGCTTACCTAGATAACGGTCACCAAAAACACCCGAGGGGTAGAGATAAGCAAGGTACCCATGGAAAAAGCTTGCAGAGGAAGCTAGTCCTGGACAGATGCAAAATCCCTCTGCTACAATCCTTCACCAGACAGTATCAGACTAAATACCAAAACTGGAGGGGTTTCCCTGTTGTGTGTGTGTGTGTACGTGTCACACAGGCAACATTTACATAACTGGATAATTTGAATAATTTCTCAGCAGTAATTTGCAGGTGTGATTTATAAATTACTTTCAGTYGCTGCTTTATAATCATGTCACCACAAGGTAAAATGAGCACTGCCAACCCAACCTTTCAGGGACCCCCATGCACCACCTCCCATCACAAGTAAATCACACCACATTGGCTTATAATCATGAAGCTGATCATTTTTTAATGTTTGCTGAGGTTTTTTTTTTTTTTTTTTTTTTTTTTTTTTTTTTTTCAAATTTGCTAACTGTGCTTTGTCTTTAGAGCTTACCTTGTCCCTATTAAAACTGGAAATTTATTTTAGGGAAATTTAAAGAAAGGCAGTAATGCTTCCAGGAGCGGGGAATTTCAGACAAAAACACAAAGAACTGGAAAGTACAGCAGACTTTCTGAGCTTGTGTATCTATTCCTAAAGTAAAAAACTCCCAAAATGTTACGGAAAAATATGTCCAAATATACTTTCTCTCAAGTGCAATTGTCAAATACTTTCCAATTACTGCTACTGCCCTGAAAATTATGGAGGTGATCAGATTCATGGGAATGAACGGATTGGATCTAGTTTGTAATTAAGGATCTTCTTGCTGGGCCAATTTAAGTTAATGCTGTTCTTGTTATTAACCCAATCCCATTAAGTAATTGCATTGAGGACCCCGACTGCCACGGGCGCCAGCCTCGCCACACTCCACTTACACTCAACTCRTTACTGTTTTTTGTTGCTCTGACTTAAAGAAATATTAAAACCCTCGTGCTTTTCCCTACACTTTCCCTTTTCTCTGCTGCCTCCATCAGCTCTATCACCTCACTGAAAGCACCCTGCTTTCCCTCCTCACTGTCTCTCCCTGTTTGCAGAATCATCCAAACAAACTCCTTGCTGCAGGAGAACGGCACCAAAGCCAACCACAAAACCCTGTGCCTTCAACCCCTTGCACAAAGTGCTAGCCAGTCCTCTTGGGCTTTGAACTCCAGGCACTATGTTGATGGCAGCAGGGCTACAACGCTTGTAAAGGAAGAACATGACCATGCATAAAGGCTCTCCAGAGCATGCAAGAACATCCGAGCATCCTGAGGCAGCTGCACCCCAAGACAGGTAGCAGGCCCTGGAGTTTCTCAAGGCCAGTTTGCTTCTCTGCCCTTCTCTCCTAAAGAGCCAGCAAGAAGCCAGCACAAGAAGTATTTCACCCTGAGCAAGACACGATGATGCACGACCAGCAGAAGCCATCAAGGCACAAACATGACAAAGAAAACACARCACGAATGAGACTGAAACGGGACTGCAGAAATAAGCCGCTTTGTGTATCTATGTGCAGCTAGAACTCATTCTGAACTCCGGATTATTTTTCCATTTGAAATTAATATTCCGTTTTTTAAGAACAGGGGTTTCTGGGGGGAGGCTCCAGGGCTAAGCCCTTGTCTGTCCAGCACCTGTTTTCCCAGGTTGGCTCCCCGGGAGCCCGGGGGACATGGGGAGCTGGCGCCAGGGCCCCAGAGCAGAGCTCGCYATGCAGCCATGCACCCCAGCAGGGCTCCCCACGCCAGCACCTCACAGCATGCAGCCACCCAGGGGAGCCCAGGGCAACGCCAAGGCAACGTCTCTAACCTCCTTCTCTCTTCCTGATCTTCTAGGTTCCTTTCTAGCCTTTCTCTTCTGGTTTTTCTCATCTTTTTCAGCCTTGGTTTCCTTCACCGGGACCGTTTTCTCCTGGACTATTCCTGAGGTGGGTGCTGTGTGAATGCTCATGGACCACTCAGAGATGGCACTGGGATCCCAATAAGACTTGTCAGGAGCGGCAGGGAGAAGGAAGGAATTAGCTCCTGGGGTTGCGTATTCTACGGAGCTGGACTCCACGGGTTGAAATTCATAATAATCCCACTCCAGGCCACTGGAGGTCATTCTTCAACTAATTCTTACAGCTCTTACTGGGTTTTAAGGAACGTATCTGTGGAACATGAAGTCAGTGTTTTAATCTCTCCACGACATTTAGCAACTTTTAAGTTTCTGCTTATCATCTGGCAGATGAAAAAAATAACTTTTCATTTGTTTATTAACTAGTCAACTTCAGAATTAAATGTTTTTAGATGTTTATTGTCACTTAAAAACATGCATTTCAGCTTTTTAGAACCTGAAGGAAGATTGTCTTTGTATTTTCACAGTCCTGCAGTCAAATTGCAAGTCATTTACTTTTTAATGAAATATGTAATGCTCCCTTCTCTCACGAGCAACTTGATCTCTCAACCTAAGTGCGTAGTCCTGAAAAACAGCAATGAGATGTACAAGTGTTAATCAAAACTTTACTTGATGCTAAAATTCCTTCTCTGCCAATGAGCACACTGTAAAAGTGACTGAAAGATAATAATATAAACTGCAAAAATGAATTACACAAGGAGGAAACAGAGATACAGAACATTTTAAGACCTGTGTAAAAGCACAGCAGACATCCTCTTGTTAATACCTTTCGCAACTAAAAATCCTCATTTGGAGTCTGACTCTTCCTGCCCCGAGACAAATGCAAACACACACTCCTAAACCATGCAGCAACTCCYGAGGCTCTTCTTAACCCCAACTAGGCAATAAATACTCAATACAGAGCCAAAAAGCAAAACACATTTTAAAAGCTTGTACCTGCAAGTCAAGCATGTACGTAGTTTGCTCAGATTAGTCACTGCACTTAGAAGTGGCTTCCAGTTTGCATAAACTTAGCCCCTGAGAAGTTCACAGGAGATAGGGTCCTCCACGAGCTGAACCCTTCTGCAGTGCAAGAGTCTTTGCTGAATTCAGCTGATGCTCAACACACATCTGCTCTTTCCCTATGATGCCTAATGCATCAGGTTTATATATAGATAGCTTAGGTTTTATGACTACAGGATCAAATAAAAAGGTAATTTTCACAGCAACCCAGTTTCAGACTAAATCACTGACAGCCCTTAGCGTCTTAGAAGAGCAATGTACATTTTCAGGAAAACTGGCTGCACTTGTAAAGTAGCTATAATTTTGTCTTAAATCCCTGATGTGCATTTTTCCTGGGAGAGGTCTAAAAATGAACTCCCTATCCAAATCAACTGAAACTCTCACTACACTTGCAAAGCAGCCTCCTTTCACAGATGGGCACAGTGGAAGAACAGAGGGCAGAAAACACTTCTTCCTAGAAAAAACAAGTTCCTCAGTGTGAAGCTGGCCTGAACATCACCATCCCAGGCTTACCTGCCAGARACTGCTCAAATCTCACTGGGAAGCAACTGCTCATATGGAAAAAGAACACAGATTTCCCATTTTTAAAGACACTTAAAACCCACTGGATGGAAGAGGATTCTGAAAACACACCTAGGGGTTTCCTGCATCCTTTCAATGGTCATATAGGTGCCTCTGCTAGTCATCTTTGTATCTCTAGATTTTTTTAAAGAACCTCCCCCTTATTTATTACAGAGGGAACAAAATGAACCCTTTTCAAATTTGTTTCAGGATGCTCTCGTAATTATCATACCTGCACTTCCTTAKCACTTTGAAAGAGCATTTCAAAAGGGCTGGGTCCTTCATTAAATGTTTTGAGAAGTTGTTCCTGCCCTGAGTACAGGCATCTCAGAACCAATTGGAGCCAATATTAAAGCCAGAAATCACTGACAAATCTGAAAGGATCCCTGGTTATTTAACTGCTGCTATAGAGCCCAGCCTATATTGCTACTCATCACAGTGAGATGCCTAAAACAAGGTTAGGGAWCACTCCAACGTCCTCTAAAGCCAGGTCCAATATTCTAACTATTTTTGTGGAAAACTGGGGAATACTTACAACCTACGTGCTTTACTTGATGAYGACAAACTACCCTTTGCTAAATTCAATGCTAGTGACATTCTGCCAAAGATTCTGGCTCCCCTACCTGGAGCGGTGCCATAGGGTCCTGCACTCTATGGGGACTCTCCTTCACTCCTGCACCACCTGGCAGACCACTGCTCTCCTTGCTGCTCACACCAGCCCCGTGTAGCAAGAGCTCTTAGAAAGCTCTTCCTTCAACACGAGCTTCAACACGAGGACCAAGTCACTCTCCGAAAAACACCCCATTTTGCTTTGTTTCCCGTGCAGTTTTGCATCTCCAAATTACAGGTTACATCTCCAAATGAACATAGGGAGATAATACAAAAATACGGAGATGAAATAATACAGGAGACAGAYTTTGTTTCATTTAATCCCACTTCAAAGAAGCCATGTTCTGCTCTCATTTGCAAATTACTGATGAAACAACAGTCTTTCTTCCCTCCATCCCTCCACTCCAAAGGCGGCTGGTTACATATACTTACATCATCCTGAATATCCAGGTCACAACCTGCCTTCAGCAAAATCTGGACAACATGGAGATGGCCCTTGTGGGCAGCAAGATGCAGAGGGGTCCGACCATGCTATGAATGAGAAGAAAATAATAATATCTTAAGATATTATCTTATACATAGCAGTTGACCAGAATTTTATTGTCTTCTCCTCCACCTTCTGCTTATATCTCTCTGAAGCAACCTGCAAAAGCAACAACTGACACACATTAAGTGTACAGACAGAAGGGCTTTACCTTATTTTGTGCCTGCTGAACACTCCTCTTGCCCCTGCTGCAACATTGCAGTTTACCCTAATGATGCTCTACGAAATGGATATTCTACTCATGTAAAGTTACTCCTGTAAAAACCTAGATCCTGCCTTGTGTCCGTGCTTTAACAGAATTCAGGATGGGTTTTGCTTGTTTCTGTCCCTTTGGACCTAAAATTGTCAAGCACTTCCAGTTCCACTCTGTATCACAAAGCAGCTCTAACAGTCTAATTCATATATGGCAGTTGGTATCAACAGAAGAGCTATGGGATTTTTCTGTAGGACAGAAGCTCCCCTGAAAAAGGACGGAAAATTTGCAGTCACTCCAAGTGACTTAACGTATATGACAATCCATCTTGTTTTGAAAGATTACCAATCCCTAATCCATATAAAAATAGAGTATAAAATAGTCATCAGAAAAATAAATCTACAGTATAATTAAGGACAGCTTCCTAACGGAAAGACAGAAAAAAAAAGATTTAAATAAATGTAAAAAGCAAGAATTAAATAAGCAAAATAGCGTCTCCCTAACAAACAGGTTACAAAAATCTAAGTGAAATGGTAAGAAGAAAACAATACTTAATTATAATTGAGCTCCGATCATCCCTTGGCAGAATTTAAATTGAGACATTTCAGGAAAAGGGGAATAGTCTGTTTCTCCTAAAAGAGGTATAAGAATCTATGTTAAAAAATGCTAGAATGGTAAAGAGATTATAAGTACTAGTCTGGACAATGACAAAAAAAAAAAAAAAAAAGAGTTAGAATAAGCAATTCTCTAAAAATTGGTCCTATGAAAGCTAAAAAGACTGAACTCATAAGGAGAGAGTCACGAGTTAATGCCTGCTCCAGGAAGCATGGCAAAGCATCAATGTGAAAAGTGAGTGAAACACCTATTAAATAGGATTATTCTAAAACTCTTCATTATAAATTTCATCACAATCAGGAAAATTAGATCCCTGCCATCTTCATCACAAAGAATCATATTTTGTTCCTTCTATGAGACAAAGAAATTTTACTTTTTTCCTTGCCTGGATATCTATTTCTTCAGCATTGCAATTGCTGACATATATTTTCATTCCAAGGATCCATGAAGCTTATTTTACCCTGTGGAGGAGGGTAAACTGCCCTAGAAGATCAACCACAGAAGAAAAACCCCAAGAGCTGACCGACATGTAGTGGCGCTAAGTAAAGAGAAGCCAATCGTTATTTCTCAGACATCTTAAGGAGATTCTCCTCTGGGAAAGCTCCAAGCAAATAAAATCACCGATGAAGCTGAGCTGTTTTCATGCAGCAGTTCTGTATCYGAAGGGGATGGCAGAGCCTGGGCTGGGGGGAGCCAGTAGCACGTCCACGAGCCGCCGCAACCCCGTGGCACATGGAGCACRGAGCTGCAGGGAAGCCAGGAGCAGCAGCAGGGTTAGGAGTCTCCAGGCAACACTGCAAAGAAAAGCTCTCCACACTGACAAAGCATTCCCGTCCRCAAACAATGCCTCTGGATTAGGAGGCGTGCTCCGGCGCGCTCAGGTTGGTAGGCTCCAACTTTCTGTATGACTTAAGCGCCATAAATCACCTAACCGGACTGCTTTGCTTCCCGGCAGCATTCTCATGGATCACAAGAGCAACTCGCGGCAAAGCGGGTGCGCGGGGCGGGAGAAGGAAACGTGCGGAGCTCTGGGGGAGCGGCGCTCCAAAGGGGCCGCTTCCTGGGCAGACAACCACCTCCAAGCCCTGGAAAACAAGCCAAGGCGCCGCAGACGCYGGGGTTAGGGATCACCCCAAGGGAGAAGCGCGGGTGCGAGCTGAGGCGGGAGGCGCCGCAGGCCGGGCCGGGCGGCGCACACAGGGCCACAGGCCGAGCGCCACGGGCTGCCCACACGGAGCCTCCTCACGGAGGTCCTTCCCCRYGGGACTCGGCCCTTCCCCGCGGGACTCGGCCCTTGCCCCATGTGGTGGGATGGGACAGGAGGAGCCRTCGGCTTCGCCCTCCGCTCTCCTCCTGCAGGGCCGGGGCCACCCCTGGAGATCGGAGCAATGGGGCGAGTATTGGATGGGCTGGCAGAAAGCAGGAACACCAGGCTTCGGAAGCGGGGAGGTCAGCAGGCAAATCAGCTCCGTTCCCATCGCTTCAGCAAGGAAGCCGGGGCGCCATCGCGCCCTCCGCGCAGTGGGGAGCGGCGCGGGCTGCTCATGCCCGGGGATGTGCGGCTCTCCCTGCCCAGCATTGCACCGCTGCCATCTGCGAGCACTCCAAAATTTCATCCAGGCCCTCCAAACCCACCTGTCCTTGCTTTAAACATCTTGAGATATTAAAATGAAAGAGATTACTCACTGTATTCCAGCTTTTCCACAGGATTTTGGGGTTCAAAATTCCCTACCCAGAAAGGTAGGTCCAACCTCCTGAAGATACCTAGAAAGGCCTTCAAAGCCCAGAGCTCTGGCATACAGTCCTCATCTCTTCCCACCAGCTCCAGGYTAGGGAAGCAACGTCCCTAAAACTGCACCGGGAGAGCGGGAAGGAGGAGTGAGTCTAGAACATTCAACTGGTTAGAGGCTCAGGCGCTTGGAAAAGCACCGGTTMGCTCAGGATTAATCGTAATGTTGTAAAGCTGGCAATGCCATACACACTTTCTTTCATATATACAAAATCTAGGAAGAAGAACAAGGAAGAAAAAAGACAAATTCCCTCCTGCCTCCTTCAAAAGGACATTTCATATTAATCCCTGCAGCACTACACGTCCAAAGGGGCGTATTTGAATACACATATAGGGCCTAGGCAGAGGAAACATTACAAGCAAGAGTCTTAGATGCTCATTACAGCAAGACACCACTAAAGCCAGAGTCTACTTAACATGCAGATTACTGTCTTAGGAGCTTGGTATAATTTCCAAAGATTAACTGTAATGATTTCAGGGTTATTATCAGCTGCTATAGAAACATAAATGAGGCTTTTTTAAGTCTTGGATTAATGAATCAATAAAGCAGTCACTCRTACAAAAACACACGGCTAAAACATGTATTCACATGCAAATAATTGTTTCTGCAGATCACAAATCATGTAACTCCTCCCTTTTTACCAAGTTATTACAAAATAGAAGGAGTCTTGCACTGAGGCTGCAATTACCAGTGGTGACATGGAGCTGTAGCTGTGGGGTTTATCACATTGCAGCCAAGCACAAGTAAACACCCATTGGAATTTCAGTGGTAAAACACAGGRGTACAATTTTTATTTGCATTTATTTTTTATTCTGCCTTTCAAACGTTGGCAGGCACCTGTCCATRACTACGTTTTAGGAACAGATATTTTGTTTGAGCAACTTGCTTTTTGGTTGTGCTTTCTCCAACCGAATCCATACAGGCAGGGCTTAGCACCACCAGCTGCTGGACCCTGCCCTGTGTTTATATATCCATGCACTCTTTCACGTGAGCACATTCAGGTCTCYGTTTCACCACTGGGTTGAGCTACCCAAGCACCATTATTTAGTCATCCATTCTGCATTTATACAAAAACACACTTCTCCACATTTTATTAGAAACCTTCAAGAGAAACCCAAGTCTTGTCACACAGTTCACTGGTGATTTGTCGGACTGCTCACCGTGAATCACCTGCTCACTCAAATCCGCACAAAGTTTCTCACTGACCTCCACGGGCATTGAACAAGTCCCTAAATGTTGTTTTGATTTACTATTTAAAACAGACACTTAAAATAATAAGTAGTTTGTCAAATGCAAGGAACACAAAAATTGGAAAGCACTGAAATTTATTTATGTTTCTGTGCCGTTAATTTAAAGTGGAAGGTAGAAAGATTTCTCTCAGGATCTCAACATCGCAACATGCTCTCAAAGTAAGTCTTGATGACAACTCTAGCACAGAAATCTAAAAAAGTAAATAAATAAATAGCACTATTGAGTTAAAAAAAAAGAGAGAAAAAAGTAGAAGAAAAAGGCACTAGCATTTCCATGGCTTCTTCAGAAGATGATCAGTTCTTTGCAGAATTCAGTTCTCACTGAATGAAGGAACAAACACCTAAAAACATCAGTTCTCCACTGACTTCTGACTCTTTAGCCTCGTGCTTTTTCTCAGCCCCCCCTAGTTAAGGTGAATGGCAGTGCATGCAGAGGTGACAAAAAATGAAAGATGATTTTGTAGTTAAATTATTATTGACTGAAGCAGTGATTGACCACATAATATGACCTTTCATATGTGAGAACAGACCTGGAGCTGCTTTGCCAGCTGTCCAGCATTTAAAAGCTTGTGGTTTATTAGGGCAAATATGCCTCAGTTTTCAGAAGCCATGCTCAATCAGTCTAGCCAGAATAAAGAATTCTCTAGCATTTAGCAAGAGTTTATACAGCAAATCTTGCTCCAGAGCCCAGCCAATTTAAGACGAGGTTCTCTAAGGCACACTTTAAAAAATTTGGTCTGCATTTGCAGGTGCATATCTGAAATTACTTTTGACCCTGGAATGATGAGGGAACTTTTATTCTTACTGTAAAGAGCCTTTTCTCTGCATGTCTTACTCCAATAAAGCTCTGATAGAATTAAGCAGGTATTTTTGCTGAGAAGAACAAAAATCCCTTTTCTTAGAGCAAATCCTCAGAATTTAAAATTAAATTGACGGGAAAAAAACTAAGCCTCTGAACAAAAAGTAGAAAGTAAAAAATAGAAGGGGACTCAAGCATGCAAGTGAATAAAATGATTTTTATGCTTCATTCTGTAATTTTACGCTTCATTCTCAGGGGCTCCACTCCCTAAGATAAAAGGGGTCTTGTTTTCAATTTATCCAAAAGCTGGATCAATAATTCCCTGCTGTGACAAGCATGCCACCTAATTCCCATTCAGAAATTACACATTCCATCCCAAAACAGTAGTCTGTAGTAGCAGGGGTTATGATAGCAGCCGTAATTGTCATTACTGGATCAATTATTACCCCTTAACAGCAGCTGTTTGTTATTTTGCTCCTGCCCCACTTACTGGGAGGCTGCACAAGAACCCGGCCGGTCTAACAGCTGGGGAAAAACAAAACCCTCCGTATCTGGCCCGCTGGGCAGACGCAGACACAGCCACAAACTGCAGACACGGACAGCACGGCACCGAGCCCGAGGTAGCGAGCCCAAGCTCATGGGCTCTTGGGGGGACCTGAGGGGCAGACCATTCTCCCGAGCACCCTCGAGCCTCCTCCGCAATTTTGCTGTGGCCTGAAATTACTAAGCTCATCTATGAAAAGCAACAGGAGTTTACATCTCAGTTCTGGAAGCATTTACTTCTCTGTGATTAACACTGYTGAAACAAACTGAGCCACCAGCATCCAGCTGCAGTGACTGCTGATGTGCCGGGGTGCACCCAGGATCACCCCGTGGGGTGATTCAGCTTTTGTCTCCTGCAAACAACAACACCAGCTACAGAAAGGGATGGCCCCGAGCTCACCAGACACTGGGGTTGACTTAGGGAAGCTTAGGGAGGCTTTCCAGCTTTCCAGGGAAGACACAAACACCCCGGGCACATTCCCCCCCACCAGAGTGGCTTGGCTTTGCTTTTCCACGCGAAGGCTACGCATCAAAGCAAGTGCAAGAGGCTGGAAGCTGCCTGCATCAGCCAGGAAAGAAAAACGCACAGGAACTGCTTTTAACCAAAACCCCTGAGTTTGAAAACACGTGTTTCTAAAAACGTTTCCTTTCTTTTTTAGGAAGTCATATCCAGACACAGAGTGTCACAGTTTGCCTTAACTCCTCTCGCTGTAATTAACAGAGGAGCTGATAATTGCACAGCAGGTAACACTAACAAACGATTGTGGATTATGTCAACTTACCCAGCAAGCAGCTCAGACCATGACGAAAGATGCTCCATTTTCTGCTTCGAGGGGCATGGAACTTGGATGCAAAACTGCAGTAACATTCAACTTTATACAGAGCACGGCATCACTTTAACTACTTTCACTATTTTCAGATAACCTAGGAGGTAAAGACTTAAAAMCCCCCCAGGCCACCACTCAGACATCTGTAAATAAGCATTTCTTGATGTATTATTGACCACCTTAGTAGYTGTTCATCGGAGCCAAACACAACAGCAAGCAGAGCAACAGAGCCTGCTCACAGTTATTATATTGGTGCACTGCACCTAACATGGAGAGGCCTCTTCATGTTGGCAAGCAAATAGTTTTTGTAACTGTTTACCCTTGGACCACTCCAGCTTTCAAAATAACTACTACCTACAACCCAAACACTGCCTGGGGTTTGAAAACAACTGTCACTGACAGATAAAAAGAGTAAAAAGCAGATTAGCTATCAAACATACTCACATCTGGATTTTGTCTGTGAGTATTAACTTCCATACATTTATTGTGTTCAAAATCAGCATGGAAATACAAATAAGACTAGGCAAGACTGAGAACAAATATGRCATATGAATATGTCAAAACAGGAAGTCCCAAATTTTACTTCACAGCTCCATAAGAGCTAACTTACCCAATTCCTTTCAGGCCTTTCTGCTCAATGAACCTTCTCTACAACACCCACTTCTACCTCATCTTTTATCTACCATTATTACTTATAATGTGCTGAAAGTTAGGAATAGGTGGATAGTAATTTGGATTCTCATAAGGCTGTAGCAGAAATCCTTTGATGCTGACCTTATGCATAAGGGACAGAGCATAAAGTTTGCAGCCCCCAAGTTTGGAACTGATGGGAACTACACAGCAGAAAATCTGTAGATGAAAGGAAGAAAGTGAGGCCAGAAATTAGTCTGCTGCATCAAAACACTTTAAGAAACACTTTCTGTGTACCTTTATCTCACTACAACAGGGGCTTCCCCCCCACCATCCCCTCCTGCAGGAAGTTCTGCCCGGTAGCCCCGTTTCTCTCGCTGCTGCTGAACTGCTCCATGCATCACTTTGCACCTTGTTCCGAGGGCAGCGCACGCTTGGAAAGACGCCCGCGCGTCTTGAGGCGGCCCAGCACATCCCCAAGTCCGGCACGAGGTCACCGCCCTTCCACACCTCCCCACGAGGCACGAGCCTCCAGAAAAGCCAAGCCTGGCCCCAGAAAAGCCAAGCCTGGCCCCAGAAAAGCCAAGCCTGGCCCCAGCTACACCCAAAACCGCAGGGCTCCTGCGGCGTTTCCACACACAATGCCCGAGGAGCGAGGCGAGTTCCCGGGGATTTTGCCAAGCGTTTTTCTCCTGTTACCTTGGTAACTGCTACCTTGGCGCCCCTGTTGATAAGCTGCACCACATTATCCACTTGGCCCTTGTAGGCGGCTACGAGCAGGCGTTCGGAAAGCACAGCGACCACATCCTGCTGGCTCATGAATCAGCAGAGGAAGGTTTGCGGGCGAGCAGCGGGYGGGCTTCTTCGGTCCGAACCCGCGGGGCCTTCGGAGCGTCCCCGGAGCAGCAGCGGCGGCGAGGAAGGGCCCTGGGCACCGGGAGGAGCCGTCACCCCTGTGCCATCCCCTGCACCTGTGGACGAGAACAGAGCGCTGCCGTGAGCACCGCAGCTCACGGATTCTTCCCGGCCCTGCGGAAGGACAATGCCGGGAGAGGCTCCGGGGCTSCTGCTTGGGGGTCCCCGTGCAGTGCAGAGGGGCTGCAGACAAAAACGTGCTTTTTATTTTATTGCAATCTCATTCACRTGGGAGCAAAATCATTAAAGTTTCTGAAAACAACCCTCTTTTGGGCTAAGCTGTCTTTTTACGGCCCCCTCTCTCATTTTCTTCTTCTCTCCCAGGCTTTACCCCAGCCAAGCTCCAGCTACGTGTCTTCGTTGCAAACACCTGAGTCTGTTTGGGCCGAGGGAAGAGCAATAGGTGACAGCTACCTGGGGCAGATAGAAATGCACAACCTCTGCACTGGAAGGACTGAGGACAGGCAGCAATTGAAGGCAGCTGCCTGTGCCCTGACTAGTACAAAGCGCTTCACAGCCTCCTCTGAGGCACCGCAAGGACACCTGCAGCAGGGAGGAACTGGTCTGTGCTCTCCTCACGGAAACCCTGTTCCCAGGGCRTGTTCCCTGTGAGGGTGACAGAGCCCTGGCACAGGCTGCCCAGGGAGGCTGTGGAGTCTCCTTCTCTGGAGATCTTCCCAACCCGCCTGGATGCCGCCCTGTGCCCCGTGCTCTGGGTGTCCCTGCTGGAGCAGGGGGTTGGACTGGATGATCTCTAGAGGTCCCTTCCAACCTCAGCCATTCTGTGATTCTGTGAGAAGATCACTGAGACTGAGGGGTTCAGAACCTCCCCTTAGGGGAGGACTACAGCTTTATCTGTGCTCTAGCAAGATTTCATTTGTCTGAGCACAGCAAGAACACTTTAACACAGCCAGTGTGTATGTACGCTGATTCCATCTTGCCCCCTCTTGAAACAGCCACACACCGCTCTTCATTACAGAATGGTGTTACTGATTTTGCATGGTCTGAGGGTAATAACTACAGGAACCAGGTGATCTTGGAGACTGATARTGGAATAAAATGCCTTATGTCATCTGTTGAAGCCAGCTCAGAACAGCAACACTGAACGTCACTACTGCCTAATGCCTTTGATGGCCCCATTAATTGATTGGGTTGTCTCAGACCAGCTAAGAGGACAAAAACCTCCACATCATCATCCCACCACTTCCTGCTAACAAGTTCACTGGGAAGGCCATCACCTGAGCAGAAAAAAAAGATTTAATTTCCCTCTTCACACTAGGAGGACAATCCCAGAACAACCAGAAAACGTGAGGGCTGCTATAGCACATTCAGTCCCCATCTTCCACATCCTGCAACTGAGGCCTTTTCCCGTGCACCACTCCAGGGTGACACGTTCTTACCAACTCTGCACTTCAGCAGCAAGAAGGTGCTGTAACCTACATCAACTGAATGTTACCCTGAACGGGTAACAGGACACGGTGGGTCTCTGTGTCACCAAAGTGGTGTCCAAAGGCCCCTGACATTGCAAGATGTCTAATGTGCACTAAGGATCTTTGATCACAAGCTTGTCTATATTAGAATCCTGCTGGTTAACTTGTAGCACAGGAGAGCAGCAGGATTCACTTTGCACTCTTCTGGCAACTTATGTAAATGAAGCTTATTTTATGGGCATTAATTGTTATAGAAAAATATCTGAGGCTCTCATGAATATTATGCTCATGAACATTGCATCTACTTTGGAAAAGAACTATTTAAAGGACAGGAAAGTTCTCCATTGTTACAAAAACGTTATTTCAAAGCCAGGAAATGACTCCAGGTAACTGAGGGTAACTGACTCCTGATTCCTAGATAGAAGCATTAGGCAATACTATCTCCAGGCAGCTTAGCTTTCCAGTACCATCCTCTGGCTTTCAAGACGACAACACATTTGGAGCAACAGTGAAACAGCTGCACATGCTTTCAGAGGGACAGAGAGACGGACAAACCCTCTGTGGGATCCACGAGCAGGGCCCCGGGAGGAAAGCAACGYGGCGTGTGCTGCGCAGTGCCACGAGTCTGCATTACTAAAGCAAACTGAGCCACCAGGGCCAACTGCGCTGTTGGTAGAGCCCCCTGAACCCTCCCTTCAAACCCAACCCAGCACCTCCATAACTAAGATCCTTTCTCTTCCTGCCCTTCACGACCCCTGCGTGGTGCAGGACAGGCCTTACAACAGGCATCCTTCTCCAGGAGCTTTCCGGGCAGCAGCGTTACCTGTTTCTGTGCCAGCATCTGCCCGTGTAAGGGGGCAGCTTCCAAACGTGTTGCTCAATCACCTGTTTATCTCCATCCTTACACCTAAGCTGGCTGATCATGCATTTGATAGATGCACTGATAACAAGCTGCGTGCATCTTAAAACCTATGGATCTGACCATGTTTATGTTCCTTATTCCTGTAATCAATAAACAAAACCCAAGAATCTCTATCATCATTGACATTCTGAGAGGTTTCCACCTTCACTGCAAAAACCTCAGCGCAAACAACTCAGTGCAAACATTTTTCTGACACGTGACACTTCACAAACATATTAGTACTCAAAYGATTCGGTGGCAATGCAGAAGTTAGTGCTGCTGGGAAGGAAGCCAGGTGCCCAGGTACATACCGATCCGCAAGGCAAGTGTCAGGAGCCGCACTTGCTTCCTGCTTTGATCTTCTGCCTTGCTCCTCTCTGATTCCTGCAGTCAATTCTCTCTCCGAGAGCCCATGAGCTTCCTCAGCCTGCCCTGCGGTTCTGAGTGACCTGCAGTCACAGCACTGCTGCCACCACGTCTTTGCCTTCTCTGATCAAATCACATATAAAAGCAGATTAAGGAACTGATCTAGCCTTCAGTCTTTTGGGCTCTCTGCTATGTTGTCTAAGTTTCCCAGCCAGTGTTGTCCTTTCCAGAAGGGTATCCATGTAACGAATCCTCGTTTTTGGCTCTCCTTCCTTGCACGCACTTTGCAGGATCTGCCGCTCAGAGCCGTGTGCCCGATGGGAATAGGAAGCCTGGGTGCCAAACGTCCCTCTTCTCCCGGGACAGTGAAAACCACAGACAGGAGAGCAGAGGCAGCAAGAAGGGGAACATTCCTCACTCTCCTCACCCCAGACACAGAAACTCCCCATCTGCACCTGCCTGGCAGGAGCTGCCACACGAGAGCAGGGGGTACCCGCCCTGCTCCCGCAGCTCTCCGTGTGCCCGGCACAGAGTACCTTTGCTTTACCAGACCCGCAGGCACGGCTCAGCCGAGGGGGCAGCGGATGCCCAAGCGGCACCACCGACCCCCCGAGCGCCCTTTCACACGCACAGGGTGCCGAGGCAGCGCTGCAAGGAGCGTCACCGCAGGCTCCGCGCCAGCTCCTGCGCTGCCGCCCGGCGTCCGCAGTCAAATCCCTCCCAACAGCCCAAATCTGGGAGCTGCGGCTCCCGCTAACTTGTTGGAAAGAAGAGATCTTGGTTTTTTTTCCTCTATGTGGATACTGCTGCTGCCTCCTGGCTCCTTTTCCTTTTGGGGAGCATTGAGCATGTGACTATCCCAACATATTCTAACAAAACAAAAACAAACAAACAAACAAAAACAAACAAACAAAAAAGGGACCTGGATTCGTTTTCACATATTTTAACCTAAGGAACAGCCTGCTCTGATTGCCCATAGCAAAGATGAGATTACTCACCCAGGGGCGGTGGGGAAAGCCAGGACCTAATTCCCGAATCCCGGCGGGGAGCCAGCCAGGTGCGATGGCCACAGGGTCAGCGGCAGCAACGGGGCWCCCGCAGGCAGCGGCTCCTGGGCAGCACACGCTCCCTCCGCCGGAGGAGCACGGGAAAGGGCAGCGCTGCTGCCATYCCGATTAGCAGTGCACATCCACAGCAAGGAGGCAGCGTCTCCAGATCCTGCGCCCCAGCAGCAGCAGCTCYGCGGGTTCCAGCAGCTCGATGAGTCACCCAGCGCCACGGAGGCCCTAGGAAGTGTYTGCATCCGAACGGAGCACCACGGGCTGGGTGGGCAGCTCCGCYGCCAGAGTCCTCAGCTCTTCAGCATCTCCCACGTGGCACCAAAAATGCAAGCAGGGAAGTGCAGGATCTGCCCGCACCACTGTCCCGAGCAGCTCCCTGCACTCCAGGAACCACCGCTGTGTCACCCCCACGCCCACGGCAAAAGCCCGGAGCAAGGAGGATTTTAGGGGCCAAGCACTAGTTCTGGGCACGGCAGCGATACTGAAAGGTGGGAGGCAGATGGTAGTGACACCATTCTCCTAAGTTCATAGAGAAGGACAAAAGTCACTATTTATCCTCTGAGGGGAGGGAAGGAAGCCAAAAAGCTCCCCAGGAATTTAATACATAGAAGCTAATCAACTTTATAAAAAAAAATAGCATTAAATAAAGCAATGTGGAAGGGATAAAATGGGAAAAAACAGGTCATTCTCAATTAATAAATCCACCAAGTTAAACTAGTATCTAAATACAAGAATGACTCTAGAGCTGACAAAATGTTTCTGTGCAAAATGTTTCCCTGTGTGTCCATTACCATGGGAGCAGGCGCAAGAAAAGAAAAAAAAAAWYYYMMYTKYTTTTTTYYKRARGRMMWYCCMAAWTKKWRKTTWWYMMCMRGRAWKRWKSYKRAWWWTWMAAAAAAAAAAAATGCTCATCACTTCAATTTTCTTTCTATGCAATAAAAATAACACAACAAAATTGTTCTAGATTATTTTTGAGTATGCCATTGTAAGTTATGGAGTTAGATCATTTTGTTACTGGAAGGTGCATAATAAATACTGTTTTACAATAATCAAAACTCTTTCTAAAGAACAATTCCTATATCTAATACTGCTCATCTCTCTGCTCAAAGAAAATGAGCTTCTTCTATTGCTAGTGCATAACAATGTATTAAAACGTATATTTTGTATACACACACACACACACACACACACACATATATGGTTTTTTGCTGGTCTACAGCTCACTGTCCTACTTTAAATATGACAATCACAAGCCCTGTATTCATTTCAGAATAATAGGGTATTTTTACTAAGGGAATGGACTGTGTTAGAAAGAATGYGAGTGTTTCTTGCTATCTAACCTATTTTATCATTACTGCTGGGTCCAAATACATCCTTCACTTCCCCGAGCTGACTTTTCTAGTTGTTGCTTTCTTTTCCAAGACCYACAGCATGGCTTTTCCTTAAGCCATTTTTCGCCACATTCCCTCATGTATCCAGTGGAAACTGCTGGTGAAAAGTGAATGTGTTTTGCTAAAGGGAGGGCTCTGCCTCTCATTCCTTCCCGCTCCCAGAGACGGTTAAAAATCAGTCAAAAGTATCACTATGAAACACACAGCAGCAGCAAGAGTACCCCAAAACGGGGTAAATCACCACCAAGTGAAGGACACTGTGCATTCAGTTCCTGCTTTTCTTTACAATGACACCAATCCTGTTTTTTTGACCCAGTTTTAAGCAGCATTGGAAAAGGGGCCGCCGCCGCCGCCCCGCAGCAGCCTGGCAGCTCACAGGCAGACAGTTCCCGCCGCCTGAAGCCCCTCAGCCTTGCTGCGCGCCGCGGTGTGACGGGGAACCCGCGGGGCCCRCGGAACTGGGACACACCGGGAACCTGGCTTTCTGTTTCCCGCCTGCTCCGCTTTGTTCTCCCGCCCTCGTGGCTGTTAATCACTCCAGCACGCGCCGTTTGGGGAAGGCTCCGCGGCAGCTGCGCATCGGGAGCAGCGGATCAGCCTCATTCCCGTCACAGCGGGCGCCCGCTCCCGTCTGGGCCGCAGCGAGGCCGCGCCATAGGCCGCAGAGCTCTCCCTAAACCAGGCCCRTCCTCCGACCTCTGGGCTCGGCTTTGCTGAGTTCAGACCCTTCTCCCACTGGCAGGTCTCAAATGACACCCAGGTACAACCAGAAACACCCTGCAAAGCTGCACGCGGGGCAGCTTCCCAAGGAGACACACGGAGATGGYGGTGAACACCAAGGACACTCTTCCAAGTCATCAGTTAAATATCACTAATCTCCTTATACAAAGGCAATTATTTGTCTTCCCCTCCTACTTCTTTCCACATAATCCTGACCCTCATTATCCAGGATGCAGATTATATACTTGATGTTTTCCATTGTACTTTGCTGATTTTTGTTTTGTTGATCTCTTTAAAGCTCTAGACTGTTATTATTCTTTCCCATCTCTCCCTCAGCACACGCAAACATGTCAAAAACATTCAACAAACTCAAGTTCAAATCTCAGCAAGCGCTCTTCGGTTAAACAGCATTTACATAACAAAATACCTATTGTTTCGTAGGGAACACTGTATGTCTGCAAACACATGTGCAGGAGACGTCTGGGCCCTATTTGCACAAAAACAGTTAGAAGGGTCTTTCCAGCTGACTGCTGTTCAACAGAAGTGTCGGGTCCAAACCTTGGGAACCCRGCAGACACCCGGTTGTGATCATGGGAGAGCTTGGTTGTATGTGGCATCCATGCACAGTGGGATTTGTGGATGCAAAAGTTCTCCCTTGCCGTCATCTTCTGCACAGGAGTYGCCTGTCAGTCAATTAAAACTCCACAGAAGTCCCACCAAAGCCAACTGCAAATCTTCCCTTGGCTCTAACTGGAAGCTGAATGCACTAAAATCCTTTCCAAAATGAGGGCCTCCTCTTCCCTGTAACTCTTCCCTCCTTTTTATTCACAACGAGGAATCCTCCACTGCAAAGAAACCCGTTCTGACCCAGCACGCCTCATTCTCACCAGAGGGCTCGTTTCAAAGACGCTGCTTTTCAGGCTGCCGGGAGCAAGGGCAGTAGCTGCTGCGCGGTTGGGGGCCTTCAGGCCACGGGACCTGTGTGACAGCTCAAAGTCCTCCCTTCCTGCCAACAGCCCTGCACTCCAGGACATAATGGTGGCCCTGATAAACTTTGCAAAAGACCAAGAAAAGCAAAGACGTGCTGGAAAATGTCAAGAGTCAGGTGTTTCTTACATTTATGGACTTTCAGGGCCAGAAGGCTCCTCTCTGACAAGCTAGTCTGAACTGGCACCAAAGCAAAGTGGTGCCACTTTGCTCTTTGAGCTAAGTCCTAACTTTTAATAAAAGGGGTGAAGAGGCACAGTCAGGTAACACCAGAAAAGGCTTTGAGTGACAGAGCAGGAGAGGAAAACACACACTTTCCCCAGCTACAAAGGATTTCCCAGCTAACAAAAGAGCATCAGAGATACACTTCCTACTGCAGCCCTTCAGGACAACCATCACTGAAGACGGTGACGACACCCGATGGCCACGCAGACTCCCAGCTCACAGCTAGGGAGGGAATACACTGTGTATTCACTGGAATACGCTGTGGAATACAGAGCGAGTTATGTGGGCCCGGGTGCCCCACCTCGGCAGGGAATCCATCGGAGGCACCACGAGCATCTGAGATGTTATTCATGTTATCACAGGTCCCCACTATTGCTAGACATCTGCATGAGGATAAGCATAAGGATGCTGATAAGCAGCATGTCACTTAAATGCTAACGGGCAGCGCAGGCTGAAGTCGGTGGCTGCAGTAAGATCTGGAATGGGAAAGATCTGGATTCTGGATGGCCTCAGAGAGCACGTAGACGGGAATGCTGGGCGGCCCCGAGCATGTCCTGGGGCAGCACTTCTCTGCACGGCTCACGCTGGTGCCGTTGATGGAGAAGGACTTYTCCTGTTCCGTTTCCCTATCAACGGGGAAGCGCAGACATTCAGGGATTGGGAACACCCTGGAAAAGGCGTGTAGAGAAACAAGAGGGCTGTGGGGAAGGGCCGCGRAGGTGACGCTGCGGTGGGGCAGCAGTGCCGCAGCCAGCCTGGCTCTCGCTGTAATCGTCACTTTCTCAACAGATCTTCCAGCACCTCCACGGAGAAGCTGCTGTAAAACCCAAGACCTTAGGCACGGGCTACAACTAAGTGCACATGATTCAAATGCAGAACTGCATTAGTGCTAGGTCCAAAACATGCTGAGGACAGAAGGACTCCCTCTGGCCTAAGTGGACTACAAATAAGGCTTAAGAAGAGTCTCTAAATATTGGGTAGCATCTTATAAGCATCTCTGATGGGATCCTTGCGAAGACAAAGTCCATTCTTTAGCAATACAAAGTCTGCTAAAAAGGTATAGAATTTGACCTTTTAAAAACCATCTTACCTGTGAGTTTAGACCCAAAGCAGCAAAAAATCTCAGCAGACATCACTGTCTTGGCAAATAGTCTGGGCCTGGACCAGGGGGTTGAAGGCTGCAATGCTGTCAAGTGCTTTGCTCCAATTACTACATCAACTACTACATTCAATTTTTTTTCTCCCTTAAAATTTTACCAGAATGACTCTAATCATTCTTAATGATTTATTAATGCATTGCTGTTGGCAATAATGAAGCATGGGAGATCTTTGCTCATGGATGGAGATYCCGTTGAATCCCAGGCAGTCTTACGCATCTGCAGACGTGTGTGCAACAAGAAGAACACAAGGTGCTGATCACACCTCTGGAAGCCAGAGGCCCTCTTCACTGCCAGCTGTTTATTTCTAATTTTCATTGAGACTGCGTGGTCACAATGCTCCTGAACTGAAAAACATGCTCAGATCTGTAGTCCTCTGTGAACCTCTCCAAAAGGGCCTCAATCGAGCGGCTTTAAAAGATCTCTTTGTATTAGCGTGACACTAACTTGCATTTCATTTCCCATAATTTGGATCACATTTCTTATAGCTTAGATCTGTAAATTAATACATTAGCTTTCTCTTCTGATGCACTCTGCAGAATATGCAGTGCCCTTGGCAAAAATCGGGGTGTTCAAGGATGGGCCCCTTAACTCTGCATTTTTCTTAAGTTTGCATTTTGTTGGAAGTATTTTAATCTAATTATCCCGTGAATTAACATTCACTCAGATAAGCAACGCGTGAAATACTAGCTGCAGCTTAACTGCAGCTTACRTTGGGAACAAGTTATGTAACAATAACACTGGCAAGTGCTGCCACACGAACAGCCTTCCACCTTTCTCTGAAAAGTGGCTTTGGGTGTCACTGGAGCAAGCATCATGCAATGCCTTTGTAACAAGCACCCAGATAATCCTTTTGGCTTCTCTACAATGCTTCTCAGCAACAACAACCACAAAAATTCTTAAAAACGGTATTCTAGGATTGTTGAACTGTAACTCTATAATTAACTGACACCTTGGAAGGGCTTACAGCAGAGTCTTCATAGCTTTTAATTATACTCAGAGGAATTTCTCTCCCCGACTGCCAGTCATGTTTTTGTGCCCTTATAGCTTGGATATCTGTTAGCATGGGAGTAGCTGCTTAACATCCAAACAAGAGAAAACACGGGACTTGCTGCCCTGCATTACTCCAGTGTCTCCCCTTTGGTGGCTGCTCATTCCTCATGGGTGCCCGGAGCAGGCCTGGGGTGCAGGCGCTGCGATACATCTGGCCTGAGAGTTTATTTCACTGCCACAAGTTCCTCATGCTGGAAGGCTAAATCCACAAAATGCACATATAAATTTAATATGAAAATTCTAATAAGCACATTCAAATTTCTACCATTTTTTCCACCCAGAACTATTCTCTAAACAGTCCATATCAGAATAATAAAGCTCCAGCAGTTAGAGCCTTGGGTAGCCAGGCCCTTTCTTTTGCACAACGAAGCATCGGGACTAACTCCTCAGGAACACTGTGGCATTCCCGTCACTGGTGGTGTGGTCTCTCTTGCACACTTACCTTTCCTCCTGACTTTTCTTTCCCATCACCAACCACTTCCACTGGACTGAGGCACTTTGCAAACTCTCGGACAACAGCAAATGTGTTTGTGTTGTGGGAGAATACAGAAGACATCTGTCTATTCCGGCAGCTATCATCTTACCCATAACCATGTATAATAAACTTGATTTTAGCATTTACATTAGCAGGCATTAAAACTAGTATTAAATATCTGCAGGATTTGGCCCCTCTAGGCATAGTATCCATGAAGAACAATATATACATAAGAAATGGTTAAGGATACCTAAGGATTATTTGCTTCATAATTTTCTTTGCATGCTGTAAATAGTCAACCACTGTAGGCTGGTTTTCCTCAAAGAAGGCTTGATCATAAATCAATTCAGGGGCTTTCAGGAGGTCCCTTTGACTCTTTCTCATCTGCTTGCTAAACCTGAACGGGCTGCACTGGAAAAGGTTGATGCTATTGCTTTGGATTGTTAAGCAGACTCTTGGAGAGGTCTAGAAAACTGCATGATTACCAATATCTTTGAAAAATACCCCTACTATCACTCTAGGAAGCACCTACAGAATCTCTAGACCTGCCTTGGCTACATAGTGCTTGGCAAAGTCTGGCAATCCCCTATAATCCCCTATAATTTCCGTAGCCAACATGGTAATGGAGTTGCAGCACTGAAAGACTAAGACGTTCACCACCAAGAGGAAACACATTTTAAAACAACAGCTTAAATGCACCATTAATTTTTCATATCAGACACTGATGCCATTGAGCACTGCATTATTCCTGCTGCAGTAGATGCTACACATCTAATGTATCTGCTCTGCTTCACTGATAATTAGCGTCAGTAGAACCATTACACGTTTATGAACCAGGTGCCCTCACTGCACAAACAATCTATCACAGGCAGTTTCAACCATCTTTGTCATCTGACACAACATGGAAACACAGAAGTGTCACCAGAGTAATATTAATTTCCTAAGTATCCAGCCACATTTTCAGAGGGGGGTTGCTATTGAGCAGATGTTCAGCACCCTTGCCAGAATTTCAGCACAGCCTTCCAATAATTACCAAGAAGACTGGCAACAGTTAGTGAGGGACAAATAGTCAGCAACCAGGAATATCTACAGTCCATTTACAAATSCAAACCCTATTATCTGTAATGTTTTACAAGTTGCATCTACAAAAGAGCTTCCTTGAAGTTAACTTCAGCTCTGTTCCAGACACAGATGCGACCCAAAACATGACACACCTTGATGGAATTTCAGTCCTGGTTCTCATCTTGCTCAGTTTGATGCTGGCTGCAGGCTGCTGACGTCCATGCTTGCGCTCAAACAAAGCAGAATTTGTTCTTTAGCGATAAAAAGGAGAGAAAATACAACTCACAGATGTTTTCCACGACATCCCATGCTGGGGAAAGCTATTCTCAGAATCAGATCCACTCAAAATAATGAGGCACTTGAAGCCAATGAAACAAACCACATGCTTAAAACTGCACACGTGCTTATTGTTTACCTCATGAAAAAAAAGGCACTTGTTTCTTCAGCCAGAGGAAATGAAAGTACATAAAACAGCAAGCTATGCTCTAAGCATAGACTAGTTTCCACAGAAAAGGCTAATTCCTTACACTCATACTCTAAATGGTTCCTCTTGGGATGAGATGGGAAATCTTTTGCATCTAGATCTTCGTGGGGTGAAGCTCAAAGGGTAGCAAAGCATTTCTGCTGCGAGCAGCTTCCTGCAGGGCACCAGCTCCTGCTCACAACCAGCAGCATTCCTGGTTCCTTGCTGCTGTTCTTCTTGCCTTCTGCCTCTTTTCACGTGCACATGGCTTTGAAGCCAACATCTTGACCAAGTGCTCCTAACAAGTCTGTGACCAGCTCTGTACAATATGCATTTGGAAGATTCACATCTGTACTTCTCACCATCTCTTCTATAAGCAAAGCTCTTTCCAAACAGAAAGAGCTTGTAAGAAACAATCTTACAAGATTACAAGTTTCTTACTGAGAGAAGAGGCTGTAAGAAACAACCCGGCTCACTCCAGCTACAGCGACACTTAGCACTAGCCTGAAATATCTTCAGAAAAAGACTAAGAGACAGAAACATTCAGGTCTTCTCAGTCAGCCATGAAAACAATACATGTTTTCACATGCAGAAATACACAGAGATGTATTTTCAYGAATTCTTATACAGGTTGTGTGGTAATTCTTACAGAGGTTGTGTGGCAAGGACAACACTTCTAGGACTGTTTAATTTCTTAATTTCTAAGATTTCAACACTTTTTAAGACTCAGTTCTACCCCAGAGCTCAGATTTGTGGATAACGTGGTTCAAAATTTATCACTTCTATTATAGTAAATAATTTTCCTCCCCAAATATTGATAGATGACTGCAACTGAATCTCACATTTATGTGAGAGCAGAACATTTGTGATGAACTTTTTAGTACTACCTGCCCTTACTGACCGTGAATGACTAAAGAGAATTTTCAAGAGCATCAAGAACTTGGGTTCTCTGGACACCWCAGTGACTCCAGGTATAAACAGAAGGTTCACTGGGCATCGTTGGCAGCCACCACTGACTTATTTGGCAAGATTCCTTTTCTGTCAAAGGACACAATTCACATCCTCCTAAAATACAGTTCAACTATGTTAGTTTYGGAATCACATTCCAAAATTTCATCTCAGACACTAACACCTGAGGTTAGATTAAAGGAATCCAACCCACAGTACATGGGAGAAACGCTCAGCTTTCTACAGTTTGCTAGAGGACTGTCCAGCTTCACCTAGTACCTCCCCTCAGCATSACATCATTGTGATTCACTTAGAATTAAAACACACAGATTAGGAAAAAAATGCAAAACCAACTAGGCCACAATACATCAGCAAATGTCAGTAATGACTTGTCTTCTCAATACATTGCATCTGTAAGAGATCTCTCAGACTATTTTCTAAGCCCTAAGCAGCTTCTGGTTATGATTCCGCAAGCCCAGACATTCTCCAGCATCAGCAAGGGCCTTACTTCCCAGAAAAAATAAAACTATTTACCACCTATTTTCTAGAGAGCTAATCCGAATCATCACAAATCTCCTTCCATATAGTACGTAGGGCACAGCAAGATGCTTCAAACCACCAGCTCAGGAAAGAATGTACACACGTCACATCACACACGTACCTTATACAAGATCCTCACAGTCCCCACATGCAACTTTCTCTCATGAAAAGTAAACTCACTAGAAAAGAAGTAGGTTATTTCTTCTCTCTGTGCGTATCACTTTTACCTGTGTCTGCACTAGTATAGATAATGTGACAGACCTGCAGCTCATTTCTGTTATCCATCAGCAATTTATCAGTTAACGAATAGCATAGAGTTACATACTTCAATTATTCTGACTCAAAGAAAATGCATTTTCCCTTCCCTATCCTTTCACATACACTTTCTACATGTAGTGGAGAAGACAAAAATATAATTTTACGTCTACCTACCTACRTGTGGACACTAATACACAAGCACATATAAATGCAGATCTCATTTTCAAGTGCAGCCTACTTTCTTAATCAAATATTTGAGCTTTTTACATTGAGAATCCTGCAATCTAAAAATTTGAATAAACTGTTTTTTTAGGTGTTGGCTCTTCATCATCATCTTCTCCTTCCAGCATTGCAGTCCTGGCTTGTATGCCATAGAAATGGTGTACTGTATGCAAATCCACACAAATTGTCAAGAACCGAGTCTTCTTCAGCAACAGAAAGTATTGAAGGGTACATCTATCAAAAAAATTGTTATCTCACCATGCTCTCCTGTGTCTGAGTGTTTATTCTGCTTAAGCATTCAGATTGCAGTGATTCCTTTTTAAGTGGAGATTGGAATATATAAAATAAATAGCTGCAAAGCAGGTTTCTAAAAATATACTGCTCAGTCTAGCATTGCTGTAATATTGTGGAGATTTTGTTTTCTTTACTTCCTCATTCAGGTATACCAGAATTGTAGATAGCTTGATGTATCAAACAAAAAGGTTTCATTTTAAGATGTTTACTGTTAAGACAGCCTCAGAATAACACATGAAACACTTAATATGCTAAAATATTTATGTACCTTGGATAATTAGCCCAGCTGGTCAAGCCCTTCGAGATAGGAAACTCCCCACACGGCTGCGAGGGACCTCGGGCACTAAAGCTCATGCTCTTTCCTGGCTGAGCCAGGCAGAGCACAGGTGACTTTGAGCCTGAAGGGCTGTGCTCCAGAGGCAGAGCCCCCTCAGCTGAGGGAGGTAGGAGTGGAGCCCCGGTGAAGTCTCCAGGCAAGTTCTGGAAACTGCAGTCATCCCCCTTGAGCCACCTCAGCAGCTTCAGGTTTCTCAACAGGGTCATTCACAGCTCAAAATTAAAGGACAATTTTTAAAAAATCACCAAGAAAAGCACAAACATCCTGACCACTTTTCTGTCTCTGCCTCATGCTTCCCATAGAAATGCTGGCTGCCTGGCTGAGTCCTGGAGAAGAAGACAGGCCTGGACACTCTCCCCATCACTTCTGCTGTAGCTCTCCTGCTTGAGCTGCTGAACGYGGCCCACAAAACCAAACATCTCCTTTCACAAAGTGTCCATTTAGTTTTTATTGCCACGGTGCCTTTCGAATCAGGCCGAGGAGTTGGTCCCTCCTCACAGGTGGTCCTTGCCCTGACAAAGCGGTTTTCCTTCTTGGGAGCCAACCTCCCAGGGAAATCCCATTTAAAGTAAGCTTAACTTGATGCTCTAATTCCTTAGTCTTGTGCCACTAGCTCTTAGAAACAGTTCAAGAGGGATGTAAGTGGATAGTAAGGGACACGAGAAACTACATATTATAAAGGACATAGCAGTGTGATATAAATATTATAATTTGGCTCCTCGTGTAAAATCTCAGCTCCTCTCACTCTGTATTTACTGAGAAAATTGAATGCACTTCCAAATAAGTTTCTTTGGGCCATTATTTTTACGCATTTTAGACAAAGGGGGAGGGAAAAAGCAAATTTCCTTTTTTTACTCACTCTTAAGGATCCATCAGTTTCTTCTGACGACCATTTTACAAGTTGTGTCTTGCAGAGCAACCACTGGTTGGGGACAAACGCGATGCCAGCAGCTTCAGTCTCCCTCTGGACCGCCAGCAGCAGCAAGTAGGAAACACTGCATCTGCGGGAGCAGAAACACATCYTAAATGGACCATCCAAGTGGGCTGAGGAGTAAAGAAATTCAACACACTAGTTCTTCTGCAAGATGCAGCTGCCTGAATATGCTGGGCAAAAGCAGCCATTTTCACCTGAGGTTTCTGCAGCAGCTTCCCACTGCAARGGGGACAAATATAAAGCTAAGGCTTTGCAGTTTGGTTCCTGCCACCTGATCTCTGAGAGCACAAAGCAATGAGAGCTGCACAGTTACCCAAACAAAGACAAAAATCACCCAGTCAGAGTGGTTGAGGTTGACAGGGACCTCTAGAGACTCTGTGGTACAACTTAATTCATAACTGATTAGTGACACTTTTAAGAGGTCCTTGCAACTAGTACGCATGTTGGCAGGTCAAGCTGCTGGTTATATGGTTCTTCAAGTTTTAAATTGTGTTTTGGTTCTTTTACTGCACTATAAATGAAGGTTTTTGTCATCGTGCTGAAGGAGCTGCTTGACCATTTATCATTACAGAAAATGTAGGAGATGGATGAGGGAGGCTAGCATCAGTGGGTAACAGCCACTGATGTTCTCCCCTACCACGGGCAGGAGACTCGGGCAACAAGCCTAGGTGGCTGCAGACCTGATGGGTACCCTCAGTCCCTTGGAAAGATCACAGAGCAACATCCCTCCTAAGGGACCTCTGCTCAGGACACCTGACGTGCCCTGAGAATGGATCCCCGGAAAAGCTATTAAAAATGACATTCACACCAGAAACATTAAATATTGTAGTATGAATGTCTAATTAAATTGTGTTTTTATTGTCTACACCACTCCATCCATCCCACTAGATTCCTCGGGAACACAATTAACATGATCTCATTTGGGCTGATTATTTCTTATCTCTACTTTGTGGAAACTTCCCACCTGACCTAAATGACTCAATTTTACACCTACACAAATAGCTCAGATGGCAATTAATATCTAAAATGCAAAGTACAATTTATGCAATTACCCTAACATGCTGCTAACTCACATACTATTTGCTAAAGACTACTTTCAATACCAAATGTATTTCCACAAGCACAGTCCAGAGAGTGCCATCAGTCTCAACGGGCCTATCTTTAACCCGCTCCATTTAAAAGTAACGGCTTTTCTCACAGCTTTTGGAACTGCAAACGCGGCTGGGATGCAGGGGCCAACCTTCCCCCCTCCACTCTGCCACCATCAGCTCTGACTTCTCGGTGCCGCTATCAGAAAGGCTGTCACGACGGCAAGCCCGCTAACAAACACGCTAAACACGCTAACAAACACGCTAAACACGCTAACAAACACGCTAAACACGCTAACAAACACGCTACAAACACGCTTGCTTAGTTTGTTAGCGTGTTTGTTAGTTTGTGATTGCTCGTTAGCAAGGGCGCCAGCAAAGGCCCTGTGGCGGCACCCGGCCCGTCGCCTGCCGCGCGGCTCCTCGCGGTCACAACGCGGAGCACGTTTCGCTCTGTCGGAAAAGCCAAGCAGGACTCTCACACGAAAGCGCCGTCAGACCTGCACCGTGTGAGGGATGGTACCTCATCTTCCCGCTCTTCAGAGGCTGCTACTGGAGAAGCCGTGGGAGGAGGCACCGTGACGAGGAGGGAGGAACGCGCCACACGGCTAAGTCGGGAGCTCTCGGCTGCCACGCGGTCCCTCCGCATCGCCAGCCCCAGGGCACCCTCGGGAAGGGCCTCTGCTTCCCTCACAGGATTTGYCTGTGACCCCCAGGGTCTGGAAGAATTGAATATTGTTCTCTGCAGAACAAGAAAAGCTAAAATGCTAAACTCCTCCTCTTGCYTAGCTCCAGTAAGTACACCAGGTCAAACCCCGCTATTCTTACCAGGCGTAACGTACCATGTTTCCCAGGTACAAAAGCAGTTTATATACAAAACAGCTCCTCCTCTCAAGTCCAATCAAACAAAACCTCAAAAAACCTTCCAAATGTATAAAACTCAYTCTGCAAGCGTGTAGCAGTTCACAGAAAACTTAACCTGGCGGTTAGTATCCCAGTGATTCCTAAGTACTTCCATACACACAGATGATGTTACCTGTCATTTTACAGACCACATTTGAATCTGACTCCTACGTGGACAGTCTTCTATTTTGCCTCTCTAAGCACAKAAGTAGCTTGTTCAGGGAAGATCTGAACCTAAAGACACTGCTGCCAACTTGGATATTAATGCCTGTTAGGGTGAGATAAATCCAGCAGAAAATAGACCTCTRCAGAGGAGAAAACACATTCAGCCTCTCCTCCAGGCACATGAATTTCACTTGGGAGACCATGAATTGCATTTTTTTATTCATACCTTATCTGCCACTGTGATAAGAGTTTGAAGAAGCCATGGTAAGACTCATTTTCTTACTTCAAGGTACTTCCTTTACATTTGAATAAACAAGAGTTTGATCTTCACATGCAAGGCAGTTTTCAGAATGAATATTATATAACATTTGAGGGGGCAGACATAGCACATCCATTATTTTTCCCACATTACAAACCAATGTTTTAAGTGCAAATCAAAGAYTACAAAAACAATTAAGACTGAGCAGCACAGATCTCACTTGCCATCTCTACATGGCCCTGCTGTTTCTTTTTGTAGACATCACAGCAAAGCAGGAGGCGCCCAAGGGAACTGCCAGGGCAGCAATGCCAACATTTCCAGGTCCATCCTCCCCAGCACAAGGGACAGCAAAGGAGAAACCATCCCCACGGCCATCCCAAGATGTGCCAACAGCGACACCAGCGACTGTCCCCCAGCCAGGGATATAAAGCAAGCTCCTAGCACCAAAGAAAGGATGAAAACTCACAAGGGGTCCCCAAAAATGACAGCAGCCACCTTATATTTGCCATGGTAAGGAAAAGGGAGATGGTCGTGAGGAGGACGGTAGAAAAAGAAGGTAGAAAAGGAGAAAATTCTTGGCGGAGTAGCAGCATGGTGAAATCCAAGCATGACTAAGGCCAGTGAAGCCCGTTACAGTAACACACGCACACATCATGAAACAGAAACTGTGGATGTGGTTTTACCAGCACAGACGTCAGGCGTAYGCAAAAGGACTCTGCCAGTTTAAGCACCGAGTGGACACAGCCACCTAAGGGGTGCCTGTATTGAATATATTCTTGCTGTGAATTAGAGTAGCAGGAAAGACTAGAGTGTTTTTCCAAATTACCCCGAAAAATGGAATTGCTGGTAAGAGCCTGGAAAAGGGCAGTTAAGGTATAGAAAAAATAACAGCTGGCATCCCCATGTCCACAAAGTATGTTGGAAAGAAAAGACGGATGTTTCTGGCTCACAAAGACAACTAGTCAGGCACACAGCAACACAGGGCAGTAGCCAATTTAGTGTTTATCTCAAGGCAAAACAAAAGAAAAAGCAGAGGAAAAGATGACAAAGAAGAGGGACAGGACCGTATAGAGCAGTTACGGCAAAGGCAGAGGGGTCAGGACTCTCCAAGCAGGCTGCGCAGGTGGTGGGACGATCCAGAGGGAACRGGATTGGGAACAGGAGCATGGGCAGGAGCCGAGCACAGCCCGGGTGCCTGAAGCACAGGGAGTTGACAAAGCRAGGGAGAAGGAGAAGCCCAAGTATTTCAGGCCCTTAAAACCTACAGTGGTGCCTGGTACATACAAAAGAAGCAAACACACCCCTAAGTGCTAAACATACAAATTAAGTTATTTCAATGGCTGCTTAACCTTCTGTTAAGAAATTTCCATTTTTAAGCTATGCATTTCCTGCATTAGGGCTCTCTGGGAAGCCTGAACATTTCACTCGACAAGGTTTATCCCACATAACAAGATCCCACRTAAGATGCAAGAATTATCTGGCAGACTGCCATATTAGATTGGCTGATCAGAAGTTTTCCCTTTTTCCCTCTCCTCCCCCAGGCTCACTACTCTAAATAAAACACTACAGAATATAGACTATACTCCTACTCTAAGTAGGAGTAAAACGAAAGACTAAAAAGATCTGAAAATCAATGCTTATTGAGAAATTTCCAGATACAACTTAAATTGCATAGAATAAATACAGGTTAGAGAAAAATGTCTTGCACATTTATCATATCTTATCCTTGGGCAGAAAATATTTWAAAAATCCCTTTTTTACAGCCTGGCCAAATCTGTACTTTGCAGCGCTGACGTCTGGGTTACATTTACTTTGTTTTTCCTTCATGAGAAAGCTAGACAAGACAATAACAAGCCAAGCAAAACAAAAGATACGGTGGAATATTTCCCTCAAGAGTAATATAAATATGTTTAGTCTACTGGTCCCTGCATTTGCCATCATAAAACAATATGGACCATACTTAAATAAATATTTATAATAAAYTACTACATCTGTATAAAAAACGTCAGATTTGCTTAACCAAATGATACAGGAAACACAGATGTTTGCCAAATTTGAAAAATGCTTGGAAGCCCATGGAAGAGGCAGCATTTTTAATTTTGTTTAACAGGGAAGAAGGCAATTACATCCTGCTGCCTCTTTGCCTTAGTTATGCAGGTATTCCTTGAGGAAGCTGAATCACACTCTTTCTTTTTTTTTTTTTCATTAATATTAAAAAAGGCAGCAGTTTGCATCTYGCAGCAAATGCAGACTTCCAAGTAATTCCTGTACACCCAGACGCTGCAATGTTTTGTTGTTGTTGTTGTTATTTTTTTCCAGAGTAGAGGTTGAGTTTCCATTTATTTTTAAAAATAAATAACTTTGTTGTTGTTTTTTTCTGGGGGGGGTCCTGTTGGGAGGGGCACTTTCATGGACGTGCCCTGATTTACAAGGCCACRTCAAAGGAACACGCGTATCTATTTCTGTGCTATGGGAGCCCCGAATGATTCAAAGGTGATTTAAAATAAGCAATATTTGTGGACTAGCTAATTACAAAATTTCACCTCCGAATGCGTTCCCAAGACTAGGATACAAAGTCTCTTTTGTTCTGTTTTCCAGAAGGCAGAAGCTTGTTCTTAAAGTCCTAGAAATTACGYATGTTTTCACAGCAAGTCACCCTCATCTAAGAAAATCACCTTATTTTTTGATGCCTGAACTAATCAACAGGAAAATAACCCACAACYGTGATATGGTATGGATATAAGGGAACAAATTCTAACCGAGATCAACGGATCAATGTCCTGGATGCTCAGTATCTGCAGACTATTGAGTAACAGGCACCACAAGGATCTGATGCACAAATTTCTTCCAAGACGACTGCACTTGTCTAATGATTCGTGTAAAAAAGCTGAACCCAGGTGAAGTTTCAGCAGTCCCAGTCACAGCAGCAGACGGAGGCACCACCAAAACCCTCTCCCAGGCCAGGGGAGGGCAGAGAGATTCTGCACCAAGAGCCCCAGTCCCAGCTCACAACCGGCAACACCCGGAGCGGGGCTGTGATTTGGTCTCCATTCAGTTCTTAGCCTGTGTCCAGCCTGCCAACAAGGGGGACAATTAACACCAGCTTTGCCAGGACCTTCTGCTATTAACTGAATTAAGTGTGTGCAACTAACCCCGCACAGCGCTGGTCAAAGAGCCGCTCCACAACTGCTCTCGGATTCTGCTGATCCAGTCAGGAGTAAGAGAGAAGGGACCGACACAAACTTGGAGCCTTTGTCAGCTCCTTTGGGTTCCTTTCTCCTCTCCACTCATTGCATTTTAATTCTGYACTACTTCCATGCAAGACTTTAGGGAATGGACATGAGGAAATGCCATAAACTGAGCAGAAGACAATGGCACCGTGCTGCATGGAACGGCCTCTCTCCAAGCCTCAGGATAGCTACAGTGTTGGATAGACCTCACCTAACTTCAGCTTTGWGAGAGCCTAGCCGAGCCTAAACCCCTTCTGCCCTCAATGCAGAAAGAGGAAYAGAAACAGGCAGCTACAGGAGGAGCGTCCCACTCCCTTCTGGCCAGCTCCTCTGATCTCAAATGGTGCCTAGACCAAATCAAGCCTAAACTTGATTTCTAATTTGAACTCATTCTAAGACGGTGTGAATSGCACACATAGCAATGAACAGGTCAACCATTCGAAAGGGCACTTTGCTACTGCAAGGCCTCCCCTGTCGCACAGAAACAGCCAGAATGGTTTGTAGACTCTGCTCAGCTCGAATTGCAGCCCTGAGCCCACACCCGAGGGCTCTGCAAAGCCCAGCGCCTCGTACATACCTTATAATCCCTGTTCATTTATCTGTCGTTGTGGATCTTCAAGCAACAAACACATTCCTTGTGTCACTTGGGGTATATCTAATCTTACAGATGCTAAACTGAAAGCAGAAAAGAAATATAACTCTTGGTCCTATTAACTCTCTGGGAATTGGCTATTAGCTTTGAGAAGACATTTCACTCCAGCTGTTGATTTCCAGAGCTGCAGGCTTCCTAACATTTGTATTTGCAAACAGCTTTCTGATCCTAAAGGGGGTCCTTTGGGAATCCTAGAATAGTCGTTCTTGAAGCTTGTCCATCACCAGCTCTCTGTAACACAGCACCTGAAGAAGTCAACCTAAGGAACCTGTCTGCTGGACCTAATGTCAATTRTTTAAAAACTGTTTAAAACCTTTTTTAACCCAATCAATAGGACTGCCAGGCAGCAATACAACTTCAAAATTTAAAAGGAACAGTTACTTTCTATTCAAAAACCTATTTAACTGAAATATAGCATTTCTCCAGAGTGTCTTCCTTCCCTCTCTTTTCGCTCTCCTTTCACAAGGAGAGAAAATGAGCGAAAAGAAAAAGAAATCCTGCGTAAGAAGTATAAGCAAATAAAAGACACTTCAAAGATCGGTCTGCCAAAGGAACATCAATTTTGTAAGCTGCACTTTTACTGTACAGGATGAATATTAAAACCRTAAGTGTATGGTAACAGGATACAACACACAGGCACTGTTACTATTCTTCCAGGAAAACATGCCTCCATATTTATGGATTGTGTTTTATTTGCCTCTCTACATTCTTGGGGATAAACGCAGCCAGCTGGGTCACCGTTTCATTAAGTCCTCTGACATTTTAGCCAGAGGTTTCACAGATTTACGCCCCTCCATCCAGAAGGGGCAAAGGGGAGAGGCGGAGATGAACAAAAGGCTTGAGGGCTGCCCGAGCGTGGGAATGAGGAGCCCTCCACACTAAATGGGAGCAGCCCTGCAGTTAACCCCAGAACGGCCACTCGCAGAACGCCCCTTCCTCGGAGCCCTCAGAAAGGAGCCGAGTTCAGGAGCAGCAGGTATGGGAACCCACCTAGCAAACCCACACGCTGCCACACTGCCCCCACAAACTACGTCCCACACTCTGGGATCTGATGATCTGATGATAGCCCCTTCATGCGCCTGTGTCGGGGCACAAACGGGGCCCACACGGGGACACTCGCCCAGCAAACAAGAAATCCCGACACATCTTGTGCTTTATTTGTTCCCGAGAGAGAGGCACTAATAAAGACGCTCTTTGGAAGTTAGCTCACTAAATCCTGGGGAAAACCAATATAAGCAAGGAGGAAAATGGTGTACAAAAATGTCCGCTTGATTTCTGAATCAATACGCAGCTCCAATGAAATCACTAGAAGAATGGAAGGAACAAAGTAAAGACTTAAAAATATTCAAAAGAAATATATATATACACACACACAAAAACACACATGATTTCAAGTCTTTCCTGTGCATTTCTATACATGCATATTATTTAACAAGGTCTTGCTAGTTCATATACTCTGTATATATATTTCTACTAGATAGTCAATTGTCATTATTTTTACTACACAGTAAATATTATCAAATACATAATAAGAAAAAATATATTTTTTTGTAAAGTGATTTGTACACACGAAAGGGAATGCAGCTTCTTACCAGCAAACCCATCCCACCACCTGCCCTGGATCTTTTCAGCCCCAGAAGCTGTCTAAGGATTTGTTCCTAAAGAATGTTTAGGAGAGCTTAAGTGGRACAAGGACTGGTTCCCGCGCTCTCTTTATCCACAGGCCAGGCAGATTTCCCCTCAGCACGCAGATGAGGATGAAGCCTCCATCAATTTAGATGAACACTCAGATATAATTTTTGCAGAACAAACGGGAAAGAAGAAAATTAAAGATCTCTGTAGTTATTTGTAAGACCTGTCTATTGACTTTTTACAATAAACATATACACAGGTATATAAAATAGAGCATAGAAAAAACCTACATGGATTCAATATGCCAGGTACTGATAAGCACTTGAGYTCTCTGCCACCAAGCCAGATGCTAAGGCTTTCTGAAACCTCATAATCGCAAGGACATTCCGCAGTTCATTAAGAAACCTGATTATTCATCTGAAACATAAAATAACCAGTAAGTATCAAGTAGTAACTAAGATTTCCTCAGCAAAAGATCACAGTGGGGAACTTCTGAAAGTCAAACTCCAAAATGAAAATAGTTATTTGATAATAGGCAAAAATCGTGCATTTCATCCAACTTGCCCAACAGCTACACCGCAACCTTCAAAAGACATTCCCTGAATGTACATGGGTCACAGAGCTTCTTATATTTTAAGGAGAAGATTTTTTTTCTGCAGAGCCTAAACATTTGGGAAGCCTTCTGAATGCTTCTAGCTTTATTGCATATGTCTAGGAGCTGCTCACAGATCAAATAACTCAGAAGAAACCATATAAAGCACTTTTTCAGGTAGTGAATCACCAGGCTAGGCAGCCCCTTTGGCATATAAATATACACAGCAATGTGCTTTCCAAGTAGCAGAGCTCAGTCTTTCACAATTTGTCTTCCTGGATTGGAGGAGGAGGAAGACACATAGAATTAGTTTCTCCACTCTAAATTATTTGGATAAGACCCTGACCTGAGGTAAAGAAATTTAAAACAAAGAGTTCCTCAGTATAGCAGCAAGAAAGGATTCGGTCYCCTGAAGCTTATGACTCCTGTAAAACCCACAACCACATCTGTAATCCCTTCCCCAGTCCCTGGCCTTCCTTTCTTTCAGCAGCAATTAAGCATTGCTTCAATATTTTTATATAAATTGCTGCTGTTAAATTACGGGAAACTTATATATGGAGAATACATTGTCAACTTCATACTTACCTACTTTTATATTTCTGAAATTGCAATTTGCATTTTAAAAGCACTGGAACTTTTTAATACATAAGCTTTCTCTATTGGATGTCCACAACAGAGGTGTAAAAACAYCCGAATTTCAAAAACCAGGATGATTCATCTTTCCAGTTAAAAAGTGCAACCAGGCCAAGCAAGTTTCTGTTCAAGTCCACTGTCACTTAAATCCYACAGTATCTATTTATTCAAATAAAATAAATGATAGTCACTGAAATCTTAAACAACCTGACTAATGAAGACCTTGAGCTTTGCTTGCACTGGGCACCTCAGGACAAGCAGCAGCGAAAACAGGTCGAAYATCACACTGAAGCAGCCCAGCTTCATTTTGCCACAAGGTCTTAAACAGGCAAGGCTGCCCTACCAGATGTCCAGATGTTCCATGTAGGACACGGCCAGCCAAGCCCCTGCACCCGCGGCTGCTGCAGGCTCCAACACGGTCACAGCCYAGCGGAGATGGAAAATGCAGCCATGGGAGCAGAGATACCGCGGCCTCTGCTGAACACCTGCTGGGTAGCAAGAACACTTGGCACCAACATAAAAATACATGTGTGTGTGTGTGTGTGTAGGTATACCTGCAGGTAATCACAGCATCACAGACTGGATGAGGTTGGAAGGGACCTCAAGGGATTATCTAGTCCATCCCCCCTGCTCCAGCAGGGACACCCGGAGCACGGGGCATGGGGTTGCACACCCCTCATTAAATAGTTATTAAAATACCCAAGGCTTTGCAGTTGCTGCCCAGCCAAGCTCGAGGAGAGCTCAGGAAGCAGCGTTTGCCACGGTGAGCAGGAGCAAAGCTACTCGGCAAAGCCATGAGYGAGTGCGGCAGGCCGGGCCGCGGGACACGCAGCAGCAGCCGGGCTGCCCTGCGAGCAGGCTCGGCCTGTCCGGATCTCCAGCTCCGCTCCCCGAGCAAGGCAGCTGCGGGATGCACAAGCATTTTGTGCTCACGTGCTCCGGCAGGYGAGACTGAAGCATCGACACCAGCTGCCGGCTGCAAATTGAGCAGGAGACACAAACCCATCCGCCAAGCGCGGCCCCGAGGCCTCCGCCGAGCAGCGGCACTGCACGTTGAAGCGAGCGCTGCTCCCGCGACACTGCCAGGCGGGAACGGGCCCGCGTGCGCACGGACCGACCCACCGGGACACGCACAGGACACAAACGTGCATGGACGGACCCGGACACGAGCGGGACACAAACACGGACAGACCCGGACACGAGCGGGACACAAACTCAAGCGCTGCTTCGTTTCCAGCCACGTCTCTCAGGTGGCTCAAGAACCAGTTTCACTTGAGCCTGCTGCGTGCAGATCACAGAGGGAGCTGATGCTCTGCCTCCTAAAGAACCTCTGTCSCCAGAATTCATGTTCATCCATTTATAAATCAGAATTCTTAGCGATTGCTGATATTTTTGTGCYGTCACTACTAGCTGAACACAAGGAAAGGGACTGAGGTGGTACCACAAAATACCACCGTTTATATCCATTTTAGGAAGGAGAATGAAAACAGATCTGCTCTGCGACATGTAATACAGAGCTATACTATAAACCGCTTTTGCTTTCAAGCCTATCACAAACAAATTATTGAGTCTTAATCACTCCTTAATCTTCACTTAATTATTCCTTAATCATGGCCTATAGAAAATTGTTTATCAAAAGCTCTRATAACGGTATAACTATTTAACACTGAGGTGGCAAGAGGACCAAAATAAAATAAATAAATAAATAAAAGCAAAGAGGGTTGTTTCTACGTGGCTACGGCATCCAGATGCTGATGGTTTTATTATTATATTCAACACAAATATAACAACGTTCACATTTGGAAAGTCTGGATCCAAGCCCCTCCTGAGGTCTTCCAAGGAGAAAGAAACATCACTAAGTGCATATGTTCAACTCTCTTAGATTTTTGTCTTTATATAAATAAAAAATAGATATGCTGTTTTATTTTTGATATATTTTTATATATATATATAAAAATGTCTGTGGTTGTTCACATTAAATACTGCAGAATGTAAATATCAGGGGAGAAAATACCTAAATAAACCTGAGTCATCTCCTTCTCTGTGGATTAAATTTATTTCAATTAGGAGAGTAACCTCGAGCTGGTGGCTTTCAGCCCCATCGTGACGAGGCGCCTGCCATGGCGCTGTGGCCAAAGAAACAAGCTCAGCCTCAGCTGGAGGCCTCTCTCCTTGGGGAGGGGTCAAGAGACCCTCCTGCAGATGCCCCGTTCCTAAAGTCTGTTTCTAAAGTTCCTTTGGTTTCTTGAGCCATAGCACAAGTGGGATCAAAAGCTTCCAGTTTCAGGTAATCACAGGGGTCTTTTTAATTTTTTTTTTTTTTTTTTTTTTTCAGGGTCCTGAAGTGGACTTCTAACCAGACTAGTCCACACGGCAGCATAATCTCTCTCCATGACACATCAGCATGAAAAAAGCTCACATCACGATGCCAAAGCATTAAATCCATAGCTACAGAAGTAAGGCCCATTGAACGATAAACGAAGGCATTTAAGGCTACTGTCACCTTACAATTTGGAGTGAATCCAATACATTTTGGAGGCAGCAGTGCACAGACAAGCCGACGTTATTGTGAAAGCAGCCACACAGCACCCACTCGAGTGCGTTCCCCCTCCATCCCAATTCCCCACCTGAAATGATCCTGAGCCAGCAGGTTTTCCCCTCGATCCCTATTTCTTTCAGCCGCTGGCTCCTCAGAAGCGCAAGGCTGCCCAAGCTCCGCAGGAGGACACGTGGACGCACGGYGAGCCGGGCACGGAGGCTGGAGCCGTCGCCATATCCAGCGGGAGCTGCCGCCTCTCCCAGCACCGCACACCCCGTCCTTTCAGAGCAACGGGGTGTGCATGACCCTGCAATGCCTTGTAAAATAAAGCATTCCTCTAGCATATTTTATTTTACATTTTTCAAATGAGACCATAACACTTCATATGTTCCAGTGTAGCTATATGTTCACCAAGGGACCAATACAACAACTAGTCCGAGCGGGTATRTTTTGCTGTCTCTTGGTTGGGCTGTGAAAAACACTTATTTTTTTCTTCTTCCCTGGAAGTTTCACACACACAGTTTAGCAGGGGTATGTGGAGGCTGTGCCATGATACATCTCTGTAAACAGACAAAAATCAAAGGTCTATCACAGCTAAAAAAAGTCCATGGCCTGAACATTAAAACCGAGCACCCGACTTTCTCCTGCTGCACGTTGTGTGGCGATCACATTCAAATGGATTACTAAAAGAGAGTGGTAAACATAGGCTGGAAGCAAAAAAAATAAGGGTAAATGAAGCCAGGTGAGAGCTCCAAGAACTGGCTGTGCCATGTTTCTACTGGAAGATTAGAGGAGACAAAACCTCCCACAACAGTGCAACAGCTTATCTGGGATGAAAATATTTCACACTTCTCCAGAACTTCCCGCAGTCTCTCCAAGTCCCAGACAGTTTAGGGACAGTGTCAGATAAAGCCAGAGCTCACTTTCCTTTTTCACAGATGTCCTAAGAACACCAGAAGAGTTCACCAAACTGGCTCAAGATTACACAGAAAAATCTAAATTTGAGCTACTTTATGCCCAATACATCCATGTACTGCCCTCCAAATACCTTTCCTTAAAACGTTTTCTTTCCCAACTCTGTCATTTAAGCTTACACAGTAATTAGGAAATGCCTGTCCCTTTCCTGCTGGCCTTACTGCTGCTCCATTCACATCTCCTTCCTTCACACTGCCCAGAGCTAGGAGCTTTTCTCCACTCACCTCAATGTAACATGCAACTCTTTCCTAAAGCTGAATTTATTCTGAAAGAAACGTAGATGAAACTTCTTGGCCAGACAGCTTTTACACTCCACATTATGGCTTAGAAACCTCTACCATGGCCATTCCCTTCCCTTTCCCACACCACCACTTACCACACCAGGCCAGCAACCTCTTTTTCCAGCAGCTGTGACACCCACCAAGTTTAGGCTATAAACGCTCTCACCTGCTTCAGACCCAAGCTCAGAGCATCAGCTCTCAGTAGAGAGGATGGAGAGAGAGGCTGCAATTTGCAGCTTGTTTAAGCAGGGACACTGTCCCGAGGGCACCGCACTCACCCAAAACACCCCCAAACATTTCTTGCACTTCTTCGCCAGATAAACCACAGCAAATAAATACTGATACCATGCTATCAGCCTCGTAAAGGAAGCACATGGTAGCTCTAAAAAGGAAAAATATCTCAAATCTACTGAGGGGAAAAAAAAAAAGAATTCCAACCCCCATGTCACTTTATAAAAATGCAAAAAAATAAAATACATGCAAACACACATGAAAAGTGACTGTGCTCAGTTATTTTGCGCATGCACACACACACACAGAAATACACACACATACACCTACCTACACATGGATGTGTGCACCACTAACATCCCTAAGGGGCTTCTTCCAGCAGCTGCAGAAGGCAACGGCACAGCCTGCTCAATCCCCTCTTTGCACGGGAAAACAGCTCATTTTAGCAGCTGCAGGCACGGTCTATGTTCTATTTACCTATGTAAACTTCTGCTCCATTATTAAGAGTTCTTTTCTCAGGGTCAGGAATGAATTGGGGAAGAGTCACTGATTTCCAAAGAGGAGAAGCAGAAAGGCAGAGCCACAAGCAAGAGAGCCCGTATGAATGAAACATCCACATGAGGCAGCTCCGGCCGGGCTTTCATCTCTGTCCAGCAGAAGGGTCAGCTAAAGCTTTCATTCAAGAGAGACAAAGGGATTTCACATGGCAGGTGTCCCGTTTGCTGCTAAAGAGAAAAACTCTATTATCTCAGGCATTTGGTATTACAGAGAGAAAAAGAAAGGCAAAAGAAAAAGGAACAGTGCAGACTGCAGTCTTAATATAGAGGGAAGCTGGAAGAAAGATGACTTTTTGCTGCATTCTTGCATGGTTATGTGCTAATGAATTTAATGAGACGAATTAAGACCCGCCAGGAGATGGGCCAAGGCACTTGCTCCTCACCTGTGAGCAGGCCGGAGGCGGCCGCGTGCAGAACAGGCTGAGCAGCAGCACCCCCACAGCGCCAGCGAGCGCTGCCCGCCGGCCCTCGCTGCGCTCCGCGTGAGCAACACCACCTGCCCACCACRGAGACAGGAGCACGCAGGGAACACGCAGCCCTCGGCTCCTCCACGGCGGCRGAAGCGACATGAGGCCTGCGTGACCCTCGGGATTCCCTGTGCGGCCCTGGGGAGGCCGCATGGACCCTCAGGATTCCCTGCGTGGCCCTCGGGATTCCCTGCGCAGCCCTCAGGATTCCCTGCACGGCCCTCAGGAGGCCGCGTGGACCCTTGGGATTCCCTGTGTGGCCCTCGGGATTCCCTGCGTGGCGCTCGGGGCCTGCCCGGCGCTGCCCTCGCGCTGCCTGTGGCCGCGGCTGCTCCACAGCCCCCCCAAGCCCTTCCCGCGGGGCTCCTCCAGGGCTCAGCCCCGTGCTTCTTTCCTCACTCTTAGATTCGGCTCCAGGCTCTTCCATAATCGCTGCTTATTGACTCAAATGCTGCAGCCTCTTCCTCACTCTTCCAAGATGACTTCAATGTTGGTGCAAAATCCTCCTCTCGGCTGCTCCTGTCACCTGGAACAGCTTTCCTGCATCTCTCTGTCTCATCGACTTGCTCTGTCATTTCAAGTCCCTGGTGAAAATGTTCTGCTCTTTCTGCTCTTGCCTTTGTGTGTTAATTCCTCTCTGTCTGATTAATTATTTTGCTAACAGTGTAATTTAAATCAGTGAAGTGTCTCGGGACAAAAATTGTGTGAAAGACACAAAATAACCTGCTACAGAAAAACTGCCCCATGCCTTCGCAGCATTCTGCTTATCATTTATATCAGAAATCCAGGTCTTGCCCCCAGGCTCTCTTCGGATGCTCCRGGAACGCCTGGAAATGCTATTTCAGAGGCATTAAAGCAAATCAGCACCACAGCAAAAGTGCCACAGGGAAAAACCCTTCCTGTTGTTCTGTTTGTTTTCAGACCCTGGGCATTCAGGAACAAGTGCCACTTCGTCCCAGCTGTCAAGGCTCTTCCTGCATTATCCAAATGCTCAGCTCAGAGCTACACTCCCATCCCAAAGGAGCTGCCATCCCCCCTGCCTGATGCTGGGTGAGCAGGTTCAGCTCCCGCGCCTGGTGCCGAGCCAAGGCGGGTGGGAGAAGGGAAGGGCTTCCCTGCTGGAGCCGGAGCTCAGCAAGCCGACCTGGCAAGGGGACGGGCTGGGACTGGGCACCCAGGAGAGGGAGGAGCTGGGCGAGCTGGATTTATCTTCCTGACAAGCTGGATTTCACATGTGAGACGATGCAAAACCAGCCCCTCACACTGGGGACCAGGGCAAAAGGGTCAGTGAGACACTGGCCCAACAATCAACAGCGGCCAAAGTCCTGGGAATTAACCGAACCTGCAGCTCAAACTGCAGTGCGGTCCCGATCTCTCTCCTCATCCCAACGGGAGAGCCAGATCCCTTGGCAGGACTGCCTCGCCAGGGCAGCACGGAGCAGGGACCCGGTGCTGGACGCAGCAGCACATCCCCGTCTCTCCCTAAGGCACAGCCTGACAAGAACGTCAGAGGAAGCCAGTTTCCAGTAACTATTTCAGAAGGACGAGGAAGAGAAAGGACATAGTGACTGCTTCAAGGAAAAAGAACCAGATGATGCAAGCAAAAATAATATAATTTAATGCTTTGTTGTCAATTTTAGAAAATTAGTTGTGACCAGACACTTAACAAAATTAATTCAAGTAAGAACTTGCCATACAGGCCAGAGTAAATTAAGAACAGGCTTAATGCTATGCTAGATGCTACCAGGTTGTCAGTTCAATTTATTTACAGAGTAACCAAAAGAATATCCAAATTACTAGTTATTACTTAGAGCAACTCACAGAAAAGTCAAAAGACACAGATATCTAAAAAGGAAGGTGAACATTGACACCAAAAACCTGTGTGTGTGTGTATGTATATCCAATGTAACATAATCTTTCGACTCTTGGTAGGTAAAAAGAAAAGCAAAGTCTCTATCCTGATTTCAGTAAAGCTTTTGCCACTGATACAAACTAATGAAATATAGTCTATAGGCAACACTGCACCAGAGTTGCCCAAGCAGTTTAGGAAATCCACTCAAGAGCAGCTTATCAAACAGTCTGGCCATTGCTAGCATTTCTGTTTTGTGCAGTGGTGACCAAGGGAATAGAGATGACACATAAAATATGCCTGTGACATCAGGATGGGTAAAGCTGCAAGTTCTTTACTGAGAGACAGGATACACATTTCAAAGCAGTTCAGAATTGCATGAATGGTCTGAAATAAAAGGAATGCAACAAACAAAATGCAAAGTACCATATTTAGATATGAAAAATCAACTGCACAAATGCTAAAATAGGAACTGACTGAGTAAGCAGCAGGACTGAAGGGAACCACCTGTTGCACAGTGAATCACAGACTAAATGCAAATAAAGATGCTAATACTCAAGGAAGAAAAATGCCTCTCAGGCTGGGACATGCTAGTAATGGCCAGAGAAGTGGGGATTTTCATAGGCAAATGAAAAAAAAATACAGCATACCCCAGTGCGACTTTGAATGTGAATTAAAACCAACTTAATTAAAGTGAGAAAAGTGATCCTATTGTAAAGTAAGGCAAGTTTAACTTGCTTTAGCTTAGCTTCATGAAGAAAAGGGAGTAGTACAGCAAATACCACATTTTAAAATGTAGGAACACAAATGGAAAAATACATTTCTTAACACAAATGTTAAAATATTATCTTAGGGGCCTAGCCTGAAAAAGGCCTGTTTTCCTCAAGCACATGTCTGGGCTGACTCCACTGTGACAAGCGCACATACAGCCCAGTTACATTTGGATAACAGGACTGTTTCCATCAACACCAACTGCTGCAGTGGGACACAGGGGCTGCTGCCAGGGCAGGGCTGAGCTGCAGCTCAGCCATGGTGCTCACGGGCTGCTAAAATACACAACTTGCACTAGAAAATCAGAGTAGTGTCAGGAACGCACCAAATGGAGACACTGGTCCCCATCCCGCGCAGCTGACCGGAGCTTGCCAGCCTAACATGGAAAAGGAGCACTTCATGTTCACTTCCTAGAGAAACACACATTATTTTTCATCATCTTTTTGCAGTTCCTTACGCACAAAGCTGGACCCAGATGCAAGGGTGCAGAGCAAGCTGGGCCATTTGAATGTTCTTGACCACAGAAATATTCACCCCCACACAGGTAGATTAGGGAAGGTGTAACATCGCCACCGGGATTCAAGATTTTAGTTTAAAATATACAAAAGATTAAGAAGCTGGGAGAGACCTGCTAGCAAAGAATTGCCAGATTACTGCTTACGGAGATCTATTTTCTCAGGTTCAGGTCTTCAGCTGGAAGGAACCCAAGGCATATTCAATAGGAAATCAGGAGCTGCAAAACTTAACAGATCATTTATATTTTACCTGTAACTGGGGTCATAGACACTGCCATCCGTCACTGGGAATTAAGACAGGGCCAGTAAAGGAATATAAATGTGGAGAAGTGATTACCTTGAACTTACACCTCCCTGGCTGGTTTATTTCCCTAACTGATAAATCAGCTGCCATCCCTCCCAGACGAGGGTGAGACATCGTGTCAGCCAGAGGGGCAAAGGGGCTGCTCCTCAGGCTGCAAGGGGGCTGGGAAACGTTACCTGGGGGGAACGGCTGCGCGGGCGGTCAGGCAGCACCTCTGCAGGCAGCTCCTCCTTCCGTGGGCACGCAATCGAGACACCCAAGACACCTGCAYGTCCTTCAAGAAAGGGAAGAGCTGAATTTCCCAGTGCAAAAATATTGACATCTGAAATCACCGTCAAAAACTCTGGAGAAGTGAGTGAAGAAAACCCCTTTGAGAYGAGTGCTGAACCTCTCCTGCACCTTGGCCAAAACCGCAGAGGTCTCATTGCTTTCTAAACAGCTTAACAGGTGTTTTAGTTTGGAGCAAAATCTTGCCCATCTTTGCATTAAAAAACTGCTTCTGGTGCAGTCCTCATTTCACAATTAGGAGCATTTAGAAYACATGATTACTCTATTACTTTATTAAAATCTTAATTTACAAAGTGTCCCTACAGCAAATTATCAACAGCCTTCCCTTATTAAATAAAGCACATTACTCTTGTGGTTCGATTATTAAAGCAAAATGCTTCTTTCACCTCTAAAATATCCCTGTAACATGTAAAAGACACTTTTTATTACACCACGTAGTCGGTGACACAARTGAATTTTCTACCAGTGGCCAAAAATGTTCTCTTTGCTTCAAGAAACATTAATTCTCCCAATGTATCTCAGATAAACAGTGCACATGATTATATAACAGGAAATAAACCTGAAGTTTCTGCTCTCCATGGGTAACTAAATAGTTCTGTAGTCCTTCTTAAGTCATCCATAATTTGAAAACAAATTCTACCATATTATTATTAAACACATTTCCRCTATTTAAAAAATGCTATTTTACTTGTGTCCTAACCATGATGGAAAAGAGGAAAGAACATGAACAAAACACTGAAAAGGTCTGACAGACAAATAAAGATGTACAGAAGGTGGGACCCAGGGTTGTGACCAGAAGACCTACGTTTCAGTCCCAGTTTTGATAGTAATTTTCTCTGTGCTGTTACAAGTCATTAAGTTTGTCTATGCTACTGTTTTACAGGCTATCAAAATGTTGATTCCAGATTTACCATGGCACGAAATGGCACTGTGGAAAGCAGGCTGTATGCACAGAGTTACGGTTCTCAGAAGGAGCACAGCCAGGATAGCCAGGAATGTCCGCAAAAATGTAGGAGAGGAGAAAACAAGGGTGAGGGGGAAAAGCATGAAAAGGAAAGGAACAGAAAGAAGAAGAAAGGGAATTCATGAGAAAAGTTTAAAATCAGCTCTTCATCCCAACTGTAAAGTGTGAAAAGATATTAAAATTGTTTATGAAAATCAGTTTTCTGTCTGGTACAAGTCATGTTATAGCCTAGGACACAAAATCTAAAATGCAGGTCAAAGCAAGCTACTGCATCTGTACAGGCTACATAATGAATGAAGAGAGGATATTTAAGTTMTATTTTATAGGATCAATTTTACTGATCGATCATAATGAATCAAGGCGCATATTCCAGTGAAACATCTTCAAGAAAAAAACAAACTAATAAATAAACTAAGGACAGCACAGAAGATCCGGTTGCTTTTAGAAGATTAATTTAGGATACACATCCAATTGTCCTTGTGGCAAAGATTTCTCCTGGCTATAGGGCATCTCCAACTTCCCAAGTTTTGGGCACTTCCATCTCCAGGAATGGAGGAACACTGTGTGAATGTCCTTAAACTGGCTCCATCTTCCACTCTGAATGAGCCAGAGTTTCATACATAAAGCAGCATCTGAAACGACTAATGCTCTCAGTAGTAACACACGCCTCTATTTTTACCCTGTCCTCAGTTTTCCTGACAGATGCCTCTTTTTGTTCACTTCCTTTCCTTATAGAAGTTCAGCTATTTAGGGCCTGGTGCTCTGGTTTTAGAAAATGTAGAATACTTTACCAAAATAGTTGTCATAGCAGGAGTGGTGTTGCTAAAACCCCAGTCTCCTGCTGCTGAAACTAGAAGCCAATGTCCAGCCAGCAAGCTGACCACCGAAATGAAGGCCAGCAGAGAGGACTTGCTGTGAATGCAGACATGTATCTGGAAGCACAATCACATTTTGTGTCCATTTTTGACTCTGGCAAGGGAGTTTTGGTGCTATACACACGACCAAATCATCCACGGGTCTGGATTTAGGATCTTGCTGAGCACAACAAATGCCAATCTGTGATTTTGCTCATTGCTAATAAATCRGCATCCCAACATGCCTGAAACCTCTTATTCTGCTTTGAGGTTCCCATATCACACATGGCAAGGTTACACTGCCAGCTGGTATGAACTTACCATSTATTCTTATATGCAATTAATTTGTAATTTATCTTAATTGAAACACTGCAGTATTAAGATAAAAATCAAAAAGCAATACATCAATATTTCAAACTCTTTATTCATTAGCTACCTATCATCTTGTAGGCCATATTTATCTTGAGGAASCCAGAAAAGGGTGAAAATCCTCAGTTAGGTGTTTCCTAGCATAGCAAAGCAAGCTGTCAAAACAAGAGAGCGCGGCCGTCACAAACACACACGTCCSTCTTAAGGCACAAGAGGAGCAGGGMRCAGATGYATCTGCAGGGAATCCTCCTGGCCCACGCGCCGATTTTCTGCAGCGCTTCCCGACTCGGCCCAGCTCTCGCCGAGGGGCGGCCCGAGCTGCTAGAAAGGCCAGAGCAGGGCCCGGCCCTGTCCACGGGCAGGATGGAGGTCACACAACAGGCAGCGACCCCAWTTCCTGACCCTGATGCCTCCTGCGCTTCCCAAACCCGCTTCCCGATCCTGCTTTCCAACCCCGCTTCCCAACCCCACTTCCTTCCCAACCCCGCAGCCTCCCGCACTTCCCGCTACCCACAGCAGGACGGCAAGAGGCACAAACAGGAACAAAAAGCACTTTGTGGGACACTGATGCAGAAGTGTTAGAAGGGAGTAGCACTGTTCTGTGTTGCTAAATATGGAAATCCAGAAATGCATTTGCCAGAAGAATTTATTTTGACTGTCTCATCATATTGATAGGCAACAACAGCGCAAGGAAGTCCCTTAGCACACAGAACTCGCTTGCTTCAAGGAAGTCTGGGTGTCTGAACATGGTTGGCACCCTTGGGCACCTTACTTCTCTCCCCAAATTTCTATGCCTGACAAATGGCCCACTCACTCTCCCTTTTATTTTCTCATTAAAAGTATTAGGAAATAAAATCTTCYTTCTTTCCAGTATATGAGTGCAAACTGAGAAAACTGACTGTTCTTATGTGGAAAAAAAAATCTCCTTTTTTATATATAGYGAACGCATAAATGATCCACTGCAATCCTACCTGCACGGAAGCAGAACTTATCTTTGACACCACAGAAATATCTGCCTCCTGAAGCTCCATCCATACCTGCCAAAATTGGAGCAACCAGTTCCTGACGGACAAGCCACGTGAGCAGAGGCAAACGCCACAAGCCACAGGGGGTCATTCCTGCTGGGCACGACCACCAGAGGCTCCACACGCAGCAGAACAGTTAACACGAGAGCAGGGAATGCAGCAAGAACCACAGCCAGTTCTAGGCACACAGGGTGATTTTGCCATGGAGAAAGAAATGCAAAAGCAGGATCCTCAYGGCTGCCAACTCAACACCTAGTAGCGACAGGAAAGGTAGAGGTGATACTGGCGTTTCAGAGGCTCGGTTTCTGGCAGCTAGRGATGCTATTTTTAAAAATAAATACYAAGAAAYGGCCGYTTACTGCCTTGTGATTCTGATCAGCACAACCCTTCTTCAYAGCATGAGATCAAGCCCTGCAAYGGCCTGCTGACTTTGTCCCACCGCTCTTGGACAACTGCCATCCTAAGGGACCTCACTGCTTCCCCTATGAAACTCAACAGCTAACGTGAACTTTTTGGTGTGAACACTCTTGCTGCCTCTTTCTGAACAGCTACATTTTCATCATCATCACCCACACCAGCTGCTCAGCAGGCTCAAACAAGAGTGAAGGGCAAAAACACGGCATTGACCTGAGGATAACCAGCATGACRGCTAGAGACAGCCTCAGCACTGGGTTATTGCTGTTTGAAGACCAGCAATTYACTCCAAAACTTCTGGGCTGAAAGGGTTTCCTCCTTCAATGACCCCCAGAGTAACCCAGTGCACGTGGCCTTAGGTTTCCCCTTCAGGGGTTTCAGGCCTGGCTCTGAGGCCAGACGTGCAGCTTCCACACGTCTACGGAYGCCCCTTCCAACCTCCACTATTCTGTGATTCTGTCAAATAAACGCACCCAAAGAATGTTAGTAAGGATATATGCTGATAGATAYGAAAATCCATTGCCACTTACAAAATTAACTTGTACAAACCAGAAGTCAATTCCAAGTCTTATGTCTCCTTGTCAGAAAAAATAGAAGATACTAATGGGTCAAAGGATGGGTTCACAAAGGAACACAMTTACATCCAAAGAAGGTAGAATCTTCCTTCAACTAGGGAATATTTTGTCTTTATAAAATATCTATACACCATTTGATAGAAAAGAAAAAAAGAAAAAAGAAAAATGAAAAGATGTCTTTCCCTGGAAGAATAGCAGGCTAATATTGCTGCTAACTCATTTTTAGGAAAGCTTTCCAAATCCTGAAAGCTTTAATGGCTCCACTGTCCAAAGCAACTACTGGCAGTGTCATATTTTAATCATATTTTGGGAGAGAAGCTCCAAGGTAAAAATCAATCATTATAGAGASTGAGGCTGTTTCTTCCTATAGACTAAACACATTCACCTTGTCAGAAACTTTTACAGTGCATTAAAATTCACTTCACTTCCAAAGAACAACTATTGGATGATCTATGTTTTCAAAAATGAAGACATGTTGTAATCACTGAATGTGTCAACAAAGTGTTGTCTTCCAAGAGTCAGTTATGAAATGAATAGATCAGTCCTGCCTTGTTTATTGTCAGAAAAAACAACGCTTTAACCAATCTGAACTCACTCTGYGTAGAACAGTGAAACAGCAATAACAGGAATAGAGAATCACAGAGCAGCTGGGGTTGGAAAGCACCTCTGGAGCTCATCTGGTCCAACCCCCCAGCTACAGCACAGTCAGCTCCAGGTGGCTGCCCTGCACCGGGCCCAGGAAGCTTCTGAGTGTCTCCAAGGATGGAGACCCAACAGCAAATCCGGGCAATCTGCTCTACTGTTCAACCATCTCACAAGAAAGAGGTGGTTTTATTCTGCTCAAGTGGAATTTTGTCTYTCAGTCTGTGCCTATTGCCTTAAGCCTCCTCACCGGGCAGCACTGAGAAGCGCCTGGCCCCGTCTCTTTTACATCCTGCCATCAGGAGTGCATTCACACACACTGCCAGGTTCCCCAAGCCTTCTCTTCGTTAGGCCAGACAGTGTCAGTGTCAGCCTCTCGGGGACTTACATCACAACACATCCATTCACGGAGTCTGGGAAGACGCACGGATGCCCAGACTGTCACGCACGGAGGCCCTGCCTACCTGCCTTTGCTTCCCGCAGAGGGACCCAGTAAGGCAGAATCCAGCCCTGCAGCTGCAGATGTTCTCCACAGAAGAAGCACCAGCGACGATGCTGCTCTGCGAGCAGAGCGCCTGCTGCGACACTGTTGTACCAAGTTCCCAATAAAGAGCGCCCTGTCTTCATTAAATGGAAGAGGAAGGGGCAAGGTGGGCTTAGGAAGAGGAGATGAAAGAGCAGAGAAGCTCCAAGCTCTGGAGCCTGGAGAAGACGAAATCTGGACACTAGGTCCCGATGACCTCTAGCAGTAACACCAGGCAACACAGTCCTTCAAAATAAATCTTTAGACTGGGCAGAAAAATCCTCCCCTCGAGTTCTCCCCCTGAAGTCCAGAGGGATGTCAGCTGCCGCAAGTGTTTAAACACAGCGCTATGGGACAGCCTTCCCAGCCACCTCTCTCATACATTAGAAAGAAGTCAAACACAGGTCTTAGATTTRCCATTGAGAGAAGCAGCCTAATTCCCCAGTTAGGCTTTTTGTCTGTAAGACTTTAATGTGAAATAAGGATTAGACCTTTGCCCAGAGCTCCCYCAGACGAGAGTGCCTGCCAGGCCCGCAGATGGGCAGGCAACACAAAGCAGGAGGACGTCTGGGGAGACAGCTGCACCTTCACATTTAAAAACACACAGTGAATCTTGCTCCATTTGCATTAACTTTCTTTGCATTGTGTCCTCCTGTTCCACCCCAGTCCTGCTTTCCAGCTAATCCTTGTGGTAATTCAGGTGGGAGAGGGGCAAGTGTCACTGGACAACAAGGAGCGGGTCCTCCTCTCCCCTTCAGCTCACAGGCAGCCACAAAAGGCTCAGTAAATGGAGATTTATGCTCTGAATGAGAAGGGCAGATTTTACAAGATTCACCACAAGGTCTTTTATTCATCAGCAGACTTGGCGTTCTTGTTCTCCTCTCACACAGACATTTCTGGAATGTGTTTTAGGCAACCAAGGAAAAAAAATAAAAAGCAGCAAAYGAAAACAAGATAGTACGGCAGGAAGCCACAAAGGCAAATGAAATTAAGAACCTGAAATCATCCTAAAATATGGAATTTCTGCCAGAAGTAACAGGCAAAGCAGGCCCATACCCTGACTGAACACCAAGTCTCCCTTTCCTACAGATTCTGCCACATACAACATTGACAAATTATTTATAGAAGAGAAGGACAGTTGTGATTTCCAGCAACCTTCTGGCTCTGCTCTTACAGCAGCAGAGGATCTTGCTTGTAGATTCACATTACACAGATTTGAAGACTAAGACCTATAAATTCATATTTATTCTCATCTTAGGAAAAGTTCTGCTTGAAAAGACCCTTCCCTCCCTGCCAGACTGCAGGCTGATTCAACAACACATCTTTTAGGATGATGATAGAGGGGAATTTGCTCAAGAAGTTTCAGAAGCCTAAGATTTTTACCATCATGATTGAGAAGGGAACACTGCACTTTCTTGCTGCGATTCAAAGATCACATACACAAAAGAAAAAAAAAATCAATAAATCAATTACCACAAGTGAGCAACAAGTTTCTTATTTGACTTGGACTTGGCACCTGGTCTCCTTTGCAGCAGGGAGCCACAGTCCAGGTAACAGCTTTTCTGCAAAACAGGGTACCGGGAGAGAGTACCCCTGCTCAGTACCAGACACGGGACAAAATCTAGTTATTACTCAATTCTCCTCAACTGATGTGATAGTYATTTCATAAATACACCACAGAGAAACCTCCTTAGAGGTTTGACTTGTGCATAGTTGCATGGTGGTAGGAAGAAAAAAGGAAAAAAAGGTTTCCTCCTTAAAAGGAGGGGAAAAAAATCCTGAAACAGATATTTTCCAGATTATCACGCAATTAAATTCATGCAAGATAATATAATAAATGAACACATAGAAAGTCATCTTTGCCAAAATTGCTGGGTTAGAATTGCTACAAGAAAATTAAGGAAAGCGTTTGCTCCTGAAGGAGTTAACGCTAAGGTGGAAAAGCAAACGGCACCGAAGTCAGGAACTCCCAGAAGGAGCCAAGCCTCGTTCCCGGTGGCCCCGCTCACTGCCGGGTTCCAGTTGAGGGCTCCAGCACAAAGGCACATTCTTACCTCTCCAGGCTCTGCCTCATTCCCTGCGTATCCCGATCACGGCACCAGGCCGCTCTCCCACAGAGCAACACACCATCCTGTCCTTAAGATTTACACCACAGCGTTCCTTCCTTCCAGGTTTTCATATTTATTTCCTTCTTAAAGAAAAGCCTCTGAAAACCAATGGAGCAGCAGCATCAGTCCGTGCCTCCACAGTCTCTCATGCTACTCGCCTATGCTAATAATCCACAGGATTTGTGTTCAGTATATTGAAAACCACAGTCCCCACCTCTTCCACTACTTGAAATACAGGAATAGGTGATGGAAGAAACAGGGTAGAGAAGATAGAGGTGGACAGGCCAGTGGGGAGGAACACAGGGAGCTGCTTGCCAAGGGCTTGCACAACATTTGCGAGACACGAGAGGAATGTTGGGCGTTGAGTTTTGGGGGGCGGAGGAGAGGGAGGGAAGGGAAAGCAGAGGATGGAGCTCGTGAACGGTGAGAACCGATGTCTCGTGGCGGGTTCTGCACAAAGGAGAACAGGTTTGGGGCTCCCAGCGGGGATGCAGATAAGGGCACCTGCTGTAAGGGTGTTTGGTGTTCGCAGCACAGGCCGCAGAGATTTCCTGCGGTGTAAACTGCAGAATTAATACATTCGCCTTTTCTCTTTTCCTGTGGTTGTAACATAGAGCCCTGCCCACACGCAAAACAAAACAAACAAGCACAAAACATACATTAATGAAATGGTGTTAATGAACACAATACACATATGACATATGGCCTTGTCCAGCTCATTACTGTAAAATTAAGAAACATCCTAAGAACAGTAGAGCAAACTGCTAGAAAAAATATAAATATAAATATAAATATAAATATAAATATAAATATAAATATAAATATAAATATAAATATAAATATAAATATAAATATAAATATAAATATAAATATAAATATAAATATAAATATAAATATAAATACTGCTAATAAACTGCTCTCAGTTTTATTTCTCACAGAGGTGTTACAGAAAAAGTTTGCAGAAAATATCAAATGCTAAAGTCCTCCATGTTTGTTTGGTCTAATATTTGGAACAACAATCTCTACTTCTCTACCTTTTTCTACTCCTCTCTCTTTGGAATTGCACTGCCTTTAAGTAGAGCAGGAGCCTGTGCTGCTACATGGAAAACAGGCATTTGGTTATTCTGGTTGCATCAGTGAAAGCTGAGCAGGTATCATCATTAAGAAGGTGAACATTTTAATAGGTAGGTGGATACTGCCTCCAAGATTTTTCTTTTCTTCATAAATCAAGGCAGGAATTCTAAAGCAATTCTCATTAAAAATGCCCCTCAGGTTTCTGAGGACCTGCTGGGACACGACGGCAGAATTTTTACATGTGCAGATTTGGGGGGAGAGGGGGGCGTTAGGCCTGAGAAAGTCGTGGGCTCGGATAGATTACAAAAGAACTACAAAAGTAGTTTTAGGCTGAATATATTAATAGGAAAAAAATTGCTGACTCAGGTGTTACAACTTGAGACTCCAGAGGTAAGTTTAGTTTCTGCAGTATTTGTTTGTTACTGAAGAGAGCCCCAGTACAGGGGTGAACGATCTTGCTGGCCGAAGTCTGAAGAGCTGCCTGTGTGAGAGGCCTTGGCTGCGCTGACCTGCCCCACACCGTGCCCGCTCCTGGGGCACTCCCAGAGCTGACCCTGTCTGCCAAGGCTTTCAGAATATTTCAGAATATTTCAGAATATTTAAGGTTGGAAGGGACCTCTACAGATCATCTAGTCCAACCTTCCTGCTCAAGCAGGCACACCTAGAGCATGTGGCACAGGGC
>NW_020455316.1:2125791-2137331 GCF_003342845.1 Nothoprocta perdicaria
GGACAGCTGCAGCCTGACTGTGCGGGCTTCAGACCCTCCAAGTCCATAATCTTCAAATACTAGGAATTATCCTGAGACAAATCTCTACCCCATYCCTCTTCAGTCCTCCGCTTTCCATCTAAAGTACCCATTTAAATACATTCACAGTGACTTACTCAATACAGATTTATGATGTTTTGTTACGCATAAAAATGAATAACCTGGGTAGCTATCTTGGAAATCAGAGACCGGAAAAGATGCATTCAACCATTTATTCTCATGACAAAACAAAGACATCRGTATGAGATAAATAAGCATCAGAACAAAATGCTTCATATAAATAACCAGACCTTAATTCAGCCTAGTTTGTTTAAATACTGAGGAGAAATGSTACAAAATGGGACAAGACAATCACATCTTTTGTGTGAAGTTCTTCTGTCCGGCCCACTGGACAACACCGCCTCGTTATTAGCCAGGCAGTCCTGAAAGGTTTGCAACGTGCACACTGCACATCAACTGGCCTGTGGACAGGAGGAGGTTGCACCGGGCACATTTGTTTCTCACAGGACCACAGGACATCATCCCTTGAGATGACTACAAGCTCTTTCAGTACTATCAGCTCTTGGCTGAGGGCTGCAGTATGTTCAGAGAGAGAAAGAGTAAGAAAAGACACAGGGGCTCCCACCTAGACCTGGCCATGCTGCTGAGCTGGGCAAATGATGGTCTGAATTAGAAACACTGCCGTGCCTAAGTCAGCCCCTTGACACCTGCCCTCCTCAACCTCGCCTGTGAAGATGTGGCTGTCTGAAGCTACGGATGGAGGAGCAAACGTAGCTTATTTTGCACTGCAGCAGATCAGGGAGCACAGCTGAGTTTCCTTCTGCTGCTTGAACTGAGGGGAGGAAATTCCTGACAAAGGCATGGAAACACGCAGGCTGGGAGCAGGAATCCAGGAATCTTCCAAACATCCTGCAGTGTGACACTTCACAGAATACAAAATGAAAACTCCAGGTGGCCTAAACCAGGGCCYGTAGTCTGAAACTCCTTGAATCCCCTCCTCTTCTCCGCTAGCTTTGTCAGCGAGGCTTCTAACAYAATCAGCGCAGAGGCCCTACAAGCGAGCGCCACAACCAGGGCCAGCACAGGAGGGTTCTGCACACACCTCACTGCAGGCCTTGGGGGGACATCTGCATCTCTAGTTCCTGAGGCTGCTGTTACTTAAACAAGAAGGTAACACAGCTAAGGCAAAGCAGCAGAGGAATGGGACAAACGGGGCTAACCCCCAAAGCTGCACAGGGAGAGCAGGATTCCCAGCACAACCTGCCACTACTACCCGAAACAGCAGCTGTATCTGAAGGGACAGTGGGCAGGACACCCTACACCGGTGTGGCAAAGCAGCCATCGGGCTGGCGGCATCAGCAAGAAGAGACACTCAGCAAATCTGGCCAAGCACCCGGCAAGAGAGGGAACTCAGGCCTGTTGCTCACAGCCGACGTCAGGCTGGAGGTTTTCGGAAGCCTTTCCCACCGGCTGGTTCCAACAACAGAGGGGAGCAGCTCACCCCAGCTCTTCAGAGAATACGAGTGGCAGATACACAGGGCTGAAGTAACGCTCTGCGTAGCAGCACATGGTCTGGGGCAGCACGAGATGCCGAGGATGCTCCAAGCTCCTCGCAGAAGGAAGGCTGTCATAAGACAAAATAGCAGTAAAGAGCAGTCTAAAAAAGCTTGGGCCTTGCAACAGGTGGCCATACTGAGCATAAGGGCACATTCCAGGTGATGTTAAAAGGGCCAGGAAGAAAATGCCGACAGGTTAGTGTGCGTGTGTGTGTGTGTGTGTGTGTTCACAGCATTCATTCTCCTACCGAAGGGCGTTTGTCGGGCACCTGCCATCTGCTGCACGGAAATGTGATACCCCATCAGATAAAACAAAACCTCCCGCGCACGCAAGCTCTTAGCACGGATACAAGCAGCCTCACTAAGCAGCAAGCATGTTAGGGGATTAAACGTGTCCTCAGCACAGCAGCGYTATCAAAACATGCAGCAGTGCCGGGACCGCATGCCTGAAAGCTGGAAGTGCAGCCCCAAAGTGTCGGTGTCGGCGCAGATGAAGCTAAAGGGAGTCAGAGATGGAAAGACRAGCCCCAAGTCCCAAAGACAGCAGCAAAGGCAGAAAAACGCCCCAACTACATCATCACACACTGAGAAAGGTAAAGTCCTAAGGCAGGAAGGGAGGAGGAAAGGGAAGAAAATCCCTAGAACAAAAACAGGGGCTTTTCAAAAGCCTGGTTACGGTTATAACCCCTGTTTTGTTAAAGGGCATTTGGAAGAGCTGGAGATGGGCAAAGATCCTTTCTTGCTCTCGCACAAACTCTTTTTTAAGGGTTTTAAAGGTTTGTTAAACTGCCCAATGTGCTCAAAGCTCTGAATCAGCAACAACATTATCTGGTATAAAGAACATGATTAATAGAGGAAAAATGGGACATTTGTAAAGGAAATGGAACAGGACCAAGAAAATCTTCCATCAAGGATAAGAGAGGAAGTTGGGAACAAGAGAGGGAACAAGACAAAAGTGAGGAACAGTGACTCAAAATTCCTGGCACACAATGAGGAGGAATTCTGCATGGAGAAAGTGAGAGAGTAACAAAGAAAAGGCTGGGAACACCTTTCTTACCCTAAAGCCACAACAGTGGCCTAATACGATTAAAACACACTGRCATTTCAGTGAGGATCTGGTCGAATTAAATTCCTTCACCATGCCAAGCAGCCCTCGGTCTTTTGGCTGCTATAATGGGATTAAGGAAGAATTAAAGGGCAGTATTCAGCGCTACAGGGCCGCACCAAACCTTACCTACTGTGCTATGCTGACAAGGAATCATCGTCCGGCAGCAACGTACATAGAATGCAGGGACAGACAACTACGGAAAACAAGGAATAGGAGGACAGGCCCTGGTGCCATTTTACCTCCATGCAGTTAAGTCTGCCCATTTCTGTCTGATTAAGGAGACAGAAGCAGAAAGCTGCAGGCTTACTTAATCCGTGTAAATACTTGTAAAATACTATATAGAGCTTAGAAATATTTCTCTGTTCCAAATTCCAATTGTCAAAGAATATCACCTTCATGTGCAACATGTTATTTTAGTCAGGCTATCTGCACCTTGAAACACTTGGTCCCTTGTTTCAGCAGCACAGACCTGCACGCTGACTTATAAAAACTGTGCAATATCAGATCTTCTTTGCTACAGATTTAATTTCAGAGAATATGAGACTTCACTATACAAAGAAACAAGGAAACACAAGCCTGGGCTTCCTTTTTTTTTTTTTTTTTTTCTCTTTAATATTAAATGTAACTTTAATACATCTCCTTCTGGGAAGATGTTTTTCTTACAAAGCCAAATTCTTTGAGACTTATTCATGTAAACAGGCTCACTGAATGAAATGAGAAGAGTCATACAAATAAGGAAAACAGCTTTCAATCCAGCATTAACGTTACAAAACAGAACATAAAAATAAAACTCACAATAGGTACCCGTTTTGGAAGTATCAARCAAAGCAAAGTCTAGTTTTGTTTCTCTTGCCTACTCTTTTAATACTGTAAATTAAGTATAATTTTACTAGATAAAAGTTGTGGATAATTACCTGTCCATAGACAATACTGTTATTCATGTATAAACCAACAACATTTTGCTAAAAGAAGAAGAATTACCTTAATATTTTGTTTGCGCTTTTTCAATTAAGCAAGGCTTCAAAACGCCATTCAGAGAGCCTTTTAATGGATGTTGGTGAGATCTTCCAGCTTTTGCATTAGAAAGAGTTTTATCTTATCCTGTTTTTCCTGACAGGCCATGTACATCTGGAGAGCTAGTGAGTTTAAGATATGAGATACATAGACCAAGAAAAACTTGTCTGTTGACAAAGAGGAGTGAGCAGTCATGTACTGTTCATTGCTTCAAAATATAAAGCACGAGAACTAATCAGCTGAGGGTTTTTATTTCTTTAAATACTGTAAAAAGCACAGATGCCACATATACTTGCCCACCACACTGAAATTAAGAAGGCTAAGTTTCTAGAAAAAATAGATCAAGACATTAGATGCAGGGTTAATGCATTTCAAAACCTCGGTAATTTGGAGAAGGCGACAGAGCGCAGCTCACAGAACCACAGCAGGGCTGAGGTTGGAAGGGACCTCTGGAGACCACCCAGTCCAACCCCCCTGCTCCAGCAGGGACACCAGAGCACGGGGCACAGGGTCCACCCAGGCAGGTTTTGCTGCACTGAACAAGATGAGAAGCAGCTGTCTGTGTGTGAAACACTACGGTGCGTCTTAATTTAATCTCATGGTGAGAAATTCCTTCCTTTGCACTCTGCTGACCTGCTCTGGCTTGACTGGCTTACAGAGTACTGTGTATTTAGGCTTTTATCAAATAAGAGCAACTACATGTTTCAGGAGAGCTACAGAAGCTTAAGAATGCAGCCAGATTTCCATTGCACTCATAGTTTTTGTCGTATCTCTGGAATACAGAGACCAGATCCCAGATAAAATCCGCTCTGTGCGGCTGTCAAAGGATCCGCTCAGCACTGGCTTCAGCCTAGGAGAGATTTCTCATTTCAAATTATGAGAAACGCAAATAAACTTTTAGAATGGTATTTYTGACGTACTGTGTAACAGTTCTTCTGAATGCACCAGGTCTGTTTTCTTGATGTGTCTGTGCAATCTCAAAACCAGCTCATCCCATGGAATGACACACAGAACAGCTGCGCACCCAGCAAATGAACACAAAGTACACAAGAAAAATTATTTTTAGATACCTTAATAGTATGAATTTGCTTAAAAGTTGGAAATAAGTCCAAGTCCTGGGTGATAGACTTTGAATGAATATATGCTTATAGCTTCCATGCCAAGTTTTCCCATTTGAGGATTAAAAACAAAAAGAAGAGGGGAAAAAAAGCTACATGGTCCTAATTACTTAAGCAACAGCAGCCTCATCTGTACATGCACACTGTTCCTACACATTAAAGGCTAGATTCTATGGAAGAGTAATGGAGGGAAGAAAGCATAAATCTGATTTCAAACTCCAAGTGTACGTGTTACGGGGCAGGAATAAGGGGGGATAGAAGAGAGGCGGAAAAAAAAAAGAATTTGGGGTTTTTTTTTGATTTAAATTACTCTTGTAGGCACATAATCAACTTCAAATTTGGGTATCATTTCCAAAAATACCATTTTTTTTCCCCCCTCCAAGTTAAGAAATCTACCACAGAATGTGTGTCTGAGTCTATACCTACCACCACCCTTTGACTGAGCTGCATCACCCCTCCAAATCCAGTCCTGCCCTGGCAGGATTTGGCCTATACATCTATACATAACTAAACATTTCCGTGTGCAGAGACATCTTAACTTACCCAGCAAGTCATCAGAGAAAGAGAACTGTATCACACCACCACTCAGTGCATGGTCAGAATTTCTTCTACCTGACCTTCTTGAAACTGCACAGAAGTAAGTGGAACAAGAATATCCAACACAAAATTCTTCAGTAATAAAACAGTGAACTTTAATTTCGCAAGGCATGTCACATTTTTAAGTGCTCCCCTTTGCTCTTGGTAGACATAAGCCACAATTAGGCTGCTGCAGCCGACAAGGCAGGGCAGCTGCCCACATTAAGCAGCTGTGTGTGGAAGCAGCAGGCCCATCCCTGGAAGAAAGCACCATACATTAAAACCAAGGTACGTTTTCCTGTGTCCAAGCAAGTTTACCCTTTTCAACACGTGTCCAAGCAAGTTTATCCTTTTCAACACGTGATATGCAATTCCACAATCTGTTTCCTGGAGATCACCTGACATGGATATTCCCCCAGCAAGGGCAGAGATTGAGTTTTCACATGTCTAAGAGAGGCTGAATATGAGAAGGAACCTGTTACACAAGCAGCCTCGCACCGGAGCGGGAGGGAAAATAATTCTGACTGCCTTTGCCTCTCTGCTTTCACCACAGCACACACATTTCTGTAGCACCATGTGATTGTTTTACATTTATATGAAGAGCATCATATGACAGCACACAAAAATGGCAACAACACTACAGGTTAAAGCATAACATTTATTCTTCTGTTTCATAGCTACCTTCAAACACTGGAAAACAAAATACAAAAGCTGCTGGAAACAGCTGCTATAACATCTGCCTGCAACCCAATTGTCAGGTACCATTTAATAAGAATATACCATTGCAGACAGCTCTRTCCTCCTCTCCACAGAAATCAATCCAACTGTTTGTGCTTCCATGTAAGCAAATCTCGAGGGCTAGTCAAAGGATGAATCTACAACACAGTATTAATGAAAGAAGAATGGAATTTAAGATCAATATTAAGATCAATTTTAAGATTCTTAAAATGAGAGCACASAGCCCTATTGCGTATAAAAGCAATAAAAAAAATGCACTTGTAAAATTTCAGAGGCTGCAACATTGCGTGGAAAAGACAAAACTATAAGGGAGTGCTGTACTTCCAAAATGGGGATTTAAAACAGGGAAATGATGTCAATGAAAACTACAGATGCTGGTAATTACACAGCCYAAGACAGACAAAACAGTTAAGCCTGTCATGGTCTAATAACAAAAGTGGTTAGARAGAAAATTAAGTTACTCATATATAGGCTTTACAGTGCCCTTAAGGAATGGGCATGCTTTACAGGCACTAGTGCAATTGCTGACCCCCAGATAGGAGAGAGCAGAGATACAGCAGCACATCACAGCACACGCAGGATGCTCAATGAGCTGCCAATTCTGCCACTGCGGCACACGGAGAGGCATTCTCAGAAAAGTGAAACACACCTAAAATACCTGGGATTACTATCCAAAGCAGACATATACACTCAAATATTAAGTGATATGTATAACTATCACACATCTACTTTTTTTTTTTTTTTTTTAACAAAGCTGGTCCTCCCCTTTCACAAAATTGACCCCCCCCCCTGTGAAAATTTAAGGGATTTTAACTCAGAAGTGATCAGCACGATACAAATAGACCAGTAACGGGTCTTGCTTTAGCCGACGCTGAAAAATAAAAATGGTTATTTTCAAGGCCATTCCAGATAAACTCCTGATCCTGGCTCAGAGTAAACTGGGGAAGAAAATGATCCCGCTGCAGTGCGGACACAGTGATGTACATACACCCTCAGGGAACTCACTTCCATCAAATCCAAATGCATTCTCTGTAAGGCAGGCGAAAAGGCATTTTTCTATCTCCACATCAGGCCACTGGCACAAAAAAAAAAACCCCTATCTATCTATCTATCTATCTATCTTCATTTCAACAACCGAAACAAAACCAAAAAGCCCCACAGATGTTGTTTACGTGGGAAGAAAGCAGGTCGTGAGAGAGAAAGGGAAGGCAAGGACCAAGCCCTTGGAGGAGGCTCGTTTCCAAGCACCCCCTCCAGGCCTGTGAGGCGACGGCCTGCAGACCACCGCAGCGATGCCTGTGATCACCGCCGGGAGCAAGAAGGCCAGGCTGCTGCTCCAGCCGCTGCACCGCCCCAGCACGTCCTGCGCCCGAGCCCAGCCCCACAACTGCCCCCTGCTTTCCCTCCACCTTCCACGGGTACATCCGAATCACGCTCCGCTTCCCACACATCACAGCGCCCTTCCTATGGGCGCATAGACCTATGGAAAGCAGGTAAAACGGTGCAAGGACAAGGCAACAACGTGCAGGCTGCTGTCAGCCTGCTTCATTTACACACACTTCCCAAAAATACATCCTAAAGAGAGCTTTAGGAATTTATGATTTCTGCAGAAACTGAAAGTTATACGGTGAATAAGGCAGGAATTCACAGCTGCTTACTCTGGCTCCTTCCAACTTCTGAAAGCCTATCCTCCCAAGCCTAATATTCCTTCGGACATCATGAGACACACCAAACACCAGGAAGAGGAGAAGAAACAGTTTAGAAGGAAGCCTCTACACCACCCTGAGAAAGGGCACTGTAAGACACAGAAAATTGTCTTTTGTCTGCCACTGCTGATAAGAAAAATAACCTTGAAAGACATATTTTTAAATTTAAAAGTCAATCCTTCGACTGAGCCATTTACAAACTACACTCAGGACTCGGGACGAGGTAAGCACAGACAGCAACAGCAGTGCTGTCATTTAAACAGCTCCCTTCATCAGTATTGTACAAAAATTGCACAAAGCTTAGACAATCTGAGTGCAGAAACTCACAGCCCAGAACCAGGGTTGTCTAATGACATTTCCAGAGCTAGAAGCTCTCAGATTAAAATAACGCTTTGAGACTAATGCAATCTGATGAGCTACAGTTTAAAGCAAAAATCCCCTAATGTTTGAATTCCTCCTACCTAGTCATATCTGTTCACCAAGAAACACATTCTTTGCTATACATGAAAAATTGTTTTGCTTAGAACGTACAGAAATAAAGCTAGCATCAAAGTTCAGGCTTRTTTTCCTTCCCACAACATATCACTGCATAATACATAAAAAATTAATTCCTGTAATGAATACATTTGAACTTGGACATAAATTTTAAAGACATTCCATCATCATTGTAAGGTCTATGGCAACTGGCCCACACATAATTATTTGGATTAACTCACACAGTCAGAAATCAGTGTATTTTTTGCTTGAAATGTTAGGGTRTGTTTGGTCCAATTTCAGCAACATACCTAAAGTAAATTTCTCAGTGAGATGCTAAAATCATAGTTGATTAAAATATATAGTTGACTTAAAAGTATTCCTCACTTAACCAGTGTCTGAAAAAGTGTATTTTCTCCTCRAGTGTTATACTTTCAAAGGGCAACCTGTGAAAGCACCCACAACGTAACTATAATGTGCTGCCAAGGGTTATCAATATTAATAATTTCTGCTTCTGCTGCTCATTAGAAATATAATAAACCTTTGAAGGTCAAAATAATAAAACGAGAATGTTCAGTAAACACTTGTTTGGTATGACTAATGCCCAAGACACTTTGGAGGCAGCTGAGCAGACTTGAGGAGTCGCAGAGGACGGGGCTTAGCCCCTTGCTGTGCTGCCGCTCACCGAGCTTCTGCCCAAGGGCAGCTCTGCCTTCTCTGTCTGACTGGACAGTTGTTTAAGAAGTCACATATTCAGTTTCTTAACAAATGAAAAGTAGTAAAATGACTTCTTTCCTTTCTATTTGCCCAAAGCAATTATAAATCATTTATGTCTTCCATAAACATCTCCCCAGGCCAATCTCACTTGTGAAATACGGTATCTCATTTGCGGTTTTAAGTACTTCCTTTAGTGACATGTTATTCTGATGTATCTCTTAACAAAAAAAATAGAACTCTGAGTTCCCAGGAAGTTCAAGTCTTAATTCCTGATGGGAAAAGAAGAATTGCAAGTCAGAAACCAATGAGAATAAATAAATAAAGCATAGTTGCCAGGTGGCATAGTTAAGCTAAAGATGCTGTACAAACATTTATTGCTATACTATCTGTCCAAGTAGATAAATACAGTTAGTCCGAGTGATACAGTAAAGGGCAGCAGATTTTTTTCCTGCATCATACGACTCACTGGCAAAGTCAAGCTAAGAAAAAAATGAAGATAAATGGAGGAATACAGCTCAAGACTTAATCATCCATTACAATACTCTGCAATACCCATTTATTTAGGTATTATCAAGTCCAAGGACATCGTAAGTTTGATAATACAAATTCTAGAATCTGCCATCTGTAACAGACTGTGATTGCAAGCCAGGATCTACGACTGGGTTATATCAACATAGGACGGAGCTGCACATTGAGGAATGCCAGCTTCTCCATTTCTTTRCTGTAAGAGAGAAAACACCTTTGTGAAAGCCTAACAAAAAGTGCCAGGATCATCAGGAGGCTTTTTGCTGTACTGCTGCTGCAAGGTGCAGGGAAGATGACCCTGCTTGAGCAGGGAGGTTGGAGCTGAGGATCGCCAGAGGTCCCTTCCAACCACAACCGTTTTGTCATCACCAACAGATAATTTCCCACCTACTGATCAAGCAGGTCGCAGAGAGAAGGAATGAGAGCACCACTGTTACTGTCAATTCCTGTGCACTCTTCTCACATGGGCAGACTGACACACAGAGGTTACACCAGCTAAATACCAAGCACCTAGACAAGGATTTATGTTCACCTTAAAGTCKCACTGAAATCTGCTGAGAGCAGGTACCGAGTAACTTACATAGCCAATGGTAYTTTGGGGACACTCAGTGTCCCTAGATATTTTCTGTTCAGCAATTAAGATCATTAAACTACTCTCCTGAGGCTCTGCCCTTTCTTGTTGCCTGCATCATAACCAAAGGATCTAACACTCCATCATACATTCCCAGAAACACTTTGTTTTCCACATATCCAGAGAATGAAGATTGGGCAATACTTGGAACCCAAGCCTGCCAAAATAGCCCGTTGCGGAACTATCTGCACACCTGGACCTGTCACACCGACAGCAAACAGCTTAAGTAAATACCGTGCTCCTCAAGGACAAGGYATGCACTCGAACACTGCTGCTGATCGGATCTGGACCACGTCTATCGCAGCTTAAAAAATTTGTCGTTGAGACACTTTTCCTTCTTTGAACAGAGACCGACTCACAGATCTTCACAGTAGGTTTGAAACTTGGTAGATCTTTCAAACTCCATCTGAAAAGCTCTGTCTTCCTTTTAAAAGCCCACGCGGGTCAGGTTCTCTGGTCCACTGCCCACAGGACGGTCATTTCACTTGTTCTGCTGTCTGCACCTTCCAGCGCTTTCCCCTCCGAACGCAAGGAATCTGGTAGCAAACAACACGTCCTTTCACAGCACCTATACTGCAGAACACCACCCCTAAATCCAACACTCAATTCAACAAATAGCTAGAAAAATAAGATGACATCGGTCGTGCTTTCAGCAAGAAGCAGGGCACTGCTATTGGGGCTACACTGCAGCGTGCAGGACACTGTGGGGCACAACTGGCGACACTGGGGGCACAACAGGCGACACGGGAGCCACAACMGGCAACACCACGGGCCACGACAGGCGACACCGCGCGCGGTGCTCGCACCAAGCAGCCGCTGCAGAGCCCCTGCGTGCTCCAGCCAAGCCCCTCCGGCCCTCGGGAGGTGTAACATACCCTCAGGAGGTGCAAAAAATACTCCGAGGTGCAAAATGCCCCCGCGAGGGGTAACGTGTACTCACGAGGCGCCCGTGCCGGGCCGGGGGGACGCGCAGCACCAGCTCCCGGGACCCCCTCCAGGGACCGGGGGGACGCGCAGCACCAGCTCCCGGGACCCCCTCCAGGCGAGCTCTCAGGTGACGGCGACAAGGGGCGCGGTGACTCCGGGCCGGATTCCCATGTTTCCTCGGGCGCTGCCCTCAAAGTTGGAAAGGGTGCGTTAAGGGCCCTCGCTGGCACCTCCCGGAGCGCCCCCGAGCCCGGGCGGGCTGCTGCCTCGCTGCGGAGCCGCGGGAAGGACCCGGGAAGCCGCGGGAAGGGCTCGGGAAGCCGCGGGAAGGGCTCGGGCGGCCGCGAGCGCCGCCGGGCCCCGCCACCTGTTGCCCCGGCGCCGCCTCCCTCCCTCCCTCGCCCGCCTCGC
>NW_020455316.1:2137522-2142284 GCF_003342845.1 Nothoprocta perdicaria
GCGGCGACACCCAGCGGCGGCGGGAGCGGGGAGGCGGCGGCGCCGAGCCCCGCGGCCCGGCCGTGCTGCCACGCGGGTCTGCCAGGGCTGTTATCCCGGTGTTATCCCGGTGATAGCTGGTGTGCTGGAGGAGGGCAGGGAGGCGGGAGAAGGCGCTGGGGCACAGACCTCGGGAGCAGCCACCGAGGGAGCGGGGTTGTTCAGGCGGCGGGAGAGGAGGCTCAGGGGAGACCTCATCCCTCTCGGCCACTGCCTGAAGGGAGGTTGCGGTGAGGCAGGAGTCCATCTCCTCTCCAAAATAACCACCAATAGGACAAGAGGAAATGGCCTCAAGTTGCACCACCGAGGTTCAAGTTGGATATTAGGAAAAAAACCTACACGGAAAGAGTAGCCAAGCATTGGAGCAGGCTGCCCAGGGAAGCAGTGGAGTCACCGTCCCTGGCAGCGTTGAAGAAACGTGGAGATGAGGCCTTGGGGACGTGGYTAAGCAGGGAGGGTGGGTTTATGTTGGGCTTGATCTTGAAGGGCTTTTCCAACCATAATGATTCTATGATTCTGACCAGYCCTTGGACATCGGAATGCTGCAGTGTATCCGGAGTGCCCCTCCTCCGAGCTGGAGCCCCTCCGCAACAGGATTGACAGCAGAAGCTCAAGATASCTGTGGGAGCAGAGGTGCTGAGGACAGATTTGGAGGAGGCCTTGGAGCCTGCCCTGCCTCATCCCGGCGCTACCCAGTGCTCCAGCCACCGGCGCCTCCCGGCATCTGCGGTTCACTCAAGCCATGGGGATACACGGGCAATTAAATGTGTAAATCGGTAATAACTTGCAAACTGCTAGAAAGACAAGTTGGGCAGGAACATCTGTAGGCRCCAGTACAGGAGGAAGGCATTAGCATGAGTAGGCTAAGTAAAATAATAGAAGAGGGATCTAAAGAGGAGAGAGAAAACAGAATAATTCTGACCCTAATATAATGCCCAGCCCTGCAGGCACGAGGGTTACAAAGGCATCCTGCTCTGGCTGTGAGGCATTCTCAGGGTGATGCCTTCAACAAACTAAGCGCTGAAGTATCACAGGTGCTAAAATCTTCTTGGCTATGTGATGAATATATTCTTTTGAATGTGTCCATGCATGATTCTGCATTTTGTCACTATAAACAATTCCTAAACTATTAATCAATGTGTGCCCATATCCACAGCAAGAATTCTCCTCAAAGCTCTGTGTCCTTATTCTTTGCAGGAAAGATTTGCTGATAGGATTTTGCATTCTGATATCTCAACTCAGCAAAGCTCTGTAGTTTTCTCAAATATGATACAAAACTAATATTAAGTGTGATGTCATTACGGAAATTAGAATACAATTGCTAAAATGCATGCCTAAAAATATGCTGTGATGCCAAATCAAATATCTATATTTAATTATTTCCATGATGAGTATTTACCGAGTTAATGAGAATTTTATTGTACTTGATTCTGTATAAAATTCTGATATAGGAATGGAACTATTCATGTCAGTAACAGTTAAGCTCTGTGTTCAATATGTTTCATGTATATAAGTATTTGCAGGACTGTTTTCACTACATTTGATAATTGTCATTGGCAAAGAAAAAGTTTATACATTGCAGAAGAWAAGACTTTATGGCACTGACCGGCAACCAATCTATTTAATGGGGGTTGCTCCCCCTTAATAGAAGCAGAGTGAGATCCTGTCATGATCCTGCAAACCCAGGTAGTCTGGCTCCCTTAGCTGTGTGGATGTCAGTGGGACATCACGTCTCATATTCTGCGTATCATATATTTGAAGGCTCGGCCCCCTGTCCATCTGCCTTTACAAGACCTGTGACTAAAGGCTTAGCTCTCTCACAAGCGGCGTTCACCATTTTGCCCAAGTGGCTTTGAAGTTAAATTGACAAAAGAAAAAAGGCCAAGGGCAGAGAGGTCAGAGAACAAGTTGGTGGCAGAGGGATAGGGGAGGAACAAGTCCTAAAGYTTAAGCAAAGCCTAGACCAGATTATATTGCCGAAGGGCTGGCAGGAATCCCTTAGCTATACTTCTAAAAACAGGTTGGAGATGGCTCTGGAGTCTAAGTGGCTCTGAACCTGAAGCTGTMGTCAAGTAGGAGATCACAGAAATTAGTGTTGTGGGAAGAAATGCACTGTAATATGTCCTGTCATTACTGAGCTTCTACACTCTATACACTAATTTAATATCATAATATCCTCCAAATTATTCTCGATATCTGACTCGTGACATTTCGGAGTCCTTTGTATGAAAGAAATCTAATACAGTCAATGAAATTTCTGAGTGAGACTCACTTCTCATAGCCAGCCTTGAAGCTCAATAGGCCTTTCTGTGCAGATGCAATCAGTCAGTGAGACAAATGTTCTTTTTCTGAAGACCTGGAAACTTGCCTTCTCTTTGAGTCAGGAATTTTCAGAAGATTAATGTCTTCCAGGGTATCCCAAGACAGAATGCTAAAAACAGTAACAGTAAAAGTTCCTGTTCCAAACCACAGGTCATACTTCTTTGTAACAGATTTTAACTTGGAAATATTTCACTGTTTTTTCCTTTTCCTTTTCCTTTTCCTTTTCCTTTTCCTTTTCCTTTTCCTTTTCCTTTTCCTTTTCCTTTTCCTTTTCCTTTTCCTTTTCCTTTCTTTTTTTCTTTTTTTTTTTTTTTTTCTTTTCCTTTTCCTTTTCCTTTTCCTTTTTCTTTTCCTTTTCCTTTCTTTTTTTCTTTTTTTTTTTTTGGTATATTGTTTATCTTTTTAAGCAAAACTCCCAAGCAGGTTCATATGTTGAGACTAAAGAAATGCATTTCAGAAATGTATTTTGGTAGATTCATCCACATATTGGATATCGGTCCATTTGTCATGATGTGGAGCACAGAAGGGGGAATGCTTTTTACTTTTGATTTTCCCTGACAAAAGTGCTCTTGCATTATCTCAACTGGATTACTGCAGCCTGAAGATGTGTTGATAAGACTGACTGTCCTGCAGTGTAGGAGCGGGGAGGCAATCAGCTGCGGGAAGAACACAGTGCCTCCGAGCACAGGTCAAATGATTACCTTGAGGACAAGAAAGGAGAACAGGGCAGGAAGAGGGAGGAAGAAGAGAGAAACAGAATAACGTGCTAGAGTACCTAACACACTAGCACGCAGGACGCAGTGCATGTCCATATTGAAGTCAGCAGTTCTGGCACTGCCCTCCAGCACCACCAAAGCGGGCAACATGTGCATGCTATGCTGGAGGCTAATGTGCATGCTCTGATTTTTAAACTGGTGTGAGAGGCAAGAGCAGCACTGAAATCCCCTGAGGAGGCCCTTACAGGAGGCGCAGAATGGTCTCTCTTCACGTGGTGCGGGCAGGATTGCACTGACTTCGGAGCCCTTGGGGAAGGATACCTTTCCCAAAATGACCAGGGCAGGGGGCATGCCCCTGGCGCGTGCATGCATGCCCAGGCCTGTGTGTCGGGGCATGCAGGTGGATACACGGGTGTGCCCTTTGCAGCAGCTGCGGGCGCCGCACGCAGCAGGAGCCTGGCAGASCCCTGCGCCGCCGGGCCCAGCTCATCCATGCCCAGGCACCCGCGTGCCAAAACCGGTGCGTGCGCTGTGCTGCACACGTACTATTTCCACATCTATTTTTAGGTGTATGTGGGACTGTAGGCAGTGCCAGTGGGGGGCAGGTGCCAAGTGGGATGTACCCATGTGTACAAGGGGTAGGGCTTGCCTGGATGCCACCCTGTGCCGCATGCTCTAGGTGTTCCTGCTGGAGCAGGAGGTTGGGCTAGATGATCTCTAGAGATGGTCTCTTCCAACCTCAACCATTCTGTGATTCTGTGATTCTGTGGCTTGCGGCCTAGGGATGGAGAGTGRAAGGGTCTGTGCTGGCGTGGGGTGTCTGTGTGAGGGTGTGCAAAACAGGGAGGGTTAGGGCATAGCAGCCCTGGGGGCTGTGTGTAAACACCATAGCACTGGAAGGACCATGTCTGGTGGTGGTCAGTGGCTGGATGTGAACCATGGAGCTCTGCCCGTGTGTGTGTGTGTGTGTGTGTGTGTGTGTGTGTTTGGTGGGGGGCAGTCGTTGGAAGGACTGTTTGGAACCATTGGGGTGACTATCCCAATGTGTGGTGTGGGTGTGTGGGTGTGAAGGGGGGGCAGTTGTTGGAAGGAGGACTGTTGGGAGCCATTGGGGTGACTATCCCAATGTGTGGTGTGGGTGTGTGGTGGTGACTATTGGGGGGTGTGCGTAGTGGTGGGAGTTGTTGTGGGGAGGGGGTTGTGGTGGTGGCTGGTGTGTGTATGATGGTGGGAGCCTCTGGGAGGTGTGTGTGGTGATGGCTGTTGGCGGTGTGGTGGTGGTTGTTGGGGTGTGTGGTGGTGTCTTTGTGGGTGGTGGTGGTTGTTGGGCTGTGTGTGTGTGGTGGTGGTTGTTGGGAGTGTAGTAGCGGGTGTTGGGGGGTATGTGGTGGTGACTGATGGGGGTGGGAGGGTGGTGATGGTGGTTGTTGGAGGTGTGTGGTAGTGGGTGTTGGAGTCTCCTTCTCTGGACATCTTCCAAACTCGCCTGGATGCSGCCCTGTGCCCCATGCTCTAGCTGCCCCCGCTGGAGCAGTGGGGTTGGACTAGCTGATCTCTAGAGGTCCCTTCCAATCTTAATCTTAATGTGATTCTCTGTGATTCTGTATGTGGTGGTGACTGTTGGGGGTGTGTGTGGTGGTGCTGGCTGTTGGGGGTGGGTGGTGGCGGTGGCCGTTGGGGGGCGG
>NW_020455316.1:2142891-2173051 GCF_003342845.1 Nothoprocta perdicaria
GGGCCTTGCCCTGCCCGGCGCCGCCACAGGCCGCAGAGGGGCCCTCGGAGCGGCGCGGAGGCGGCCGCGGCGCGGCCGGTATGAGCCAGGTGCCGAGGAAGCTGCAGGAGGAGGAGGAGGGCGACGAGGAGGAGGAAGAGGAGGAGGAGATCGTGGGGCTGGCGGGCTACGGCGACGGGGCCGAGTCCTTCTCGGATGGGGACGCGGAGAGCGGCGGCGACGAGACGTGTGAGTGGCGCCCGCCGAGCCGTGGGGCCGGCCCGGCGGCGCGGGAGCCGGGGGGCAGCGGGGCCCGCCGCTAGTGCGCGGGTCCGGCGGTCCCGAGCCGTGGGGCAGGGCCTGGCCCCGCGTGCAGCTGTGGGGGGAGGCAGGGCGGGCCCTGGGCTGGAGCGTGGGCGCCGAGCGGGGGGATGGAGGCGCCGTGGCGGAGCGGAGGGGTTGGGCGGCGGGCTGGGACCCGGGGGGGGGGAATCATGCCCGACCCTGCGGGGGGGGGTCCGGGAAGCGGCAGGACGGGGCTCTGGGGAGGGCTGGAGAGAGGGCAGGAGGGAGCCGAGGTGTGAACAGGGGGCACTGGCCGTGTGGGAAGGTGTCGGGGTATGTGGGGGTGGCCGTGAGAGGGGTTGAGCCGCGAGGAGGATGCTGTGGGGGGGACGGCGACAGCAGGGCCGTCCGGCTCCGCTGGGCGCTGCGGGAGCCTCTCACACAGAAGCAGAGCAAAGGGTGTCAGATAGAGGAAGCATGGGAGCAGAAAAAGGGGTGAAAGGAGTGCAGACCAAGGGGGAGAAATCTTGTATGTCTTCTCACCTTGCTGGGGTGCAGGTTGGCTAGAGAACGGCGATGTGACTCGAGCCCACGGCAGGGAGGCCGGTGTGGGGCTATAAAAGGCAGCAGCCGTGCAGGGTCCCGTGTGCAGGGCCGCGCTGCAGCTGCGGGTGTCAGTCCCGCTGCGATGGCCCCTGCTCGAGCCCGTGGTGAGCGGGCAGGGGCCCCTGCTCGAGCCCGTGGTGAGTGGGCAAGGGCCTGTGCTGCCTGTGGTGAGTGGGCAAGGGCCTGTACTGCCCCTGGCGCCCATGGTGAGCGGGCAAGGCCCCTGCTGCTCCTGGCACCTGTGGCCCAAYGGACACAGGAGGGACAGGCTCCCCRGGAAAAGCCACCCAGTKCAGGCCAGAGGCGCGTGGCTCGGGGCCCACTGCTTCCTTCAGCACATGGATTAATTCCTCGGAAATGCTCTTCACGCAGGAGCTTGGAGAGCTCTGGATATGTCAGGGTGAAAAATTAAAAAAAAAAAAAAAAAAATGCTTTTATTTATAAGAGTGTAATAAAAGGGCATGTTTTAATGCTGCTTTGATAACTGACATGTGAGAAGCCATCCTCTTAGAGGCCCAGTCCCACAAGGGAGTCCTGCCAAGGGAGGTATCACGTTGACTAACACAACTTTGTGGTGAGAGGAGGAAAAAAAAAAAGTTACTCCCCTTGGTGTTTCGCATGTTATTCCTTCGTGGTGCAAACTCAGATATGCAGCATGCCAGGATGTAAAGCTGTAGCAGAGACTAACCTCTTATTTGACACTGTTGAGGAGTTGCCGTTGTTTTGATGCAGGGAGAATATATTTTGGTATATTGTTTATTTTGTACTAAGCTAACTTATATTTTTATAGGGGAAAYAATGCATATTCTATCTTCAGAGGACTTTATTTAGATATTTTTCAATAAAAACCTTGTTAAATTGTTAAGAAAATTATTTTTTTCAAAGTAGCACCAAAATATTGTACATAATGGAAACATAACTTTATGTTCAGAAKAGCAGAACAGGATAGTCCATGATAGTCCATGTAGAAACCTCTTCCTACCCAGGGTTAAAACAAAGGGTTATTTTAACTGTCCAGATGACTGGCTTTCCATTTGCTCTGAAGTCTCTGGAGGGTAAGGGCTTGAGCATGTTTAAGGGAAGGGACTAGAATCTGAATCCAAGTTATTCCAAGGGGAATAACTTTTGTGTGTATGTGTGTTTTTAACACTTACTGGGCTGCARAAGGGGCTTTTCTCAGTTTCTATCSCMTCTCTTCCTGGATCTATATGTAAATGGTGCAAAAATTCAGTGTTACAGACGCTCCTGGGCAGTGAAGGGGCAATAGAAGGAGAGTGGCTTCCATGCACAGCTGTTGAAGGAAGGAAGAAACCAGGCGTAAAAGTAAAAACATATATTGTGTTTATAGGCACGTGGGAGATTTCAAAACTTGCTCTTGGCCCTCTTAGCCCAAGCTAGTTCTTATCTCCCACTTGAATGCTGAAACCAAAGCTCTTGTCCTCAGACTTTACACATGGGGTCATATTAATAGACCTTAAAGCACTTAGTTATATGAAGGCCAGTCATCTTCTTGATATACGCAATTAAAAAGTATTTACAAGTGAGGAGATCTTCTGCACAGTGTCTGAGGAAGTAGCTTGAAGTCATATGCTCACGGAGCGCAGCATTTGTGGAAGAGTAGAACCAGGTCTTCTGGTTCTGAGTCTTTTCTTTAGCCACAAGAATTTCCTTCCAGTGGCATTTCTGCAATGTTTGTAAACCCGCAGTAGCTGAACAGCTTTCTCGATTGCATATGAGCTTTGTCTGTTAACTCTTTAGGCTCAGGACATCTGTTAGCACTGGSGATGTTCAGTTTTCTAAGACTGTTGTCTTGGAGTACTCTGGTGCACTGGAAGTATCCTAGACGCAGTAGCATTGGAAATGATATAAGATAAACAGGCTTGGAGGTACAAGACCAGACAGTTTTGGAGTGATGTGTCCCCTGTACGTAAAGATTGAAACTTGACATTTGCTCTGTGCAAAAGTGAATGAAATAAGACGTGTTTCAGCTACTAATGGGGAAAATGATCGTTCTCCTTGCAGAGCAGCTGGTAGTTTAGCGTTTCTTTTGTTCCTATTATAATCACCCTCGCCTGGGAAGTTGCAGTGATCCATCTACTGGCATTTCCATGGCAAATTAAAGAAGGAGTTGTCATGTACTTTGCAAAAGAATGTGGGCAGGCAGTGTATCACTCGCTTCCTTTACATATAAGGTAATCTGTGACTCTCTCAAAGGAAAGTGCTTTAGCACTTGCAATTTTCTCTTAGGTTTGGATAATACTCAGTTGCTGTTTCCTACCTTTGAGTGGGCAGAATTTCAAAATCTAGATGACAGTCTGACTAGCAAAAGGGCTGATGTTCATTCTGTTCATTAATAACTATTTTCACTTGCAACTTTTGTCCTTTTTTTTTTTTTTTTTTTTTTTTTTTTTTTTTTTTTTGGTGTGTCTAAAGCCAAAGTTTTCACATAACTTTTAAGATCCATGCGAGTTGTTGGCCTGATTCCTTAAAGACGCTTCTGTAGCTGGCGTGTCTTCCCATTCCTTTCTCATCAGAAACTTTGGAAACTGCTGACCACTTTCAATCAAATTTCAAGGAAAGGAGAAAGTCTCAAAGACAGTTAAGTTCCTACAACTCAGAAAGCTGTTCTTGGGAGGAGGAGAGACGCAGACAAGAGGCTCTTTGCACAGATGTGCGTGTTCTTGGCAGCAGCTGCCCGAGCAGAGCCCACGTGTGAAGTGTCTAGCCAGCTGCCGTGTGTCTAGCTCCACATGAGCCACAACATGTTATATCTGTTATTGGGAGGATGTGTCATAAGACACAGGGGGGAAGTTGGGGTTATTGTGGTGGGAATGGGACACACAGTACAAATCCATTGCAAATTCGGCTTGGTGGGTTCTGTTGCATACGGAACGAGCTGGAGTGTAATTCTTTGAAAAATGCCAGAAAGTATCAGCCAGAAGGCTGCTCTTTATGGCCCTATGTGAAGCAAGTTATTCAAAGCCTTACTGAAAGCACTTTGAATAAGTTGTTTTTCCTTCTGATGGCCAGAGTGCTTTATAAATTGCAGGATGTACATGAATGTAAACACATTAATGAAGTCATGGCTATACATTTGACATCTGCAGAAAACTCGTGCATTAAAGAACAGGGTTGGGTGGAAGAAACTTTAAAACCTGGGTCTTTGGTTTGTTTTATTGATAAGACAAGGCCTACCAAAATAGAAAGTGTAGTGTGTTTTTCTCAGACACAAGAAGATACATTCAGGGTGACGGGCAGAGCAGAGCAGGCTGTTGACTGSAGCTTATGGCCGTGTAGATACTGTGGCCTGTGGATTAGCAAAAGCTGCCCGTGCCTCCTGAGGAGGATGGGCGGCCTCTTACAGAGCTGCCCTCATCGCCTCCTGTGCCTGTTCTGCTTGAAGAGGCTTCATCTCTGCAGAGCTCCAAGCTGGCTGCATTTCCCAGGTGAGAACGGAGCAGAAGACACTGTGTGGCACTACACGTCTTGGCCTCTCACATGTGTTTACAGTGCGTTGGATCCTGGAGCTCATGAGCTCCAAAGCCCCCCAGTCYCTGCAGTGACAGGGGCGCACACTGAGCAGCACAGCCGCTCCCGAGCCGGCAGATGGTGCCACAGGGATGTTTCTTGCTGGCACTGACCRGTGCTTGTGAAGCCACAGTTCGTGGGTAGCTAAGGCTCGGGAGGTACAGACAGGCACAACCAGTGTTAATTACATTCCTGATGTACGTTCTGCTCTCCTGTTTCCAAAAGCTGTGTATGAGGCAGGAGGGACTGAGTATAGATCCTCTGGACGTGAAATGAGTTCCTGTGCAAAGGATTCCTTCAAGCTTTCCATGTTTTTCAGTTCCTTGGGTTTTATAATGGGTAGGCTCTTTTCTGGGTCCTCTCTATCCAGATGTTGACTGTGAATAAAATACCTRTTTTGTAGCATTAGTACATAGAAGCATCTCTTATGTAGCTAAACTTCTGTAGTGGTAATGTTGCACTCAGTTGTTAAGCTATAGTCTTTCCTTATGTTATATTTAGTTATGGGTACAAGTTGAAACACAGGAAGTTCCATCTGCATGTGAGGAAGAACTTCTTTCCTGTGAGGGTGATAGAGCCCTGGAATAGGCTGCCCAGGGAGGCTGTGGAGTCTCCTTCTCTGGGGATCTTCCAAACCCGTCTGGATGCCGCCCTGTGCCCCATGCTCTGGGTGTCCCTGCTGGAGCAGGGGGATTGCACTAGATGATCTCCAGAGATCCCTTCCAACCTCAACCATTCTGTGATTCTGTGAATTATAATTCAGGTCTAGAAGTGATTCTGATCTCTCAGTACAACTGGAAAATGAAATCCTGCTTTCTAGTTCCTCTTCTAGATGGAAGTGTGAAGCTGAGACTTAGATCATTCCATTACTTTAGAACTTGTGATCAGCCACGTCATCAAAACTGTCTAGGTAGTGGTGTCTAATTCAAATACCTTTCTAATCTAAAACCCCAAAATATTTACGTTAGTAAGAAATGAATAATATGAAGATAATTGACTCTCGAGTACAAAGTACTTCTAAGGGTTTGGAGAGAGCAGGACAAGAAGGGGATAGTGACATAATACATTTTCTTGTCAGTTTATTTTCCAGAGTATCTTCCTCATTCTCTCCCGCCACTTAGTTAATCCCGATCAATAGTCTTAATGTGAGAGAAACTGCAGATGACTTTGGTGTGTTTGCCTGTCCAAGAACTACAGGATCCAAACTTAAATTTCTGTTCCTGAAGTTGTTTCTTTTGTGTTTTGGTACTTTTGGAATAAAACTGGTCACTTAAATATGCAGGGTATATGCAAGAAGGACATATGTATGAGCAGATGTTTGCGCCACTTTTCTGTGATTCAAAGCTCAGCAGAAAAGGAGAAAGAAAAGTAATTGCTTGTGCTCTGAGTTGCTGTTGAACAGTCTGCTGCACAGGGAGCGAGAGGCCTGGTTGTGCTGGCAGGACCAGGGTGCTTAGTCTGCTGGCTGGCAGCCGTTCCAACCTGGCCCCTGGGTGCTGGGCGTCCTGGTGCTCACAGTATTGCACATCTTTGTGTTGCTGGTGCTTGACGCTGAGACAGGACATAACAGGAGTGCTTGGAAGCTTTTTACCTTAACATGCGGCACCATTTACAGCTTGGTATCAAAGGACATTTCAAAGTTACAGACCTACTCTAAATGCAGCAGTTTTTAGCTATTTTGATTGTGATACTTGCAACTATTAAGCTGGTATAGCCCTGATGTAGATAGCTATACATTGTCCTTATTCATGCAACAACAGTATAGTTTGCTCCCAGAGGTGCCTTTATGCTAATATAGTTGCATTGACACTAAAAAATGTTCAGTCTTTAGTGACTCCCATTTCAAACTAGAGGAGGCAGCATAAGAAATCAGTGTGTTCCCAGGCCTCTGCTTTGCAGATAGGGAATGGGCTGTATCAGAGAAGAGCCTCTTGCAGAGTTTAAGACAAGTTACTCAATAGCAGGAGAAATCCTAATCACTTTAGTGGTTACACAAACAATCGAATTATTTTCAGGAAATATTGGTCCCTCAAACAGGTTAGAGGTGACTCTTTATAAGAGAGGTGGCTATCATTGTGGGATCTTTCCCAGAGGAATAGGAAGCAGGAGGGAAAATGTGACGGAAACAGATACATTTGGGATATAGCCTGGTATTTCTGGCAGGAAACAGACAGGGATTGATCTTATACTGGGATTTGGCAGGCCTAATTTGCAGGGAACCTGGAAGACAGAGCCTTTATCTGGTTCAGTCAAGGAAACCAAGCTCCTGGAATGCTGCAAAGATAACATAGTGAGGAGAGTGAACCTGCACTTTCTGAGCAGCCTTATAGGGATGTGCAGGAAGGAGAATACGTTTGTCACGATGCACTGTGTTTCAGAAGTAGCTGCTATGGCAGAATAACATGAAGAAAAACTGCTGTGGCAGAATAACGTGAAGAAAACTTTTCTGTATCAGGACAGTGAATTACAATTTCAAAAAACAAACCCCCCCAAAACCAAAGTCTTTCTTCTCTGGAGAGAAGAAAGTTATTTCTCTGCCTTACCAAACTATTCTATGGAAAAGCTGGCAAAACTGGTATACTTTTTAACAGAATAGCTTTTCAGAGTGGCCAGTGACAGTTTGATAATGGTATTTAGTAGTACTTGACATCTCTCCTTTGTGATGCTTTATATTTCTACTAAATATTTCCTGTGAAGTTTAAAAAAAAAAAGGGGGGGGGAGGAAGGGGAGAAGGGAGGAGGAGCAAAGGAAAAAAGGCAGTTTTCACATGATCGTGTAGGACAGCATGCCATCTATGCATTTTTTTTATAAATTCCGGACCTAAAGGTAAAAAATGTATATAAAGCCACAACATTTGTTTTTCAAAGTTTTTTTTGTCTAGAAACATGAGTTTTGTTTTGTGTCAGCATTGTAACACATGTTTTTCCACCTCCTGTTTGTGGTCAGGTAAACACGGATAAAATAATGTGATTTCATTTACAAATCAACAGTTTAAATCAGTAATAAATCAGTTAAGATTTATTAGATATATGATTATTAGATACAAGAAGAAATACAATTAAGTTGTACAGATAGGTTACAGATATACTTGCGTTTTGTGCAATTTATTTGCTATTATTCAAAAGCAAATTATTTATACTTGGGTCGATTTTCTACCTGTTAATCAAACTATTCATACTCTGTCTATTCTTAAAGAGGCAAAGAATATTAAGTTGCAATAGAGAAGTTATGTTAGTTTTCCTCCAAAATCTCAACTGGGGTAAGGAAGGGAAAATGTTTTTATGTAGCTTCTGAGTTTCTAAAAGTGGTCTTGTAGTTAAGAATATATTCCTTAAATGTATGGTAATGGTATTAGTTGCTATCCAAAAATATCAGTTCAAATTCTGCAGCTGATGAAGGGTAAAATTAGATATTTTACTGTGTGTGATTATATGATATTGCTGTAGTATACTAGGTATCTTCTTGTGTTATTTCGTTCAGTTTTGGATTTCAATGATCCCTTCAGTACTGAAGTTAAACCAAGAATCCTGCTCATGGGATTGAGAAGAAGTGGGAAGTCTTCCATTCAGAAGGTTGTCTTTCACAAAATGTCACCAAATGAGACCCTCTTCTTGGAGAGCACCAACAAGATCTGCAGAGAGGATGTTTCCAACAGCTCCTTCGTCAACTTTCAGATATGGGATTTTCCTGGGCAAATTGACTTCTTTGACCCTACCTTTGATTATGAGATGATTTTCAGAGGCACTGGAGCACTGATATTTGTTATTGATTCTCAGGTAAAAAAAAAAAAAGTTGCTTTTAAGCTACTTTTTCTTTTCTTTCTTCAGCAGTAGGGAGATAGAGTGGAAAGCATGAAGGGTTATTTCTAAAGCAAATAAATGTCTTATTGTTACAAACACACATTTGAAGAAAGTCATTATACTGGAAGAAGTGTTTGGTTATTTTTAACCTCTATCCTCAGAGTGCTGAGAAGCAGTTAACTAGTTTGCTTTGACATGTCAGGCATCTCGCTTGGGCTCCCAGYAGCTGACAGTGTGAGATCAGTGCATGTGTTGGATATAGGGTCAGGCCTCTGCTTACAGTATCAGGAAAAAACTGTTCTTGAACTGTAGCATTATCTAAAAGTAAGTACCATATTCAAAAAAAAAAAAAAAACAGAAAAAAACCAAGTCCTACAGTTGTTGATTTATTTTTCCTTCATTAGGATGATTATATGGAGGCATTAGCTCGGCTGCATCTTACTGTGACCAGAGCCTATAAAGTGAATCCCGATATCAACTTTGAAATCTTTATCCATAAAGTGGATGGCTTATCAGATGACCACAAGATTGAAACGCAAAGAGATATTCACCAGAGAGCAAATGATGACCTTGCGGATGCTGGATTGGAGAAAATTCACCTCAGGTGAGAGAAGTTGCTGGGCAAAGAAATTTGAGTTGAAGATGAGAGCAGCTCATCAGACAAGTTACAGTTTTCTGTTCTGTTGAAGTAACGGGCAACAGGAATTTGGTCTGTAAAGGAAAGGGTCAGTCATGGTCACTGCTTTTGTCCTGAGTCCGACAAAGGATTGTTCTTCTGGATGCCCTTTCRGAGGGATAGATGGGGAAGGGAAATGCTTACAAACAGATGATGAATAAGCTTTAGTCTTACTAGTTTTTCCAGCAGTTGCTGTCTTGCAGTAAAATTTGGAAAAATGTCAGACCCTGGCAGACTCTATTTGCCGATTGACTCCCCTTTGCCTGCTTTGAAAGCCATCCTCAATCTCGTATTCCACTCCCAGCCACTAGTGTTTGTTGCTGCTTGGGGAGACAAGTGGTTGTAGCTCTGCAGTATATTTGTGGATGAAGCAGATTATCACAGCAAATAATGAAAAATAATGTATTTTTTTGCAGACTAGGAACTAGGAGACATCAAGTTTGGTGTCCACTTTAGGATTTATTGCCAAGTACAAATATATTAATAAAAAGAGACCCATTTCGTGAACATGTCAACTCCCAGAGTTGACTGCTGCAGCAGGACTGCAACAACTTGACTGCATCATTTTGTTGTTCAGTGAGCCTAAATGTAAATCACAATGTGTAGATTCAGTAATATTGCCCTCTTCGAGTATAAAACATACTTTCCTAAGAATACCAAGATGAAAACTAAATCATAACATTGTACATCAAGTGTCAGTTTACAGTGTCTGGAGTTTTGTGTATAGCCATATGTGCTATCATGCCAAATATAATCACGAGAGTATATACTTTCCAGCATGAAATCCTGTGTTTCAATTACAACATGTAACTTTTGATCACAAGGGGTAATTGCATAATTTTTGGAACTTAGTGTTTTGACAATATTTCATTTCACTCATATGCAAGGTACATCATGTTCACAATATGTGGCTAAAAAGAAAATATGGTGACATTTTCTTCCAGCTTTTATCTGACAAGCATATATGATCATTCTATATTTGAAGCCTTTAGCAAAGTGGTACAGAAACTGATTCCACAGCTCCCAACACTGGAAAACCTACTTAACATCTTTATTTCAGTAAGTACTTGTTATGTACTTTGTGTTTAGAGCCAGCAATGTACAACACGCATGTTCAGCTATCTGTTGAGAACCTTCTGAGAGACTGTGAGCAATGTGAGCTCCCAGAGAAGCTGGCAGAAGTCAGAGACTTCTGGAGTCCCAGACAAGTCCAGAAATTCATTGAAATGTAGTGACACAAAGCTTGGCCCCACCTTGTCTATTAAAGAGTCTTAATGTGCTGCTGACGTATTCACAGTAACCTGCCAAATGAAAACAACACATRAAGTGCCTGAGCAGTTATTAATTTTCTACTCATAAGTTAACTTGAATGTTGCAAAGCTGTATTTTGTTTGCTTGTTTGTTTTTAAGTAGTACTTAATCTGCATAAATAATTATGCAGAGGAACATTGTCTTGTCTGACCTCCTATGTAGAACAGTCTATACTGCCTTCTAGAATAGTTTCTTCTATTTATTGAAGCTTAGTTCACCTAAGAGAATCTTCACTTGTCTTAAAATTTCCAGAGATAAGAATCCATTCCAAGTGTGATAGTTATGCTCAAGGCCAGTGGGGAAACTTTGAATATATAATTGCCTGTTACCAGTGAAGATGACATGTGATCTTGATGTAATGGGATTATTTAATATTGTTCAATAGCTTGCTAAGATCAAATTAGACTTCGTAGTCTTTCAGTACAGGGTATGAAATTAGAGGAGAGAAATAGGCTGGATGTGTTGTTAAAAGGGAGGGCTGGGTTTACTTGGGTTCTCTTAGTAGCTGGCAGTGTGTGATGCTGCTTCATAATAAACAGCTTGTTGTAGTAGATTGTTTCTAGTAAAGTTGCTAGACTTCCAGTCTTGCGCTTTACACGTGGTAGAAAGGTAATGGAAAGGTGATGGATATCCAGTTTTGGAGCAGTTATATATTAAGATGCTTATGTGACACCATCTAAGAACAGAAAAGTGCTGCTGAGACATTCCCCAGAAGAGAAAAGAGTCTCAAACTTTTTTTAAAAAAGTCCAAATAGAGCATCATCTGGTTTGTTGCTCATCAACAGCTATGTTTTGCTCTTGAGTCCTCAGTTTGTCTTCTGAGGTGGAAAAGAGCTGTAGGTAGGAGACTTGGAATGAATTTGGTGCAACCCTCAGAAGAGAATACTTTTTTTTTTTTCCTGTAGGATAGAAGTAAATAGTAGGTGCCTCTTTCTTTAGTGCATCAGAACCAATCTGGTTAGGAATCTCGATGTGGATTTGGGTCGTGCCTTAGTTCAGGAAGCTTTGTGTTCTGGATAGCAAGTGTAGGTTTGGTGTTCTGGTTTAGTTTTTGCAATTGAACAATATTCATGAGGAAATGCTTTAATTTACACCCTAAAAGCTTTCCAAGAGAAATAGCTGATAATTATGAAAATAAATTTGTGGTCATTTAAAGTTGGTCGTAGGTTTTTGCATGACTTCTTACAGTGCCACAGTGTGTGAGCTTCTGTATTCTTTACCCCAGCCATCTGCAAAGCATAAGATACCACTGTTAGTTTGGCATTTAAAAACCACATAAATCTTTGTTAACATTGCATGAACTTCATGTAAAAGGTTATCTGCTTTTCACTACCATGGCCACACTGAGAAATTATGTGGCATGAGAATGGATATTCCTTTTTCCTTTAAGACTTTGTTGTTTAGAAAAACATGCATTAAAAACAATCAACGGGTTATAGTGGAGAAAAATAGATTTTTTTTGCTTAATTTTATTATTTAAACTTCACAATCTATAAATCAAAATGTACTGTTTAATATTCACTCAATTCTGTTTGCCACAAGGCCTGCTTAAATACCTGTCCAAAACTCATGTCTAGCTGTAAATRGCTGGTGATACCCTGCATGTTTTCCCAGTCTGGTAGGGTTGTGCCCCAGATGGCCAATACTTACTCTGACCCCGTTCCCATTGACCTCAGTGGCAGAATTTTGTTCAGCTCAATAAGGCAGTGGTTGGGTTTTGTTCTCTTAACAAGATGCCTTGTGCTCTAGTAAGAAAAACACTTGATTTCTTAGCATCATTTCTGTCACTGAACATCAGTTATATGATCTCTTTGACTAGTGGGTTTTTTTTATATCGGTGTTTAAACCCAGTGTTTCCTAACTTCTTATGACCTTGTAAACCACCTTTTTTCCTGAGCTTTTTTTTTACAGGCACTGTGGTAAGTCCCTTCTCCTGTCAGTAAAAGGCGCACTAAAACCYCTGGCAGATGAAATCTGTCACGTCACACTTGCACAGTGTCAGTGTCTGTTACTCCTACTGCTTTGCAGCAGTGCCTGTTACCACAGAAAGTTCAGCAGTCTGTTTCTCAGCTGCTCATGTCAGTTCAAACTGACAATTACAGTGGCTTCAGGGAAGATGCCAAGCTCCAGCCTGCAGTAATCGAGTCCCCACAGCGCAACTTTCTGCTGCCCCTGCCACCCGGCATGGCACACATCTCGTGTTGAAAGCCTTTAAACTGGTACTGCAAGAATAGACAGACTGCAACTGMTAGAGTTCTGAGAGGGTTACAGGTTATTATATTTGCTACATAAATCTTRATATTTTAAAGAACATTTTACCTGAACAGCTGAATAGCTGCATGTCTCTCCTTTTATAATAGAAAGTTGTCTAATCAGCTCTTCATGAGTGATGCTACAGAGTTTCTTCTCCAAACGCTTTTACCTGAAGTTTCTTCTCATTTTAAATAAGTCTTATGGCAATATATTACAAATAACTATTTATATAGTGTCTACAGCTATTATTATACACCATGAGTCCTGTGAATAATCCCATTTCATAGAATCATAGAATCCTTAAAGTTGGACGGGACTTCTAGAGATCACCTAGTCCAACTCCCCAACACACACAGGGTCACCTAGAGCTTGTGGCACAGGGCTGCACCCAAGTAGGTTTTGAAGATCTCCAGAGAAGGAGACTGCACAACCTCTCTGGGCAGCCTGTTCCAGGGCTCTGTCACCCTCACTGTCAAGAAATTTTTCCTTAAGTTCCTGTGGAACTTTTGGTGCCTCAGCTTGTGGCCACTTCCTCCAGTCCTATCACTGGCCACCACTGAAAAGAGGCCGGCCCCCTCCTTCTCCCTCCATCCCTTGAGGTATTTATACACRCTGATCAGGTCCCCCCTCAGCCTTCTCTTCTCCAGGCTGAACAGGCYCAGCTCTCTCAGCCTTTGCTCATAGGGCAGATGTTCCAGATCATCCTCGTAGCCCTGCGCTGGACTCTCTCCAACAGCTCCACATCCCTCTTGTACTGGGGAGCCCAGAACTAGACACAGTCTCCAGATGTGGCCTCACCAGGGCTGTGCAGAGGGGGGACAGTCACCTTCCTCGACCTGCTGGAGATGTTCTTTAACAGTGTCCTTTGAAGTCTGAGGTTCTGTGAGCATTAGTGTATTATTTGAAAATACWGAAAGTTGCACAACTCTCACATGTGACCAGAATAAGCAAAATRAATGTATATATCTGCACTTTTGCTACTAATGCTCACAGCACGGCTGAAAAGAGTTTCTTGCAGCTTCTCTGTTGCCMCTTGTCCTTCCACTCTGCTGCTCCTGGAGGAGTTTTGCTTTCTCATCCCTGCACACTGGTATTAGGTGGTTGTAAATAGCAGTGACCTCTCCCTTTAGCCCTTGTGAATCATGTGCTTTAGCCCATGTGTCCATGTACGTAAGGTATCCAGAATGTATATTTTGGTTTGAATATTTTTATTAATGAATTATTGAAATGTGCCATTCATGGAGTCTTTTTTATAATGAAAGACAAGAAATTCTCCTTGTTCTTTGTCATTATGGATGGGTATTTCCAGTCATAGTTCCTTATGTGTTGGTGGCAGATTTAAACCTCTTTAAAATGAAACTGTCCAAAATATTCTTGGCTCTTGTACAGTAGCATACCTGGGTTGAGCTCTTTGCACCTGTTTCAGAGAATCTGGGAAGTGTGGGGAAGTGTGAAGGTCATTTTAGTCTCTTGTTTGCTAAATTGTTCATTTAGGAAGGGAGAAGAAGACGAAAAGGAAGAAAAGTAAATGTAAACCAAGCTAAAAATGTTAAAATGTTAGGGATTTTTCAGAGCAGTTTTAGTAATTACAAAACAGCTATGGCAACAGTCCCTAGCTATTAATAGGGAAGCCTATATACAGGGAAATGATAGAAAGAAGGTTTCTTCTCTTCGTGTGTATTTAGTATCTGAAGCATATTTGATAATTGAGCTTTGGCAGTCCTGGGAAATTGCCCTTTGTGTTTCTGCTGGGACAGCTAACCAGGTGCAGTTCGTTGGAAGCAAAACTGCTATTTTCAGTTAAACAGAACACTGTGTTTGTTTGTTTTCCACCTCTTTTCTTTTTCTGTTTGTGGTTTTTTTTTTCTCTTATGGAAACAGAGGCCTATTGCAGTTCACCTTCCCTACCCAAAGAGTTTGAGCTGGAGCTGAGCTGGCTTTCCTGGCCAGCCTCTTGGAGCAGCAGAGAGGATGCATCTCCAGTGCAGAGTGTCTCAATGGGCTCAGCGGGGTGGCAGGAACGTCACTGTCCTTCACAGCAGCTGCCTTGGCTGTCCCAGCGGGGCTGTGACCAGCAGTGCCACCCCAGGGCTCAGTCATCACCAGAATACCAATACARGTCGTCACCAAAGTGCTGCTCTTTCTCCTTTGAGGCTCAGACATGTTCTGAGGAGCCAAGCACTGCCACAGTTAGAGACCCCGCTGAGACAGCTTCCCAATTGCCTTAAGATACTAATTYTAATCCCTGCCGCTCTCAGAATTTCAGTTCCTCCTTGTGCCCTGTTTCTTTTTCTTTTCTTGTTTCCCCCCTTGTATGTGTGCAGCTAGAATAAGTGTAAGTTACAGCCTTCTTCTTTTGTCCACTGTCAGAGTCAGGAGGAAGACTCCAAAAGCCTGACCTCTAAAGATATTTTTGGAACTTTTTTAACAGAAAATAAATGTAACCTCTCTGGATGTTTTCCAGAGAGGGAGTGTTTAGGAATCTGACTTAGCAGAAGTCCAGATCCAGAAACTGCCTTTTTTTTTTTTTTTTTTTTCCTCTTTCTCGCTCTTTTCTCCTATATAACAGCTAAGGCAAGTGTTTTTAAGCAGGGCTGTATAGGTGAGTGCAGTTGTCCTTACCTGGGTTAGGAAGCCTGTGAACATCACTGTTTGCTACAGAAATAGGAGTGCTCTGCAGTTCTGCCAAAAGCAGCATGCCTGCAAGGTAACTTTCACTTACTCAGCCTAACTTTTAATGTAATAGGCAAATAGAGGAACAAAGATTGGTGTTAAAGTTGGAGTCATGTCTTCAAATTATTTTTCTTTCTTTTCTTAATAGAATTCTGGTATTGAAAAAGCATTTTTATTTGATGTAGTCAGTAAAATCTATATTGCAACGGACAGTACTCCGGTGGATATGCAGACTTACGAGCTTTGCTGTGATATGATAGATGTTGTGATTGACATTTCTTGTATATATGGGTAAGTACCTTGCTAGATCTGTGTACCCACATTCTGAATTACCTCAAAATTGGAATGAAGTTGGTATAAGCACTAACAGCAATATAATTTGCCACACTCTGAGGTACAGATTCCTCAGCCAGCAAGGAGTGCTCCCTGCCACAGCCCTTTTGTGAGCACCTTCCTTTATCTACGCTAGCAACTTTATTTGGAGGAAGGAGTGGGAAGTAACCGTCCTTAAACAAAAGGAAACATTAACACTATCTTTTGTTCCCCATGGCCAAATTAAACAAAAGGATGCTTGCCATTTTAGTAAAAAGCCTATTTACTCCTTTGGTTTACTTAATAGCTAGGGGCCTCTAGTGGCCTCACATTGCTGCTTCACTCTTGCTTCATCCAGTCATCTGTTCCTTCCCTTTCCCACCCTTATTTTTTTCACTTTCCTATCCCTTTCCATTAGCAACTGTAAAACTTCTGGAGTAGCATGTACATCTCCTTGCAATTACATTATGGCTTTACATGGCTTGGCCCTCGCCCAAGAGGAATGCCAGCTATTCCTGGGAATGGCAGGGGCACACAAAGGTAGAAATAGTGCATTTAGATGTTTATACTTCTAAGTTMTACCATAGTGTACTTACCAGAGAGTGTAGCCTGAAATTCTTACCAATGACTTAAAGTTTGTGTTCCTTACTTTACACTGTCTGGTTTAAAGAAGAATCTTACTAAAAGGTTGATGAAATTAAAATTTCTTACTTGGAAGTTATTTCATGAAAGAACCAAAGCAGGATGCTTTTTTTAGCRTGTTTGGTGGCTTATCTTGTTTGTGCATATATGTGTATTTTAATTATTTTAATATTACTTTAGGCTCAAAGATGATGGTACTGGGACTCCTTATGACAAAGAATCAATGGCAATCATAAAACTGAACAACACAACTGTCCTGTATTTGAAAGAAGTGACAAAATTCCTTGCTCTTGTTTGCTTTGTAAGAGAAGAAAGCTTTGAGAGAAAAGGTATTTTCCCTGGTCTAATATTGCCTTACTTTTGCTTTACATTTGCAAGTCAATGAATAACTTTGTGCTTGTCATTTGCTGATACAGTTTCTAGCTGTATCACAAATAGAAAAGGTAAATACACCCTGGCAGAGCTTGCAGAACATCATGTTTAAAGGAATGGGGTATTTGTGCTGGCATTAAGATAAGACGAAATCATAAATACCTTTGACAGATTTCTGGTATCAGAGCATATAGTTTACGTCCAGGGAAATAACCTTCCATCTGCAACAGTAGAAAGTGTCCTTTTATCTTGGCTGGCACTGCTTTGTACTTGGAGCCACTATCATATGCACGTGGAACAGCACTTCTGCTGTAGCTGAGGGAAAATTCCTGAAGGTGGCAGATGGAAAGCAGTACGTTCCTGCTTTCCTTGCCTCTGAAAGGGGGCTTTGAGAAGCAGCATCCTGATGAGCGGAGCAGCTTCCATTTTGGGAGTTTCAGCGCGCAGCGGGTCGTGGCGGTGCCGCTGCCYGTGCTCCGAGGCAATGCGGAAGGTTTAGCCCATTGGCGCCGCGCGGAGCTCATGGTGCAGCTGCCCTTGGAGCAGAGCAGAGTGGCATTGCTGCAGCCTGCACGGCTCCTTGCCCGTGGCCCTTCTCAGGGGTGGCCAGGGACGGGGCAAGGGCACTGGGTACAAGCTGAAACCCAAGCGGTTCCATCTGCATGTGAGGAAGAGCTTCTTCACTGTGAGAGTGACAGAGCCCTGGCACAGGCTGCCYAGGGAGGCTGTGGAGTCTCCTTCTCTGGAGATCTTCAAACCCGCCTGGATGCCGCCCTGTGCCCCGTGCTCTGGGTGTCCCTGCTGGAGCAGAGGAGTTGGACTGGATGATCTCCAGAGATCCCTTCCCACCTCGGCCCTTCTGTGACGTGTATTAGTAAGGGGCTGCTCTTGATCGCCACGAGGCAGCCTTGCTGCGGTTGTGCGCGCTCTCTGGCTGCTGGACACTCGTGCTGTGCCTGCGCACGAGGCACAGAGCACTTAGCTTCCCTTTCATAGACCTTCAGTTGCTCAGAATGCCCTTTAGCAGCTCTGCCAGCATTATTATTAATGTTAGATGCTGTCATTTTCTTTTTTTAGTGCCTTACACTGACATACCTGCTAACAGGATTGTGTCAGAAAATGCACTGTTTTGGATAAACGCTCGCCAGGCTTTGTGACTGTCAGGTTTTTGTGTGTACATAGTTTGGGACACGGTACCGTAATTAGTACATTTCAGACACACAGCCCTGGTATTGCAGTGCACTTTTCTGGTGACTTCCAAACAATATTTTGTCTGAACTCTGGTGAGAGGGAATACAATTCCTGCAGAAAAAAAAAAATCAATRTGGTTGATTTAAACCACTTAAAATATGTATCATTTCCTGTTGGGGAAATTAAAGTGAAAAACTCATCAGTATTTGAGTTAAGAGAGCTTATGGCATTAACCTTGAACGGGGTCATAAGCTCAGTACCAAAATCCTACAATTGTGTTGCAATATTACACAATTTGTCACCCTCAGTAAGTGTTCAGATTGAATACTCATCTGGCTTTACAGCTTTTCTGTGGCCCCTCACGTGGTAATTATGCATGCATGTAACTTCACAACATGTCTAAGGTATTTGTTTTTAAATCACAATATAGAATGAGGTATAACTGGCTGTTATGAAAACCTGTTACTTGATCATGTTTCCACTGACTATCAATCTCAAAGTGTACGCATAAAAATTCACAATATTCTACTCATTTCTATTTCAGTTATAAAATGACACAATCTGAGAAAGAATTTAATTTTTATCTTAGCATACAGAGTATTTCTCTAAAGCTGTTAATTAAGTTAAACCTTTATCTGCAAATGTACTTTCAACTGTCCATTTACTTAACTTTACTAGTAAGACTAGTACATATTTTTAATACAGCGCATACTATGATGCTATAATGCTCACTGAAATACTTGTATCTATCAAGTGTGATTCTGTGTGCATTATGAAAAACTGCCTAGAAGATTGACTGATGGTGATCCCGAGAGAGCGAGATATTTCAGTAAATATAAGCCTTTGTTTTTATTAACTTGATTCATGTAAAGCTTTATTAATCTGAAAAATACTCCTATCTCTACAGGATTAATAGACTACAACTTCCATTGCTTTCGGAAAGCCATACAAGAAGTGTTTGAAGTGCGCATGAAAGTGGTGAGATCTCGGAAGCACCAGAGCCACGCGCGGAAAGACAAAAGGCCGACGGCCAACGGGACATCCCGGCTGCCGCTGTGACCGCGGCCCCCGCGGCGCTGCCGAGCGCGGCCTCCCTCCGCAGGGATGGGACTGCTCCATCTCATTGCACTGAGTGACGAGGAAGGCAAACAGGACCGACGCGTTGCAGGAATCTTCTCCGACCCTTCAGAAAGCACTGTTGAAATATTTTTATCCAAACAGGTTTTTGTTTTTTTCATAGAGTGAGCACTTTGAGCAAAATGTTGTATATATAAGCATTGAGGTGAACACTTGTAAGAATTTTCGTAATATATGCTGTAAACCTTTCTCATGCCATATTAAGAAAAATCAGCTGTGACAGAAATACTGGGTACATAATTTGCACTTTTTCATGTTTTCCTTGTGGAGTTGGACTTTGATAAACTTAGTTTTTATGGTGATTTTTGATGCATGGTGTCAGGTAAAATGTATGCTGTAGTTTATACACCTGCTAAAATCAAATTGGTTAGTAAACAATCAAGAAAACTCGGTATAATGCCTTTTAAAATTTGTGACAGCTAATATCRAACATTCATACAGATCTAATTTCATATATTTTTCAATTTGTAAACTGAAGAATTATTTTGAAGTATGATAGCAATAAGCACCTTGCCAGGGATCATAACTGGTAGGTAAATAATTAGCTTTTATAAAACAGGCTTTTGGCCAAATTTTACCCGGAGTTCTCCATAACACTGGTAGTGCCCTCTGTTGGGTCTGTTTTTATTCTTTACCTCAACATATGCCACTAAAATACCTTTCTATAAAGATAATTGTTTTGTAAAATGGCTCTATGTTGCAGTGGTGTTTTTCTAAGGCTCTGGAGGAGGGTGGTGCATGTGTAAGGTTGAATTTACACGGGCCAGCTTGTTTAGAGAGTCCTTGCATCTGCAGCTGGTGCACGGAAGAATCTGTATGGATTCTCATCCTGCCAGTACAATAACTTAAAATGCATTTGTAGGAGATGCTAGAGATGTTCGYACTGCGTTTTGATTTCCCCTATTTAGGGTACATTTGTTATAGAAATCAAAAGAAATCTTTCAGATGAGCACTGGTGAGTCTACCTGCTCTGGTCATCAGCACACATAACTGCTTTTTATTTTGACTTTGATTGCAAGTGGATTTGCCACAGGATCAGCTGGGATACCAGAGCACTTCCAAATTTAAGTAGTAGTAGAACTTACCTGCTCAGTTCTGTATTGATGGTTTCTTTAGCTGATGATCTGAAATCCTAGTTTCTCGTGGGGAAGCACAACCATGGTGAGGAAAGCTCTGCTCTGCCCACTCATCCCCTCCTCTGCCTCGAGCTGGCACAGCTGTGGAGGCAGAAGTGAGGACTGAATTTGAAAGCTCCTCTTTAGCTGCAGCAAAGCACAGGGCTACATCTTTACTTGTGATTCAAGAGTCCAGGATGTTCACTAGCTTTTCTGCAAAATTAAGAGAGTTTTAGCCTAGAGAAATGAGCCTAAATTCAGTGGTGGTTTGAATACCAACACACAATTCCTGTGTGCTACATCTGGCATGTTGACAGACCACGCTCCGGTGCTGTGCTGAATGCAGGAACTGAAGGATCCAGCTGGCACTGAATGCAAAGGTTCTCTCTACTTAAACATCCACCTAAAGAGAGATCATGGTTTCCAGACCTTCCCTGTTGCCTCATGCACGTGGCTTTGCTTCCTTATCTTTCTGGAACAAATCRACTCTTTTGGCATGGGTCTAGTGAATGTATGTGCAGCCCTTAGAAGAGTCAACAGATGGAGCCAGGTCAACAGACGGAGCCAGGCTACTGGTCCCACCTGGGAGGTGGGAAGCAGCAGAAATAGCCTGAAATGCTGGTCCTGGTGCCAGCGTGAGGGATAGTCACAGTAGCTGTAACAAAAGCAGAATGCTGCAAAACTACAGAGTTCAAGTTCTTGTTGGTGCTCTTGCTAGACCATCCTCTTAGAAAAGGGTGGCTCTCCTGATTGTCCATTAAAGTGGTGCTGTCTTCAGTGTTCACCATTCTGATGAGGGAGAAGATCTGCTTCTGGCAACTCTCCCTTCCGCGGTACTTTCACTGAAGGGCAGCCATCATTTTTTATTTTACCCATCCTAATTTTTTCTCTTGCCTCCTTTCAGATACGTGTGAGGATGAGAGGAGCACCCACCAAGCTGCGTCGGTTCTTGGACCAGACATTTAGAGTAGCAGCATCTTTTCTTACTGACTCTRGTGTGAAGCATGTCTAAAGAACATGGTTTCTGCATGTTTGGCTGTGTGTCTCAGCAGTCATATTTTATATCTATGTCACCACACGTATCCTTGTATTTGGAGAGACTTTCACCTTATTTAAACATTTCATATGCCATTTGGTTATCTGTTCCCTCCAGCATTTGACATGCACTATGCTGGGTAACTTAGTGGTACCACATGACTTTTGCTAACATAAAATTTCTATCGGGATGTTATTAGGATAAATATTTTTATAAAATCCTTTATGTTTCAAACACATTTGATTACCAAACTTACTATTCGCATTATTTTTACAGCTTCATTTTGCTATTTCCCAGTTCAGGCAGTGATTTGTGTGTTTCACTTCTAGTCATTTTCTAGTCAATATTTTGGATTTTCATGTACAAGCTGATGTGACTGAGCCAGAGAGGCCTGCCAGGGTTTTTTTTTTTTTTTTCTTAACATCTTATTTTCATTCTCTTGTTCATTCTTTTAAGTTTTCTTGGGCTTATAGCTTTTATTTTCAAAGGAGGAAGCATCCCTTATGCTGCAGGACAGAGCTGACAAAGTGCTCTAGAGATATGTATTTTTAATTGGAATCATGCGAGAAGTAAACAGTTTCTGAACCATATAATACTCCCTAAATGGCTGATTGCAAGTTTATGTTCTTCTGTTATCATCAGGTTTGCCTAAACATGGGAGGAACTGTTTTTGAAGCAGCCATGTCTCTTTAAAATACTCTGTTTTTAACAAATAAACTTCTTCTGGCTTAGTGTCCTGTTTAAAGTCCTCATCTCAGAAGCCAGATAGCTGTGAACAACTGGTGGCAGCAGCTTTCTGCAGTGGTAGAAGTCCCTGTAAGTAATTCAGTAGGCAGCTGCACGGAGTGTTTAATGACAGGGCTTAATGATAAACACTCATCCCAAGGAACCTAACTCTGCCAAAGGGTTACAGAGTTTTGTTTTGAATTATGCAGAGCTAGCATTTTCTGAAGAGGTTCATATTTCCAATATTACTGACTTATGAACCTCCTCTATTTTTATACATCAGCAGATTAAGTTGAAGAGCTAAAGCAAATAGCGAAGAACAGGACACCATCTTGTAGAAACTCTGTTTTAATTATACATTCCTTTGTYCCTTTCATTTGCAGTAGTCCCTGCAGAATATTTTTGTCTTAAATTGGCTGTTGGGGGGGGGGGTTATTTTGTTACTGAATGATGTGCATGTCATTGTTGTTTAGTCATTTTTGCTACTTCTGCTTCCTCTCTGCTCTGTTCAATAGGGGAATTRGTTGACACCAGAATTTCTTATGCAAATTCTAATATTTATTGATAGCAGCACATGAACTTTCTTAGTTACAGACAGACAAATCACCTTTGTCTACTTCAGCTCTGTGGGAAATTAGAAATAACTTGGGTGGAGAAATTCTTTCAGATTCCTCTATTTCTTTATAGTGGCATCTAATTGAGGTCCTACTTGATTGCTGACTTTTCTTAATAATTACTCRGTTATATACATATTTTCAAATGGCTGCATTTAAATGCTTTTGTTTCTGGGTTCTTTTTGAAAATAGTAGTTTGAAAAAAAAAAGATTTGGACAGGCTATTGCTGTTTCTTTGTTTTCTCACTGATACTTTCTGCTTTTTTTCCCTCATATTCTTTTCTCTGATCTGCATGYTTCATTGTAGGCAGGTCAGATACCCAGTCTGCTTGGAGCCTGCCAACCTATTCTCACTGGCATGATGTGCTACAATCTACATCTTGAGAAAAAAAAAGAAAAAAATACTGATAAGTACAAAAGTATCTAAATTATATACTAGTATAAAACTGGTACATTAAACACTACTAATGTTTAAAGTTCCAACATGCTTATCTTGACATAGATTAAGCACACATGTATATATTCATATTTAAGTTTATTTATGCTGGCAATCAGATTTTAAGCATTTCTCTATAGGCTTCAGAACATTTTAAAAGAAATGATTAGTAAAACTAAAGACATCAAAGGGAAAAAATGACATGATGCAACACTGTCAGTAATGGCTCTTAGGTCAACTAACGTGGTATCTTTCTTTGATAAGGTACTAGATTTTCTAGAGACTAGTAGGAAGAAATACCTTGCTGAGGACTTTCCTTAACACTGATACCAAAAACTACTGCTAGAGGAAAAGATTATTCAGTTCTGAATTGCTGACTTCCAGAAGGTTGAGAAAAATTATTCAASTCCCTTTTTTATTTATTTACTACTCAAAACTAAGCGTTGGGATTACAGCTGATCGCAGCTTACAGACGATTGCAGACAAAAAAGAGAAAGGCAGTGTGGCCAAGCTGTAGTATACAGGTGTGCTTCYCATATACATTAAACAGTATATCGTAATGTATTCCAAGCTGCCTTAACAAAATGCAAGCCAAGAAAAGACGACGGGCCAGTCCCAAGAGGGTGCATAGGTGGAGGATGAACCGTGTGGAGCTGTGGGTGAGCTCAGCTGCGTGACTCGGTGGCACCTTACAGTCATCATCGTAGTGTCCCAGCAGCAAGTTACAGGACTGTAACAGAGCTGCCTTTGCTGCTACAGCAGGATTCGCCCTTTATATAGGTTTTATTCCCCACTTAATGTCGACTAAAAGCCATTCTAGACTCTGCTAAACTAAAGGGCAGTGCTGGTACAAGTATCAAGAGAGTAGGCATTGAGCAGCAACAAAGAAGTGGATTTCTAAAGCAAGAGAGTAAGAGGGTTCTGTCCTTATTCGGGATTGGGAAAAGCAGAACTACTTTCAAAAAGGACTTCAGTTGGTTCCTGGAAGGGATTGTAGGTTGTGATCATGACCATTAGAGTCCTAACTCCCTTTCTCAGCAGCCCTGTGGGTTTCAGATCCAAATGACTTCATGTCTGTACGTAGGTGTTTGTATGTTAAAAGGAGGGATCCAGTCAGCCAGTATGACTCCATTCGTCACTGCAGCTTTAAGTTCTTGATCCTTGTAATTAGGCTGCCTCCTTGCTCCTTTGCTCACACAACCTCATGTCATACCTAGGACTTGCTTTCTTGCTACATATCACTCCAGTCCTTCCTCATTTCTCTGTTCTTCAGACAAAACAACCATCCGACTGTTTGGGAGCCAGTGATGCCCTCAAAGACCTTCGCACGCAGTGCTGGGCGCAAGGGGTTCCTGCAGCACTGCTGATAAGGGATGCTTAGCGGATGGATTTGGGGATGCCCCAGCAGTAACATCATAATCCTTTCCCAGCGTTAGGGGGTTTCTAGGAGGCTCATCATCCACTGCTTCCTGCTCGTGCTCATCCGCATTGTTTTGGGGGACTATTTTGATAATARGCACAGCCAGCTGAGCTGTGGGGAGTGCCCTTTCACTCTTTTTGCAAAAGTGCATGTAGAGAACAGGAACGTGCCCTCTTGGTGAGTCAGTAGAGCCAAATCAGAAGTATTTCAACCACATCCCTACCTCTGCCAGTCCTGGGATCAACATCTCCTTCACGTCCTGCACTGAGGCTGCAGCTACRCTCCCCCTGCAGCCACACTCCCCCTCCTTCCCCTGCAGTGGCCTTTTTCCAAGAGCTGCCCATCCTCTGGCAAGCCAGTCGGTCTGAGCCCCAACTCGCTTCTCTTCAATGGCCCCTCACAGCTGGCTGAGCTGCTTTGGGCTCTGTGCCATTCGTGGCACTGCGCAGCCTCACATCATGGCCAGTGCCCAACCGAGCTCTCTGCAGTGCAGACCTGGAGCTGGCCAGCTCAGTCCCTCCAGTCCTGGCCCTTCAGCTCAGAACTGTTTCCAATCCTGCTCCTTCAACACCTCCTTTTCACTTTTCATATCCCGCTCTCCTATACAGCAGCAGTCCATTCCGAGCACTGCAATTCATCACAAAGCCCACAGTGCAGTGACCAGGATATTTGCTTTAAATTTAGTGCTCTCCTGACATATTATAGTCAGTGTCCTGAGTTTCTCAGTGCATCTTCTCCCATGAAATCTTCCCATTCCCATGAAAGGTCTATCCTTGGAATTTTCTGACAATGGGAGAAGGTCATTCCCTTCTCTGCCCCACAGCAAGTGGTCATTACATCTTACATTGCCATAAAGAATGCAGACAGACACCATAAAATCCAAGCTATAAATCTCAGATTTGAATAGTTACCCCAACACCAGACTGCACATTTGTTTGCAGCTTTTGTTACTGTTTTCTCAGTCCAAAGCCCCTCCACTGGCTGCCTTCTCTGCCAGGCCACAAGCCCCCACCAAGGGTCACTTTGCTAGACACCCTTTACAATGTGCAGAGCGTTTCTGCAAGCAAGATGCATGCAATTTAGAAGTGTAAAGTGGTTGTTTATTGGTTAACACAGCTAGAGAGGCTACAGGGCTAAACATCATCATGCTATGAGCTTCCTCTGCAAGACACCAGATGACTCTCTGTTGGCGATGGGGCCTCCACTGCTCCCTGCAACGGGTCCTCTCCGTTGCTGCAGCGCTGTCTTCTGAGGCCATGCTGCTTCCCTCTACAACTGCATAACTTTCCACGTTGGTGTCCTCGTCAGTGCCATCTCAGCAGCCCTGCCTTTGACTGTGCTTTTGCCTTTCTTACTTTATCTGGTTCTGCTGCACAGACTTTCTCACAGCCTTTTCTCCTGGTGCAAAAATTCCCTCGGCAATGTGAACATGAGAATGTGAAATATCTACACAGGGCTGGTGGATCTGACTGGACTCAATATATCTTGGTTAATGATACAGTTAGTTTTAGGAATGTTCATATTGACTATAAGCACCTTTCCAGAAGTTTTAAAATAAGAGCCTGCAAGTAGCTACATGTGAGTAGTTCACCAGTGAGTCTGGAGTAGGCTTTTTTGGAATGCATAGGGTGGAAAGACTGCTCAATGGCAATGGATGTAATCCTGGCTGCTTTTCTTGTGCCTACTGTGTCATTGTAAAGCCAGGTGTTCACAGAAGGAAGCTTGGAGAAAAAGGAAAGGGTAATAGAARACTAAAGAAAAGCACCTTAATCCTGGAGCTGAAACCCTGAAGAGGGAGGATCTTGAGATACCGGTTGTGTGGAAGGAGCCAAGGGCTTTGCCTGGCATCTCTCTCTAAACAGTGGTGTGGCAGCAAACTGATTTTAGATGGGCACTGTTCTTAACTACTCTACAATCTGCAGGGTGCAGAACAATTTTTGCTATCATTTGTATCTGCTAAAGATGTACCACATGGATCAGTGAAATCACAAGTCATGAACAGCTGTCATTCAAACAGGAACTTGCACTTTGCAGGCTTATTCTGAGCAAAGTAACCATCTGAAATCATCATAAAAATTGGTAAAAGATACTACACAAATGCAGCCCTGGGGATCCTCATGAAGCATTTGCCTGCTTGGGAAGCTACAGTCAGTCACCTGTTAACTTCTCCCCTCGTTCCCTTTGTACCATTTCTGCAGTAACACCACTAGAAATGGGCTGGCAAAGGCAACAGCTATGTGAGACAGCTGCTTCAGAATGAAGACCGCAATTTGTTCCCCGAGTTCAGTGCACCCAGGGCACTGTGGCTTGGCCATGTGTTACACAGCTCCTCCTGTCACCAGGAGGAGAGGGCACACATGGAGAATCCGCACTTACCTGCTCCGACTTCCCCAAAAGGATTTTCACAGCTAAGACTGCACTATTATACATATATAAAGAACATAAAAATTATTTCTTTTCCAGGTGAGTCGTATCTGTTAGCACTGGTAATATAGGCATTTTATATTCCTAATTAAGGAATTCCTTAATTCCTTTAAGGTTTAATTATGTCACCAGCTCCCCATATCAAAAAGGGAGCATTTCAGATGAAGCACACTGACCAACATTTTGTGAATGCCTGCCAGCAGGCCACAAGTGCTTTGCACAAGGAGCTGCCATATGAGTTAGTGTTACAAGCTTTTGGGACCTCAAACCTTCTTCAGAAGAAATGACTTGTAGTCAACTTTATGAGATCAATGGTACAAAAAGACAATCTGAGAGCCATTATGCTCAGGGAAACCTGAGCGCAGTTTAAACACCTAAATCCAAGGAAGCCCTCAGTAAAAGCCTCGGAGCCGATTTTGGAGCCCAGCGCTCCCCTCAGGGAAGGGGGCCCTTTCCGCTTTGCCTCGCCCTTCTCTGGCCTCAGGAGGCCTCAGTCCAGGCCTCAAAGTGGCCCTAATTCTTACAAGCAGTGCAAGTGCCGGGTGGGCAGGCTGGATATGAAGGCCTTTGAAAAGGGCTTTGACTCCTGTATGTTTTTCTGGGAAAGTCCTTCTAGCCCAGGGCATTTTAGGGGCTCTCATGTGCTTCCCCAGCAGTTTTTCCGTGTACCAAGGAGCTACCTCAAGCAGGGGGRACCTAGGTGGTAAGTTGCAGTTTCCCATGGGTGTCCTGCCTCCAAGAGAGAAGAGAGATTTCAGAGGTAACTTCAACCTCAGTGGCTCCTGACGGAGATTTTGGGAGTCTGTTACCCCAGGTCAATATGTTGAACTTTGTTGTTGAGCTCTTATTCCTTTCTGCTGAAGTCTTCTTTTGGGYGTCCAACATTACTTCAGCAATGACAAAAGTCTTACTGCTAAAAATAAGAGGCTCTGTGTATTGACTTATGTTTGCAATTCTGTAAAACTGAGCAGAAAYACATGATGTTTTTCTCAGGTATATAGAGATATGTGTCTGATACAGCTGCTTACACATCTGAAACCCCTAATTATAACTGTCTACAACATTGATGCCTTGGCCTAAGCTCGCTTTATAGCTAATGGAGAGAAACGGGAATTTCTAAAACACGAATCATATGATCTATATTTAAGAAGATCTATTTCACTAAAATGAACTGTGCCATAAAATGACTTTCCCCCCGTCAGCTGTAAAGGGAGCCCCTGGCGACCAGCTCAGGTATCTATATCCATAGTCACAGTCACAGTCACAGTCATAGTCATAGGCCAGGGGAATCCTGCCCATACATTTACTCAGATCTGGCCTTTATTTCAGTGGGAAGAGCTGCAATTGAAGACTTGCACATTTTATCAGAATTTATGATCCAGACATTAATGTTGTAATATCTTTTGCAATAGAGAGGTTCCTTTGCTCTGAAGCTAGGTAGGGAGATCAGGATTTCTGTTCTCATCTAACAGGCTGAAAAAGCAAAGCCAGTGCACCACAATTGCAGACAAATACTTAGAAACATGAGCAAAATATTCCTGTCTGAAACCAGAAATTAGAAAGAGTAATTTGGTTATTTAAAAATATTAGCAATTTTATCAGACTGAAGTCTTACTTCAATGTAAAACATTACTAAAGCCACACATTTTTTAATATTTAGAATTGTCAAAATTGATTATTCTTGCTGCAAGCAATGCTGCAACCAGTTTGACAAAGTTGAATAAAATCTGCAAGGCCATTTTGAGACATTAAATAAGGAAATCTCTATCATGGCTTTGTTCAGACTGAAACTTTCCGTTTCTGTATGCCTCAGCTGAGCATGTTCAATTTTTGAGCAAGTCAGATCAGATGACAGGATACACAAGCTGCACGAAGTGCTGCCAACATGTGGGATTTGACTGCAATTCTGCTACTATATTTGGCATTTTGCTTAAAAAAAAAAAGCACAAGTTGCTAGAACAAAATGGCCTCTGCGTAGAAAGAAATCTAAACAAAAGACAAACGAAAACACCAATCCAAGAGGATTAGAGCCTTTCTGATCACATGAAGGAAGAGGAGGGCGGCTGGCTTTTCACCCTGGCAGCACTGGCTGTGGCTCCTGCTGCAGGAGCTGGGTCCAGCCTGCCACAAGCAGCTGGTGACAAGCGGCGCTGTGGGGTTAAGCCCCAGATTCCCAACGCCACGCTGAGGTGCGGGATTGCCTCCCACGACCCGGTCATCTGCCAGCAAGCCTCTCCTGCAGCCCTGACCTCCTAGCTAAATAAGCGTGATGGGAAATAAAACCAGTGTCAGCAGCTCTGCACTGTGTTTCATATAGTGAAATGTGACACAGCAACCACGCAGGCCCTGCTGCTGCTTAAATAAATGGAAAAAAAAAAAACCCTTCTACATCTTATCTGAGAATTTCTGCTATTAAGTCTATTTAGCTTATTCCTGTCATATTTAGCTTTCACGTAGTTACAGTGACTGCGTATTTTTTTTTTAGCTAAAACATGAACCTTCATATTAATGACAAGTGCTTCCTTGTTGTTAACTATATGAAATTATAAGGGATGACAGGTTCATAAGCCCCGAAGAGAAAGTTCAACACACAAAACCATAACCAGTATCACCACCACAAACACCACTCTTCTTGAATCAGGCCTTTATTCACAGTATTGGATCATTTATTTAAAATATTTTCTATCAAAGTAGACTCAATCAACTCTTAAGGTGGAATGAAGTGGCTTTATTTATTATTTATTATTTATTGTTTTATTTATTTACTGTTGTGAGGCCTCAACTTTTGTTTACAGCTGTTTTCATTCCTGTTAGGCCCAAAAATGAAACAGAAGAGAACTGTGAATAGAAACAGGAAGAAAAAACAGTACTACACTGATGACTGGGGGAAGAGGCTACAGAAGTGAGCCAAAACTAACAGGAATTTCTGAGTTTGAAGCTGCAGGCTTACGCATCTGCAGCCAGGAATATCGCACACGTTTCCCGCTTGCAGTGAGTTAACGGGAAGAGCTGGAAATTTTACTCTGCCCCTTCAATCTGTACGGATTTAGCTGCAAACTGCCGAAGGCACCAACTAGGGGCAGCCAAAACCTCCTCCAGCAAAAGCGAGGGGCAAAGGGGAGCTCTCCCTAAGCCCAGCTCCCTCCCAAACCCACGTATTAACGGCTGCTGGATGGCACCGGCCCTTGTTTCCTACGTGGTGYGGGAACAAAGAAAGGGGGCTCTGCCAATTCCCGCGGGATCGGGGGCTCCCGGGCGCTCCGGSAGCCCCGGGCTGCGGCGCGGCCTACGGCTCCTCCCGGCACGGCGCGGGGCGGTCCGGCAGGTGCCTCCCTCCCTCCTTCCTTCCTTCCCTCGCTCCCTGGCTCCTGCCACGTCAGGGGAGTTTCCCGGCGCGGGGCGGGTCTCGGCCCTTCCTCCTCCTCCTCCTCCTTCTCGGCCGCCGCCTCCTCCCGCTGCCGGGCGCGGCCGCCGGCGCCGCAGACGTTGCGGAGGGGAACGCCCGCCCGCCGCCATGGAGGCCCGCTACAACCTCAAGAGCCCGGGTAGGTGGCGCCGCGCCGGGGAGCGGCCTCGGTCCGGGCCCCGGCCCCGGTCCCGGCCCCGGTCCCGGTCCGGCCGCG
>NW_020455316.1:2173236-2307460 GCF_003342845.1 Nothoprocta perdicaria
GAGGCCTCCGCGCCGCGCGGCCTCGCTGCGGCCCTGAGCGCTGCGGCCGCGTCGTGCTCCGGGCCCCCGCGCTGCTAACGCGGAGCGTTAGAACGGGAGCCGGGCTCCGTAAAACGGGAGGAGGCGGCGTTTGTGTGGGGCAGAGGCTGGGTGCCCGGGGCCCGGCTCGGAGCCGCCATCCCGGCGGCGCCTCCCGGCCCTGCGCTGGGACAGGGGCCCTCCCTGGAACACACTTGGGCACCTGCGCTGGAAACACTGCGAAAGCTTTTCTGGTTTAAATCGCTCCTGACAGCGCTTCGCCTCAGCCATGAAATATGTAAATTGTCCCCTTCTCAGCGTCCTTTTAAACTGTTACTGCTGCTTCAGCAGTTAGTCATTTCAGTCCTTTTTTTTCCTGCTAAGAAGAGCCATCGCGCTTAGTCTGGCGCCTTGTTTTGCTGGCCAGGTGGATGTGCATATCTGTTTCCCGTTTCYGTGTTTGTCTTGTGGATTTGTGCCTTGTTATGGTTAAGTGTGTTTAACAAGGAAACTTTACRCTCACCGTGCAATGAAAGACTTAAGGTGGAGATGACAATCTTCTAATTCCAAGGTACTTTTAGCTTATGAAATGCRTAAGAACAAATACACCACACTTAAGATTTCAGCAGTTATCTGTCACCTGCAGACAGCTCTTTAAAATTTTTTACAAGTAGTGGCTGGCCTCATTAGCACTTTTGGTGTTGTTCTGCTGCTGAAAGAGGACAAACAAGGCCTGTCACCTTTGGTTCCCAGCCAGATTTKGGAATTTTGCTCGCCCTGTTTCCAGATAAAGCTCTGTACGTGCATAGGAAGCCTCTGCTGTTGGACCCTGCTCTCGGGCTTGAGCCAGCGCAGRTCCCGGCGGCTCGGCTGGTGGCTTGCGTCCCTTCAGTAGCTTTAAAGAGAACAAATATTATGTATTGTTTTCAGTGCATTTATTTTCATTATTATGGTGCCTTCAGACTTTATCGAAAATAGTCTAAAAGAAACTTTTGCTAAAAGAAACCTGCTTTTCTGATTGATATCCATCCTAGGCCCGTTTTCCCTCAGGAGCAGTGGCACGTGCTGGAGCGCCGCTGTCTTGGGCTCCRCGAATCCGGGTTCCTGTGGAGGTGCTGGATTCGTTAATGGGGCTCCTGCAGCCTCTCTGGTGCCCTTTGCTTTTTGCCTGCCCTTGAATAGACCACGTTTGCAGCAATATTGCCACACRCATCTATCCTGCTGCTCAGTGCTGCTAGTTGGAGTGTTCGTTTCTCCTGATCACAGGTGCTGTGAGTCACGTTAACTCTGTTAATGGCCTTGTAAGTGCTCACCCTGGCGTATTTAAAAGGCAGTAAATGTCCACGGCACAAAATGCCCTAATGAAGTTACACGTAGCTAAATGTCACGGAGGCTCCAGCTCTGGGATGGAGACGCTTGTGGGCAAAGCTGCCATTCACATCTGTCACTTATGCTCTGAAAGAGCAAAGGCTATAGGGACACTTGCTTACAGATGTCTCCTCAGACCAGTTTATAAATATACTTTTTTTTTTAATGGTCTTTTAGGAAGAAATAATCTTTTTAATGGAAGAAATTTCRTACTGTGCTCTTCAGACTTTCTTGGTATTGCCCATGTGAGACAAAGCCTTTCAAGCTGTTACTTGATGTTTTAATTTCTATTTTTGGTGCTTCTAAAAGGGCAAGGTATTTTCTCTCTTAGGATTTCAAAATGGATTAGTCAGTGTGTACCAGCCTGCTACCATATGGCTGATAAACCTCTTCCATCAACACTAAAGCTCTGCTGACTAAAGCTTCATCCTCTCCGTGCTCCAGGAACGTCCCYGTGTCTGGAATTTACACGACAGCTACTTGGAAGGAACTCTTTCCTTTCTCCAAGTGCTGTGCCCCTTGGCCCGCGGCAGGATCACACCCTGGATCTTGTGGTCACTGTTTTGTGGTGACAGGGTCATCAGTCCGGCCCCGTGCCGGGTGCTGCCGGCCCCCGGAGCAGGGACACGCGTGAGGAATTGACTCGTGGCTTTCCCTGCCGGCTTCTAGTTTCAGAACACTAAAAATTTGGAAATCCTTGAGTATAAATGGACTTTGGTCTGATTTCAGTACGTTCGTTTTGCTTCTCTTGCTGAGCTTTTCCGAGCAAAGATCTGTGCAGTGCAATATCCTGGCAGGGGCAGAAGCATAGGGGTTGCTTAGGAGAGGAACACAAAAACAGAGTATCTAATGTATCYTCTTAGTAGTTTAAGGATTAGCTAAATTTTTCATCTCTCTTGCAGGAGTTTTGTTTTAGGTGGATGTGGTTGGGACAGGACTTTTGTGAAAAGAAAATTGTGACCAGTCAGTCCTAATGCAACTTTAAATGTCATCTCTGAATTTAAACATAATCACTCAAAATTAAGTAGTGGCTATAAACTGCTATGCAAATCTTAGCTGCCTGAAAAATTTAGGTTGTAATGCAAAAGGGTTGTAACGTTTCACAGTCCTGTCCTCTCCCCTGCAGCAGTCGCTAATGCTGACGTATCGTTCCCGGGTTGAGGCTCGCCTGGGCAGTCCCGCCTGTGGCGGAGCAGGTGACGCACACCGAGGGACACGGGCCGGTCACTGCAAACCCGCAGTGCCTCCCTGTGCTTAGCTCTAATAAAGCCTTCTCGGCGGGGTACAGCACCTAGGTGCGAGGGGCAGGTCTCCGCATCAAAGAGCTGTAGTAGAAATAGTACATAAATGTCCAGTCTGTTAAGACTCTTTGCTGTAATTATTTTTTTCTTGCTTGTCCAGTGACCTCATCACTTAGTTTTATTTTTAGATATTGAAGCTATTGAAGCTCGTTGAGTGTTGTTGTCTTATGAGCAATCCTGTGTATTTTAAACACAGATTTAATCCTGGCMCRGGCTGCCCAGGGAGGCTGTGGAGTCTCCTYCTCTGGGGATCTTCCCAACCCGCCTGGATGCCGCCCTGTGCCCCGTGCTCTGGGTGTCCCAGCTGGAGCAGGGGGTTGGACTGGATGATCTCTRGAGGTCCCTTCCAATCTTAGTGGTTCTGTGATCCTGWTTTTTTTTGTTTGTTTTGTTTTAGTGTGATTCAGTCTTTGTACAATTAAAAGATGGTCTGACTTTCCTATGAATTTTCCCTGCCTTTAATWACGCGCTCTCTCTTGGAACGCAGATGCCAAGTGACTGAGCAGGTGGGCTCAGAGGAGCGTCGGGAGGTGGGTGCYGGTGCCTCTGTGCTGTTTGCTCCGGGCTCCCAAGTCCCTTGGGGGCTGCACTGGCTGGGCCGCCAGGCACCACTGGCTCCGCAGCAGGGAGTGGGTGGAGAGGGAAAATAAACCACACCACAAAAACCTCCTCGGTCACAGCTGACCTGAAAAGGACTTTCCCAAAATGTCAGCCACGACACTGAGTATACCTTAATTTGAGAGTCTTGACTCTTATCTGAGATTTACTGTACTGTATCAGTGACAGATGGTATCTTTTTATTTTTTCTGCTTATGGATACTGTCATTGATAGGCAAGCAGGTAATGAAGATGGACCTGTATTTTATTGATATGTTAAGTGGGCTAAGTAGTTAATCCTCTGGGTTGGGAGGTGTTCATATATAAAGGCTATCTAATTATTAATTAATCTATYAATCGAATTTAATTGGAAGACCTGGACAGATTTAATAAGTAAACTGGATCTTTAGCTATGCTATTGTAGTCAACAGAGAGAAAATGAGGAAAATGACTACTTTTCTATATTTCGTCTAAGCAGGGAAAAAAAGGCAAGCATTTGTTGCAGTGCTAGCAGGTGTCCGTTTGTTTTATTCTTTTCTAGATCACTTAACTTCAAAGATCTAAAGATCTTTGGGTTTGTGTTAACTATTTTGAAATCCTTTATTTGCTATTCTTTATTATCTTCTTTTTGAAGGGAAGAGCTGAGAGCTGGCAGAGGGAGGTGGTTGCTGCGCCCTGAGCAAGCGGCTGCGCCGAGGAGGCTCCCGCTGGAATCCCGCGGTCGCCTTTCCCGCACACAGGGATTTCCTGCCTCGTGCGGGGGTTAAGCCCGGCCGACCTGAGCCCTGACCATCCCCGTGCCTTGCACTTCAGCTTGACCCCATTGCCAGCCCCGCTCGGCCTTTCCCTCCCCTCCCAGGTCTGCTTTAGTGCTCAGTTCTTGTGCCTGGCTGCAGGCGGGTTCTTGCAGGCACCGTAGCAGACTGTCAGGAACCCGGGGATCAGGATTCCCACTTTCCAAAGGCACCTGGAGCCACCCTGTTACRCTGGAACAAATCCTGTTGTGTGGTTCGTTTGCATTAGTGTCATCCAGGAACCCTCATCAGCTCATTCCATTGCCATGTGTGCAGTTTACAGATACAGTTGAGCTACAGTCTCTTTAGACTCATCCAACAAACTTCTACGAGGCTAAAAAAGAGATAAAAAAAAGCTTTTTTTTTTTTTTTTTCTTTTCAAAAGCTTTATTCTCATTTTCTCAATAACAGGCTTTTTAAAGACAGAGAATATTATGGAGTGTAGTTTACAGTAAGATCACCACCACCGATGTTCAAATCCTCTCACCCTTTTAAGGAGTAAAATTTATGTTTATGAAGATTGCCCGCTTCCATTTTCCATATATAGACTATTTTCCTTGTCAGTGTTGTGTGGACTGTGCTAATGGACTGTGCAGTAGCAGAATGGTTTGAACGTGACTTCTAGGTGGGCCCAGGAGAAGGAAATGTATCGAGTAGGAATTGCAGGATAGCTTAACCTAGACATAATAACAAGGAAACMGATAAAACCAGGAACCACATTGTTCTTGGTGAGAACTGACGTAGCTAATGAGCAGGTGCCCGACGCCTGGGTGCGTTTCTGGATGGAACAAACTGCGTTGGTATCTTCAAATTTGAGGTGGGTCTTTTGTATTCTAACATGCATGTTTGCTTTTCCAAAATCCTTTAARTTCTAGGTAAAGAAAAGACAATTTGTCAAGCAGAGCTTTTCATCCCCAGAGCCTTTTCTTTCCTTTCTTCCCCAGAAGTGCACAGAGCTCTTCTCCTCCTTGTCCTGTTCKGCCAGACTGTGGGATTCTTCTTTGCTGGGTAGAGTTAGCCCAGAAATTTTCACTTCCTCAATGTTTAATTTTAAGGAAATTTTTATTATTTTAAGCTGTTTTTTTTTTTAATGTGAAAATGTGATTATTCTGTCATGATGGCAGCTGTACAACTTTACAAAACATCTCATGCTGTGTTAAAAATAAGTGATGGTCAGTTGGTAATGCCAGCCTTTGTAAGCAGTGTTTTGACTTTCAGGGTCACCATTAAGCTGTTGTGTAAGGGAATTTGCACAGTGTTTCTCCTTCTTTGTAGTTGTACAGTTATGTGAATGGGACTTTCACAGGTATTTTGGTTTTAATTTGAATGTAGAAGGTGGAATAAGTCAGCCTGTTCCTTAGAACATCTTAGGGAGGCAGCTTCAGTGTTTTCACTTTCCTTGTGCACCTCTTACACAGCAATTCTGTTAATAACATCATTTAAATTCCAATGCTCAGTCATTCTTTCCAGAAATCTTGTAACCATGGAACATGTTTTCCATACCTTTGTCATTGTGTGACTCATTTACTCAATGTGAGCCATTTACCTTGTGTCTAGGGTTATTAACTCATGAAGAAGTGATGCGCTGAAGAAATTAGCTGGAAGGAGCCCTTCAAGAARTGCTTACTATTTTATATGCAGTGTGAGTTAATTTATTCCTTTATTTTCCTGTCCCAATTTTTCTGTTTTTCAGCTGTCAAACGTTTAATGAAGGAAGCTGCAGAACTGAAGGATCCTACAGATCACTACCATGCACAACCTTTGGAGGTTTGTTTCTCTATATGTTCGTGGTGATGTATCGTTAGCCTGCACAATACACTGTGTGCATATTATCTTATAATAAATATATAAATAATTATAAATATATATCTTATATATCTTATTTATATATTTGCATTCTATTATATCTTCTTTAAATTGATTCCCTTCTTTTGGTATTTTTTCCTATGCTGAAAATCAATGGCAGAATTGCACATGAAAAGCTGTCATGGAACCGGGTTCCCAATGGAAGTACATAATAATAATAATAATAATAACAGTGGTTTTACGTCATACCTGAGTAGTTTGGTCACGTGGGTGTAATGTGTTTGTGCTCACCCCACCTGAGACTCTGAAACTACATAAACAATCTGTTTTAAGCTGGGTTTTATATGGCCCAAACTGATATCTGGTTCAGTTACTAAGCTGCTCAACAAAACTCTTTAAAATTAACTCAGTGATCTACGTGGGATCCTCATTTTGTGTGGGGGGAAAAAGAAAAAAAAGAAAATATGCATGAAAGGCCTAAGTGAGTGCAGGTCTGGCCTGGATGCATTGGTTTGTGAGAAACAGCACTTGGTTTCCACCACAGATAGGYACTTCTTGAAATCTGCTGAATAGTCAGTTAAGGTTCTGGGCTGAGAGTAGTGAAATTATAGAAGTTAAAAGTGAAATATATTCTGATTCTGCTGGAATATTAAAAAGATAATGGCTTGTGGTATTCACTTTCGGGATCTGATTTAACTTCTCACAGAAATGCATAGCATGCAACATATTTAAAGCTAGTTGCATGTTTCTAGGTGTGATGAAGTGTACTTTGTTGTTGAGCTTGTCTCTGTCTTGTTTTCTTCCCACCCACCTCTTCCTGGGATGAAGTGTAACCCTTAACTCATGCTGCCTGTTGATAATAGTTTGCAACATCTCAGCATGAGAGCAGTGACTCACTGGGAAAGGAGCAGTGAGACAGAGATGTAGAGACAGGCTGGAAATGTTGATGGTTTCCTTCTGTCCTCAAAAAAAATGTCCCTAAATGGGTGTCACAGGCTGCAGTACCAACACTGAGCTTGAGTCCCAAGGTGTCGGTCAGTGGCAACACGGGCCTCGTGGCTCCTGTGGTAGCAGCAGGTGCTTGACTGCTGGTGTCAGGAGGTCTCACACAAAAAGCCAAGTGCAGACACCTAAAGAAATCACACTCGAGAAGCCAGTTACACATCCAGTGAAAATTTCAGACTGTGCCTACTGTGTAATTAGGCAAGTTGGCAATTTTCAAAATTCTTCATGGAGAAACAACAGAGAATGGGAACTCTCTGGGGTCACCATCAAAGCCCTGYGTTGGATTGGGTATAGAAGGGGCTTGGAAAGGGAGGGGGGCTGTTGTTTGTGTTCTCGGTTGGGGTGGGTCTGTTCCCAATTCCCTAGAAATTCTTATTCACTGGGACTAAGACCCAAATGTCCCTTAGTTGACCCTTTAGTTTTCTATCTTTCAGGTAATAAAGTTCTTACTGTAATGGTACAACTCCTGTAAAAAATTTGAGTGRTAAATTTGAATGTTCCAACAAAGCTTTTGTAAGAAAATTACCAATGATGCGTTACTTGCACCTTGCAGTGAGAACCTGAGCAGAGTGTTAACTGTCCTGTCTTCTGTTTTATTTTTCTTTCTTTCTTTTAAAAACCTTTTTGTTAGATTCTGTAGCCTGTCCTTGTTCCAAGAATGTGTTGATTAGTGTTGATATTGTCTGTTTCTTTGACACCCTCTTCTCTTTTGGGGGGATTTTAGGATAACCTTTTCGAATGGCACTTTACTGTGAGAGGCCCTCCAGATTCGGATTTYGACGGAGGAACCTACCACGGCAGAATAGTGCTGCCACCTGAGTATCCCATGAAGCCACCAAGTATTATTCTGCTGACGGTAAGCAGATTTACCCRTTAGGCTTTTTCCATATGGTTGGTTTAGCTTTAGATATTTGAGACAGAGATTCCTGGCACTTAACGTATCATTATTTTTGTAAAAAGAGTGGCATAAATACAGTTAATGCTGCTAATTTAATATGAGGAGTTCTCCAAGGTTACTTTGGTACTCTGCAGTTTTATAAAGCTTTGCCCCTACACATGGAAACTTTGCCAAGGAGTAACCACTCCTCAGTGCTCTGATCTTTCTCGTCCCTCCATGGGCCTCTTCAGTGTCTGTTTTGGTCTGTTGTTGGCTCCATATTTGGTCCATATAAGTAGATGGACCTGTGTCGTAGGGGAAAGGTCCATATTTCTACATAGTTTCATTGAGCTACAGGCTCCCTGTGTGTGGTTTGTGGATTACAGGAGCAACAGTGATGCCACCTGGATGAACATCAGTCAGAGAATTTAATTAAAATGTAATTATCAAATGCTGTTTACATATTGCTTTTATTTTATCTTTTTAACCTTCTGTCAAAAAGCAAGGGTTAATTTCAAAGACTTTTTGTTATATCTCTCTTTTAAAGGCCAATGGCAGGTTTGAAGTGGGGAAGAAAATTTGTTTAAGCATCTCAGGGCATCATCCTGAAACATGGCAGCCTTCATGGAGTAGTAAGTAACAATTCCTCCAAAAATATTATCCCCACAAAGCAGAAGATTCTTAAAATGAAAATGAAGAAATTCACAATACTCCTTCACTCATATTTTTCTTGAGAAGTGCAATGATGTTTAGCAAAATTTCTCTCRTGTCTCCCTAAACTCTAAGAAACGCTATAGTTACTGACACCTATTTTCAAGAAATGAGTAGAAAGAAGTCATAGAAGAAGTAGAATCATAGAATCAATATGAGTGGAAAAGACCTTCAAGATCATCAAGTCCAGCTGTTTGTGTTTTTTACATTGCATATAGAATCAGATGAAATAGCAGCTGGTTTCTGCAGCCTAGTTTGTGTCTGTTTTTCCAATTCTAGTAAGAACAGCTTTACTAGCCATTATCGGATTCATGCCAACCAAAGGTGAAGGAGCCATAGGATCTCTAGACTACACACCAGAAGAAAGAAGAGCACTTGCAAAGAAGTGAGTGTTAAGTTTGCTGGTGTATGTGACAACCTTGGATCTTACTTTTTAGCATATATTGTATTTCTTAGTGCTGGTATGTGCATATATAAATAGCACAGAAGAGTTGAGGTTGGAATGGATCTCTGGAGATCATTTAGTCCAACCCCTTGGTCAAGCAGGGGTTGTCTAGAATTTTGTCCATATGACTCTGTATCTCCAAGAAAGGAGACTCTACAACCTCTCTGGGCAACCTGTTGCAGTGTTTTGCAATGTTCACAGTTGTTTTTCCCCCTAAAAAAAAAAAAAAAAGAGAGTTTTCACATGTGCAGATGGAACTTTCTCTGTTTCATTTTGTCCATTGCCTGTTGTCCTGTCATTGAGCATCATGGGCAAGAGCSTGGCCCCATCCTCTTCATCTTCCCTTTGATTACTCACACACATTGATAACCTTCCCCATAACCCTTCTCCAGGCTGAGCAGTCCCAGTGCTTTCAGCTCTTTCTCATGGGAGATGATGTTCTGGTCCCTTAATCATCTTAGTAGCCCTTCACTGGACTCATTCCAGGATCTCCATCTCTCTCTCATACTGGGGAACCCCGAACTGGACCCAGTGCTCCAGATGAGTAGTGTTGGGAAGGAGAGCTGAGTAGAGAAGAGAAGGATCCCTCCACCTGCTGGCAAKGCTTTTCCTGTAGTCTWCACAAACTGTGAAGAGTACCTGATCTGAGCAACTGATTTGCTTGACCCTGCTTTGAAGAAGGAGTTATGCTAGATGATCTGTAGAGGTCACTTCCAACCTGAACTCTTCTGTGGTTCTGTGGTTATCCCTACATGAAAGTTTAGGCCATTTTTTTCCATTCCATCTATCCCCTCATTGGTGAGAAGATACGTGAAGGATCATATCCCTATCTTGAAAATTACTGTGTCTAAATTGTAACAGATGTCATCTTTTGAAGGCAGATATGAGCTAGTTTGACCTGTACTCTGAGCTAATCAGAAGCTCTAGCTTTCATATTAGCATGGCACTGAGTCAAAGCTAATAAGATCTGCTGAGAGGTAGAATTTACTGGGTTTGTCTTGGTATGCATTGCCAAAGCTCTCTGGTTTCTGCTTGGCTTGGAGAGCTGCCTGCAGCGGTAAACTGTTGTGTGTAAGGGAGTGAAGTGATGCTCTGACTCACARACTCTTGGATTTACAAAGCGCAATCTGCTAAGTCCAATTTTATACTCATAACAGAGTTAACTCTGTATAATTTACTTAATATACTACAAATGTAAAGTAACAAATTTTAAATGCTAACAAATCAGTATAGTGATGGGTGATATCAATAATATGTAAATCACAGAATCACAGAATATTYAAGGTTGGAAGGGACCTCTAGAGATCATCTAGTCCAACCTTCCTGCTCAAGCAGGCACACCYAGAGCATGTGGCACAGGGCGGCATCCAGGCGGGTTTTGAAGACCTCCAGAGAAGGAGACTCCACAACCTCCCTGGGCAGCCTGTTCCACTGCTCTGTCACCCTMACAGTAAAGAAGTTSCTCCTCACCTGGAGACGGAACTTCCTGTGCTCCAGCTTGTGGCCATTACCCCTCGTCCTRTCGCTGGCCACCARTGARAACAGCCTGTCCCCTTCCTCCCTGCATTCTCCCTTCCTGARCTTATACATATTAATCAKATCCCCTCTGAGCCGTCTCTTCTCCAGAGAAAACAGGCCCAGCTCACTCAGCCTCTCCTCGTACRAGAGATSTTCTRTTCCCTTAGTTGYTCTTCTCTGGACCCTCTYSAGAAGCTCCACGTCCCTCTTGTCCTGGGGAGCCCAGAACTGCMCMCARTACTCCAGGTGCGGCCTCACCAGAGCTGAGKAGAGGGGCAGAATCACCTCCCTTGACCTGCTGGCAACACTCCTCCTGATGCAGGCCAGGATCCCATTGGCCTTCTTGGCCACGAGGGCACACTGCTGACTCATGGTTAACTTGGTGTCCACCAGGACTCCCAGGTCCCTCTCCRTGGAGCTGCTTTGAAGCAAGTCGACCCCTAATCTDTACTGGTGCCTGGGGTTATTCCTCCCCAGGTGCAGGACCCTGCACTTRTCCTTATTGAACCTCATGAGGTTCCTCTCTGCCCAACTCACCAGCCTGTCCAGGTCCCTCTGGATGGCAGCACAGCCATTAAATGTCATTAATATTAAATATTAAATAAATATTAATTATTAATAAATATTAAATGTCATTAAATGTCATTAATATTTTCCTAAATGACATGAGACAGCGTGTTTGTAGCGTAGATCCTTCTTGATCTTTTTTTGCTGGTTGGAGATGAGAGGATGTCCTTATAAGCTCCTGGTTTTGAMACCATGTGTCTTTCTGTGGGTTGTCCTGCTAATAGTTTGCTTCAACAAGCATGTGGGAGTCGAGCAGGAACATGCCATTCTGAGCTGTGTCGTTTGTGGCCAGGTCACAGGACTTCTGTTGTGAAATCTGTGGCACGTCTATGAAGACGGCGCTCTTACCACTCACCTCAGGAAGTGTGTCAAGCCAGGCAGACAAAGAGGCCAAAGAACTTGCCAGACAAATTAGCTTCAAGGTGAAGTAACTGAATTTTTTTTTTTCTCTCTCTGTTTCTTGGACAGAAATTGAAAGATTTGTAAATTGCAGTGTTGCTTTTACCTTCTTGTTTTCATTCAACAATACCTAGGTGAAATTCTCCAGACTTGGTATGATCGTAAATCTTTGAGGAAAGCTTGGGCAAAGCTATCCAATTTTTTCCTTTGTGACTTTTTTTTTTTCCTTGTGGTTTATGGAATGAATAAAACAATTTCACACATTAAGTAATGTTCCCCTAATGCTGTCCCGAGGGCTGCTTGTGTGTGCCATGGCAGTGAAGCTGTGTGCTCCGTGCTGAGCAGCTCCGCCAGTTCCACAGCATCCGTGCATTTGGTTGCTGATAACACTGGGCTTGTTTGCAAAATATTTATCAAAAAGATCCCAAAACATATTACAAAAGCGAAGAAATACAGGCACAGAATTTGAAAGCTGAGCTACCCAGAGGGTGCTTTGGACTGACTGCTTTTTGGTGGTTTTTTGTTTGTTTACTTTTACAGCAAGTAATGGTTAAAATGCATAGAATTATTTAATTTTTTTTTTTTTTTTTTGCTTGAGAACTCTTATATCACGGAGATGCCAGAAATAGGATTTTTTTTTAGAAGAAACTTTTAAAAAGAAAGTTAAAGTTTAAAAGAAGTTAAAAAGAAGAAGAAACTTCTTAGAAGAACTTTTAATTGCATACCTTTTTCTGTTTTGAAATGAAAATCAGTGCATTCGAGGTATCTGTTTAATACCACCTCTTCAGAGCAAGCACACTCAGCAAGAGGAAAATGAACAGAACCTCAGATTTTTACAACCTTTAAAACTGCTTCATCAGTCCTCTGTTTGCTCCTTCCCTTTCATTCTCAAATCAGGTTTCACTGATCATATTTCTTAAGCTTTCTACATTTTGCTTTGCTAGGATTTTTTTGTGGTTTATCTGGTGTTGGGCCAAAGCACACAGTTGTGTGTGTCTGCACCAAAATAGCAGTAGGAATTCCTGACAGGAAGTACCAAAGTCTAYCTAGTTGTTAGTCATGTGGATATTCTCTGTCCACCTGTGAGGCAGGAATTAACAACAGTTTTCCAAGTGAGTCTATAATTCAGGAAAATTTTCTACTTTTCTATTAGAAAATCTATTAGCAAACTCTGTTATCTTGATTTCCATGTAAGAGGCTCCTTTAACTTCTTCTAGATGATCTTGTCATTTTAAGAAATTATTGTCGGCCACCTTTAAGCAAAATGATAGCTTTTTAATAACTGCCTGTGTTTGTTATTGAGAAAGGAACATGAAATTCAGAAAAGTTTCCAAATTGTGTTTTTTTTTCCTATTTGTGTGCTTTCACCTTTGATACCCTGTGTATTTTAATGAAAAAATCAAATTTTCCTATCGAATTATATTGATGCAGAAATTAATCTATGGATATTAGGTGCTATATACACCATAAATTATATTCCATTTCTTCCAAGAAAAGATATRTAACTAACAGCATGTGCATCAGTGTAAAATAAAATGATGCTTCTGCCTGCARCCATTTCATGCTTCATATCCTGAAGCATATTTCCCTGCACAGTAGAATTAATCCTCCACCCATCCTGGTTATCACATTAAATATATTGATAGTCTGTCTTTGGAGTCTTTTTTGTCTRGCTTTTCTGGGTGCAAAGGTGAGGGCTGGAAAAAAAGAGAGACTGAGTGGTGAGAAAGATGCTTCAATTTGGGGGGCTTTGGAGTAAATGTTTGGAATCCTGGTCTGAATTAGTCTRTGTTTCTTACATTTAGTTTCTTAGTTAGGAGTGGTTGAGTATGAAAGCAGGCAGATTGCTTGTCACATTGTCAGATTATTTTAAATATCTTTGACAAATTAATTTTGAGATAATTTCAATGACAGATAAGGTTTCCTGAAATGCTATGTGTTGAGAAGTAGGATTTATTCCTGCATGTCAAATACCAGTGCAGAAGAATGTTGAATTACTATCTCCTGATCTTACCAGCTTGTTATTTCTGTAGTGGTTTCTAGTATGGTGTTTGTATTTCTTACTAACACTATTTCTGCCTACATTCAAGGGCAGTGTTTACCTAGTGTGAGGTTTGGAGAGGTCATCGCTGCCCCAAGCTGGGATCGGGATGCGATGGATCGGGAGACACGATGCGGCAAGCTGCTCGGGGGGAGAGAGACACATCACTTGCTGATTAAAATTAATGTGGTCTTGTGGTGGTTATAGTGTGTTTTTTTGATATGTGTAATGTGTTTCAGTTCAGGACTGCTACGCTGTGTCCTCTTCTATTTGTGAGGCGTTGTTGCTAGCCTAAAGGTTATTAAAATAAATTAGTTTCTCTTGGGCAGTGGTGCCTGCTAGACATTTTATTCAGACATATAACAAAGTGTAGGTGTGTTTTTTGGTTTTTTTCCTTCCCTTTTGCCCTGTTTGTGCTGAGAGGTGAACGCTGGCAGGTGAGATAGGCCYCCTGGGCACAGGGCAGTGCCCAGCTCCCACGCTCGCCGTGCGGGGAGGCAGCCTGGGCGCTCGRGCTGGTCCGTCCCCAGGAACACCTGAGCGTTTCCCTGAGGCCCGGTGGAGAAACTGCTGAGGAGGAGTCAGTGGTCTAGTCCTTCCTTAAGGATCCTGAAGAAACACAAGTCTAAAAATGATGCTACCTCTGGCATCGTTTTTTCCTGGATTTTATTTTCCTTCCCCCCCCCCCATCCAGTGTATTTGGGCTGTTAAACCTATGATTATAAGCAAACAAACGGAACTAAAAAGATAAAAGATGCAAATCCGATCTGGCACTTTTGAAGGGTTGCTTGTCTATCTCTATCCCTATTCTTCCTGGAGAGCTTCTCTCCTGAGCCCTGACCTCTCGCTCGTGTGTCCCTCCTGCAGGCAGAAGTGAGCTCCTCCCGCAAGCCTGATGCCGGYGCCGCGAGCACAGCGGGATCGACGCTCCCGGCCGCGCAGCCGGAGCRCCGGCAGGACGGCGCAGCCGGAGCAGCCCCGGATGCCTCCGGCGCAGCGGTACGGTTTGTGTCCCAGTGTTGTCCAAGGCAAAATGGGAAGTGTGCACTGTTAAGCTGATGGGAAGCTGCATTGACAGTATGCACTCCATACATTTCTTGGAATATTTGTGCGTAATTTTATACGAGAATCTTCTTGTGCCAACTTTGGCAAATGGCATGTGTTTTAGAAAGTCATCTCCTCACTTTCTGTGAAGAGGCTTCTGTCCCTTAATAACAGGCCTCAAACAACATTCTTGTRGTAAGTCCTATTCCCAGTAATTGCTTTAATATATTGGTTACAAATTTATAAAAATATTTGGATGCAACTTGCTATCTGTGCGGTGTATCACAGATTCTTGCAATAGAGTTATTAACCRCAAGCAAAAAAAATGCATCAGTGCTAATTTGTTGTGCTTAAATACTGATAAAGGATATTTTCCTGTTTGCATAACCTCTTAAATAAATTTGCCTAGAATACTGTTAGCACTTGAAGGAAATGACGTGACGCTTGCATTTTAATTCTGCTAGGTATAGGGCTTACATAAGCATTTCGGAAGTGAGCGGGGCCTGGTCCTGGGCCAAGGCAGCTGCTGTTGCGACTGCAAATGCAATCTAAATTCACTGATAAATTGCAGACAAATCCCAGATAAGCTGTGTGTTTTAGAGAGGATGGGGCTGCAGATTGGTTAAAAAACCTAAAACACGTCAAATAACGTCAGACCATCTGTTGCATGTTTGCAACATATTTTCGTGCTATGTAGAAATACGCTAATATTATACTTTTTTTCACAATGAGGATTTTTCCTGATTTTTTTTAAGGATTTAATAAACCCTTTTATTTTATTCTATTCTTCTCATTACAAATCCTAGCTAATATAGTAGAGCTGACCAAAGTACCAAGCACTGGTAGCTTTTTATTGTGAGAAAAGGGAGTCTTTATACTGATTTTATAAGTGATGGTTAATTGGATTTTTAGAAGAGTGGGCCCAAGTAAAATGAAAGCTCTAATCATTATATAAATTCTGTAAACATTTTTATATATGATAGACCTTGACTGTGAAAAGTGGATTAATGTTTTAAGGGATCAGAATGTCACCCTCTTGTCACTAACCCTCAAGTCATAGGACTTTCCTGTCCTGCCACGCGGCTGATGAGAGCAGCAGAGGTGCAAAGCAGTGACGGAGTGCTGCCTCCGTAGAGGAGAGCTGCCTCTCTCCTCCCCTTTGGATGAATTGTAACCGGTCTTCATTGAAAACGTGATGATAAATAGATGCTAAAGAGAGGTTTTTATTGTAGGTGAAGAGGTGAGACTCTTYGGAGGGGGGAGAAAACCCTTTCTACAGACCACTTCTTTATGGATAAAGATGTGGTTTGAGATACAGGAAAGATATGGATTTAGGACAATAACTTTAAGTGAATGTTGGTACTTAGAGGTACTTGCCTAGCGCTGCCATTGATTCATTAAAAATAATCATTTTTCCTATTAGCTTTTCTGAAATTAGCATTAGTAGTACCATGTCAMGCTCTAGTTGCTCCTCATTTGAGAGTTAAGCGATAAGCTGATATGTAGCCCGTCTTTGTATCTTCCCATCTCGGTATCTTTCTGAGATGCAGAGTATAACTGAAAAACACAGAGGCTTCAGTAACCCAGAGGATTTATACAGCCCTGAGTTTAGTCTAGAGTTTTCTAATTTTGATTATAATCCTCTTCAAATATGTTTTGTATTTCCAGCATTCTGATAAAACTTAAACTAATGATCTGGATATTCAATAGCACTTACACTGCATTATTTGTTCTTCAGTAGCTGGAACATTCTATAGATTTCCTTCCTTGCCTTTTGTTACTTGTCAGAAACCTTCAGCAAGTCTCTCSTATGTCTGTTTTACCCAAGTAGCCCTACTTGCCCAGCTTGGCTGTCCTTGGAGCAAAGCTTTGCTGCTGCTGCTGTGAGCAAATATCAAAAGCTTCACAAATAACGTGACACAGGCAGTGAAGAGTCACAGAGTGTAAAGATGAAAGGATAAAGGAGGTCACCATGTTTTGATCTTATTTAAGCCTCTTTTCAGCATACTCTACCCCTAAGTTAATTAAATTTTAAAGCAAAAGGTGTGTAATATGCAAGCATGTATAAATTATTGAATGCACACTAGCACCTAATCCCAAGTTTTGTATCTGGAATGATAACCTCCTTTTCTGATCCAGCCTGCTCCTACATGTCCTCTTAATATTTGGTGGACTTTGACATGTAGAGAGTCCCAAGGGGTGGATTAGTTCAGCTTTGGATGGAGCTGCCTGTCCTCTGCTGCACTGATCCATCTGTATCTTTTCCCCCTAAAGCTGATTTATAGCACTGCAATTGCCAGCAAGGTATGTGTGCAGTTACAGCTCAGCTCAGACCGTGTGTAGCACCTTGTCTCATTCACAACAGGGTCTTTCTGCTCTGAAAAGAGAAAGCTTTAAAGAAGCAACACTTCTTAGTAGCTCAGTTGCCAACATACCAGTTGCCAACATATATATATATATGTGTGTGTGTGTGTGTGTGTATATATATATATATTTACTACACATAATGGTAGACCAAGTTTTGACCAGTAGGGGGCAACAAGCATGTGCCTGGGTAGGTCCCATCCTCAATAATTCATTTGGAATTATTTGGATTATTTGGGAGTGCTTAGGGTGCTTTCCCCACCCCCCCAGTGTTGTTCACTGTTTTCCACTGTTTTTTAGTGTCTCATGGTAATCAGAACAGAAATTTGGACCCAGCTAGCCACAGGTAGCAGTGGAACATTACCAAATTAAAACTCTTTGGACACAGTCCCTCTTTCCTTTCTTGCTCTGTCATTCCTTCTTATTTTCCCTTTGATACAGGTGATGCTTCAAATCCTTGGGCGTGTAACTGTCTGAAGGGTTAGTGAAGCTTTTATTGAACTGCAAGGAGTTGAGCAAATCCTAGGCAAAGAGGGTTTCAAACAGAGTATTTGCACTGACTTAGAATTCAAACATTGTTTAACAAACTTTCATCGATGTTTCCCCTCAGAATATTTTTCTTGTCCTTGGAACTGCTAAGTTATGAGTTTAAGTAGATTATTTAAAAGATAGTATAAGGGCAAGAACGGTGACTAAAAAGAGAATCTCGTGGCTATTGGGGAGATATTTACCCTTAGACTCTCAATAGAGGCTGCCTGAGGAGCACGTTTGGGYGCTCGTGGTTTGCGCAGGGTGCGCGTTGCTCGCCCCGCGCCCGGCCTCGCTTCACAAAGCGTCTCGTCGTGTTTCTGCAGCGCGAAGCTCCGAGCAGCGGCGCGAGGAGCAGCCAGGACCCCGCTCCCGCCGCCGCCTCGCTGAGCCCCCGGCAGCGCCGAGCCCAGCAGCAGAGCCGGAGGAGGGCCCCGTCTTCCACCGACTTCCATCGSGTCCAGCAGCCGCGGGTCGACATGAACCACACGGGATCCACTGTCCTCATCGTCCTCCTGACCCTTGCGTTGACGGCTCTTATATTTCGAAGAATATATTTGGCTAACGAGTATAAATTTGAGTTTTAAGGGCTCTTTTCCGTCTCGAGAGCTGCGACTTGAATGCTTTGCTGAACAAGGTTTTGGATATGGGAACTGTTTACAAAGATTACTATTTGTATTTACACTTGAGTCCTTGTGAATGTTAATGCACCTAACAGGTTCATTACTGTTCATATTTAAAAAGAAAAATTGGACATCTGATTATAACAAGTGTTAATCGAGTGCCCTCTAGATAGTTGGAGAAACCATACAGGGGAATGGTAAGGTTTAGGCATATGAGGGGACTCGATTTGCATGTAATTTATTAACTAGAAAACGACAATTTAAAGAAAGTGGTTGATGCATTTTTTTAAGGAACACAAATGCAAATAATGACCCTATCTTTGTTAGTATAAGATAACGCTGGAGAAAGGRTTTTAAAAGAAAACATCATTATGTGTTTGTGTTCAATGAGCTCCTAATGTACAGGAAATAAATGTTTTGTAACCACTTTTATTTACCGTGACACATTTCCAGGGGCRGGGTGGGGGGAAATGCATATACAGGTTGGTTAAGAATTTGTCTTCTGTGTATGAAAGGGGAAAAGGGAAAGGGGAGCAAAGAAGGGGCCAGAAAACTAATTATTTTGGTTTTGACTTTGGAAGTAAGATTAGATAACCTTTTGCCAGATTTCATTGTCCTCTTCTGATACTGTCAATTGTATATCTTGCTTTTTTTTTAATTTGAAGATTATATGAAACATCTTTATTCTTGCAATAGTTATAAATATGTAATATAATTATTTACCCAGAGCTATTGTCTTTTAATTATAAATATACATAGTGCATTAAACTGAAATTTGGGYTTATTTACTAAAGGAAAGTGAAACCGTATCATACGTAAACTCTCTGTATATGAACATGCTTAAGAGAAGTATTTATTAAAGCTTTGGCAGTAATAAACTATTTCAAGCCAGTCTCTGGTTATGCTTCTGGTATCACATGTGTTTTTGTTTGCTTTAAGTGGTTTCTTTTAAATATAAAATCAATAATGGACTCAGACTTTCTTACTAGCTTATAAAAATGAGTAACTGGTGACTTATTCGTGAATGTTGTGAAATCATATTCCATCAAGAGATCTCAAGTTGTTAGGGCTTCAAGAAGTTTTAAGTAGTGAAGTAGAAGGAGGTAATCAGCAGCATAATGTTTCTCTTGCATTATTGTTCTGATTTCAGTGTACTTTAATATCTTAATTAAAAGATAATGGAGTTCAGGTAATTTTCATTTTGCTGCTGTTACATATGACAGCAGTGACAGGCTCAGTTCTTATCTTGCTTCTCAGCAAATATTTATTAAGCTACCTACAACTCTAGTTTTATTAAATATGGCATGTATTACTCTGCTTTGAAACATTAAAGAAGCTATAACAACTCCTAAAAACAAATGAAGCCCATGGTGTGCCTGAAGTAAACAGTGGATATGTTCAGAAACTTAGAATATACATATATTTATTTTTAGTGGTTGGGGATTGTCTTTTCATTTGCAGGTGCAGTGGAACAACCATCAATAACTGAATATTTTTCGTAAGTGACTCTGGCCACACAGTATGTGGCTGGTTCAGGTAAGTCACCAGTTAACTGCATGTTCTGCTGCAGAGCTGTTTGGTGCCCTGTAAATAGTGGTGTGTGTTGTTCGGATTTGCGTGTTTTGTTAGAACTGTTTGCACAAATCCCCCTGCGGATCCCATAGTCTCTGGAACAGGAGTGCTGCTTTCCTGGAGGGTGGGAAGCGGGAGCAGCCGCCCCTGCAGCTGGGCCCAGAGCAGGGSCTGGGAGCCCCACGGGCTCTGGTCCCGCAGGCCCCTGTTCCCACCTGGATCCGTCTGCTCCGTGTGCGCCGGGATGCTCCGAGTCCGGCTGCTCTGCGCCTCGCGCTCCTGCCTCAGAGAATGAACTGAACCCTGCAAACAAGCCCTTTGCTGCAGGGTTTTTATAAAGCTGCTTTTTTAGCTTTTCATTCTTACCTCAAAGTGTTATCAAAGCTCACGTGCCTGACTGTTGCAAAGACTGTCCCAAAAAGTGGATGTTWGTGGCGACTGTGCCTCAGTGTGATGTGTCTGCGGCGTGTGTAGGTGTTCAGAGGATTACTGTGTTTTAATTTCCCTTTAAAAATGAACAGTGAACAAAATAATTGTTTTCAGAGCAAAKAGCTCATATTTTGTCTTCAACCGCATTAAAAAAAAGCAGACTGACTAAACTGGGAAGTAAAATCTCAGCTGTCATAGGACCACCAAAAATAAATATCGCTGTAAAATATCCTTATCTTAAACGTGATGGCACAGGGCATTTTCTGCTCGAAAAGGATGCCGTGGTCATGAGCAGGCAAATCTGACAGCCTAATGAAAGGGGACAGGCTGGTTCTGCAGAGCGTGGCGGGAGGATCGCGCTGCCCTGGGCTCAGGGGATTGAGCAGAAAGCCGGCGYGCGGAGCGGCCCTCTTTATATAATGGCTTTAGCACAGATCCTTCGGGAGCCCGTGGAGAGGTTTGGCGAGGCGAGCTCCGTGGGTAATGGCCAATCATGGAGCGCTGAGCGGGGAAAGCTCCGCGTGAGCAGCCCTTGAAAGCCCGTCGGAAATATTAAATGGGAAAAGCGGCGCCTCTACCACTGATCCCTGGCAGCCCCCGGAGCCGATTCCATGTTTAACCCGGGGGGCTCTGGTGCGGCAGGAGGTGACGGGAGCGCAGAGGGGCTAGCTGCTGCTTCCTGCGCGATGCCTTGTTTTGCGAAACTCTTCCTGTTCGTCCTGTACTTGGTTCTTCTTGTGGAAAGCAGAAGGCACAGGAGGAGGAGGTGGACGAGCCAGCTGGAGGTGCAGAAGGCAAGGTAAGGGGTGGTGAAGGGTAGAAATGCTTCATTTTCCAGGCATGGAAATCTGCTCTGTCAGCATCTTTGTGTACAGAAAGTTCATTACAGTTGTATGAGAACAGCTTTATAGAYGATGTTTTCTGTAATTTTAGGCACTCTTTGGTGCCGCTTTCAGATCTAACTGTAATTTGAGTCTTAAAGGGGCAGTTTTGGACAGAGAACTTGGCTGCTTGGTCATGGTAAAAAGTGTTCTTAGATGTACACGTGAATAGCGTAACTAAGAGCTCAAGGAAGTTGCATACACTTAACAAGTATGGTCAGAGCTCCACGGCATCCCACCATCAAACCAAATAACTRCTTCAAGAGATTATTCTGTTTACTCTGGAGCTGAAATATCCATGTTACTTATATTCATTTAAAAATCCCTATTACAGTCTAACAGTGTGAGGTGCAGGGCTGGTTGGCRTGCATGGTGTTAATAACACAGGAATTGGCGTAGGAAGTTACTGGGGATTTTGAAGTTATGTTTTGAAACTGTAGTGCGTTTACTTCAATTTTATAAAATCGAGCAAACGTGCAACAACGAGTTAAATGTCCTAGTGAAGTTTATTAGATTTGCTGTAACAGATTTGGGAGGTTTACTTTAGAAAAGATAATCTTTGAAACCTGCCAGTGTGTGTTATCCTTTCCTGCGTGGTTATGTCATCCAGTGACAATTATATATTAAAAGGTTGTTTTTCAGAGAGCTGAAAAATAAAAATGGGTTAATCCATCTTATTAAGCGGCTTCGCTCTGTCTGTAAACCTTCGTTTTGTTTTGTTTGGTTTTGTTTTGTTTGGCATAGCACTCCGAACGCTTATTTTAATCCGGAGAGAGTGTTGTTACTTGCCTGTTTTACAAAGAAATGTTGTGACATTAAGCTGAAGCAGCCAGGGCCTGATCCTGCAATATTAGAGCCAAGTGAAGTTTTGCTACTGATTTTAGGAGGCTGCAGTATTGAGTGAAATCTGTAATTCTAAAAACTTTCTCAAATCTTTCTGTTCTATTGCATGTAAAGGACTCAGGAGTATCACTTTTTTTTTTTTTTTTGCAAATAATTGATGCACGGAAGAAGTACTCTGCTTTAAAGGGACAAACAGTAAACATCTTTCTTCTAAACAGTTTTTTTTTTCCTAAAAGTAATGCTATTATCCATCTTAATATATTTTTGTATTTTTTACTTTATTTAGTTATTGTAAGGTAACATACAACTACAGTGCTGTTGCTTTGCAGAGTTGTGATAGAGAAGTTAAAACTTTGCTAAAATTGTTTATACAAGTCAATTTAAATGTCATTTAAAAAATGACACATAATGAGTTTAATAAACAGCTCTCCAGGTAGGTAAACCAGAAGTACCATACACCTGAAATATAAGGCAATTAATTCATAGCCCTCTGCATGAATTTCAAAAATAGAGACAATTTATGATATTTGTTTGCCTTTTTTTCCCTACATAGTGAATGCATTTATTTAAAAGTATATAAAAGTGTTTGGGAATGTCAAGTATGAATGATAGGTGAATTATAGAGACTTCCATAACACTACAAGTAAAGTGTATTGGTATTTTAATTTTTTGTTTGTATCTTTGTATATGAAAAAATGTTTATCTCTAAACCAACAACGACTGATCTGTTCTAGTAAGGTCAAATAAAAACCAGTGTCTGTGTTGGCTTTTTTGTTGTATACAGAAAAATTAAAGCAAAGTGTCTTTTAAAAATTTTATCACACTTCCTGCTTAGCATTTCTCCTGTTGACTTAGCATATGAATATAGTAAATTTATTTTACGGTAAATGTATGAGCAAGGAAAATCCATTCCTATGAGTGGAAATCTACATTTGAGAAGTATTTGAATTAGATAGCTTGTTTAGGACGATGCAGCAACCTGGTCTAAAGTTGTTTATTTTCAAAAAGGTCAAAGCATTTGTGTAAGCACAGAACTTTGTCTAACTTATTGCCTGTTGGTTTCATAGGGGCTCTTACCCGAGGGCCCCTAGGAGCCAGTCTGGAGCCTTTCAAGGCCCAGGGACCAGGTGTCCATTCGCGTGCAGTTCTTGGGCCTGAGCCTTAAGGGAAAAGGAATATGTTAAAGCAAGACTGTGAAGTTAGGAGCCCAAATAAAGAAATACCAGCTTAAGTTGCATGAAACTTGAATTAACACTCTTTTGTTAAACCTGAACTTTAAAATGTTATTTTTTTCTGTGTGAATAGTGCCTTGTTCAGTATGTTAAATGGCTAATCCCTGCTTAATGGGTGGCTGCTTTGTATCTTTATCTTTCCTTGCTCCTGCGGCCACAGCCTCACTCACACGCACCTATTTCCACAAAAGGAAGCATGATTTAAAGAACCAGCAAGCTATAATGTTTGCCATCGTGTGTGTATATGTATACATATGTTCACGTTTTCCAGTGGTTCAATCTGTCATTTACTTTACAAAAGTTCACATAGGAATTTAGTGGTCCCTATCTGCGTAAAGTTGAGTGCGTTCTTGTGCCTGGTGAGTGCTGCACAAAGGCAGCCTTTAGCTCCACCATGAAGTGAAAATAAGGGCTCCTACCTAACTCAGAAAGAGTTGCTGATTAGAAATTTTGCATTTCACTCCGTTTTTGAGAAGCCAAGTGGCAAATGAACTGCAAGGAGGAACTGCTGCTAGTCGCTGCCGTGACTGTTGTGGGGCACGTTGGCCCCATGTCTCGGGATCGTAACTGTGAACAGATTTCTGGAAAGGATGAGGAGACTTTGGTGCTGCAGGGGACTGCAAAGTGTGTAAAGATGCAAGTGCCGGGGAAGGCGATGGGCTGGGTCAGGTTTGCTGTGTGCAGCACCAGCTGCGGAGCRTGACTGCAGCTTCCTTGCGGCACCAGCCTCACAGCAAGTGCCCGGCGAGCGCTGCTGGTCYGTCCAGCCCCATGGATTTGAGGCAGTTTGGGGTCCTCCGCAGTCGCTCTGCGGTGGCTGCAGATGAGGAACCTCAGACCAAAGCTAGCAGTCCTCCTGGACTCTCCATCTGCACAAAAACTGCATGGAAACAGGTGAAACGTGAAAAATGCTGCCTATAAAAGTGCCGATAATGCTGCCGGTGATGTTTATGGCCGTGTGTATGGTGTGCTCTGAGGAAGGTCCTGGGAAGCTCCCAGCCCTCTTGGCCTGTCTCCTTCACCACACGGCGGCCCTTGCCRTGGGATTTAGCCAGCTCCGGGGCGGCCGCTCCACCTTCCCGCGCGGTTGTGCGCAGCCTCGCGCGTCAACCGGGAGAAACACTGAGCTTTGGAAACAGAAGTTGCCCTGAACTCCTCCAGCTGAGGAGCCTGTGCTGAGATACCTGGAGGCGGGTAGTGATTTGGAGCAGTTTGTTGTTTTAGTTTGTTCTATTTTGTTGTTGTCAAGGCGCGAAAGCGTCAGGTTGGTATCTTTTGCATCTTTTGCAAAGCTATTTTTGCCTCCCTCTGTACGCTCCAGTGATGGCTTTTGGAATTGGAGGTCCTAGCCGGAACTGTTTGGGTTTAAGTCCGGGGTGCTGTGCAGCCTCTAGCTGTACAAYATCTGCTGTCTTTGCATTTTTGCAGCCACAGCGCAGCACTGGTTCCTCGGCTGCCGCTAAAGCAGCAGCCACTCCGTTTGCCTTCCGTGGAAATGAGGAAACTCAGTACTGATGCAGGACAGGCGCCTTTCTCACCCTGTGGAGGCCAAAGGAGGTGCCTGTGAACAGCCCATGTCCCATGACCAGATTTGTCGGCATCTTTTGTCTCTGCAGTGTCCTCTGCCAAGCAGGCTGTTCATACAGGACAGCTAAGCATCGTCACAGTGCTGCACCGCTGCAGTTAAATAAATTGGTTTACTTGTGCTGCTTTTGACACGGTACAACTCGCACTGGCTTTGAATGGGAAGCTGTGAGGTCCTTTTTGGTTTTGCAAGGCACAGAATTGCTCTCAGCGTCTCTCCTGTGTGCTGCCTGYGACAGGGCGCTTCACTGAATGCCAGGAGATTTCTCTGAATGCCAAATGGAGATTTCTCTGAAGAGTATTTCACCGGGTTTCAGGTCTTTCCCTGATGAGCAAACTCAGTAAGATCATTTTTCTGCCCCTCATTTTTCTGAGGCCCTTCTATGGGCTGTCAAGTGAAACAGTGTCACCAGCTCTAGCTTGCAAAGGGGAAATAAACCCACTGCTCCACGCAGCTCTCCTTGACGAGCCAAACTTGCTTYCCAAGCCATCCCTCTTGGCTGCTGTGCATGCGTGTGTCCCATGGCTTTGTACTTCCAGGCAACTGTTAATGGAACCTGGGTTGTAACTTCCTTTGCTCCAGGGCCCTTTCCCTGCTTCTCCTTTACAGGCAGCTGGCGGAGAGAACATCTGCAGCCCAGATTTGGGTACCCCTTATTTTTCTTGCTRCTCTTTTAGGTTGAATCTTCTGACAGGAAACATTTTCCCTTATCTGTGATTTATGCTCCCTTTGCTTCCACTCCTTGTGTCTTGCACTTTAATGACCCTTATTGATTCTCATTGTCCTTCCTGCACAACTGGGAAGTAGCAGGGGATGCTGATCCGGATTTTCTTCTGAAAGTGTGTGCAGTATCTGCCTGTCTGCTGGTTAGTTATCTGCCTATGYCATTTTAGAGACTTTCTTGCACTTTTCTCAGAGCCTTGTTCTCATGCATGTTTTAATGCTCTGATATAATACATGATCTTTAAATAAATTAAAAATTTTTTTTTTTTTTTTTTGTTTCATGGTCAGTGAAGTGAAGGATTGGAGGTCTTGCTCACTTCTTTGGATAAATGCATATTTTCCCAGTGCCGCGGAGGGCAATGGGAAGTTTTGCTGTTGTTTCAAATGAAAAGGCAAAATGCAGCCCCTTTCACCACACAGACAGCTGGTATTTGGCCAATACTCATGAGTACTGGGCAGATATTCTCAGAGTTACATATGACATTGTACAGCTATCGCTGGAAAGAGCAAACTTTTTCATTATGATACCAGCATGGTACCAGGCAAAGGTACAGCAAGATGATGTAATTTTGGTGTTCAGAATCTGCATGTTCTATTTTTGCTTCTTCTGGGTCATCGTATTTGCAGGAAACAACATGCTCCCTATCTGCTCTGCATCCAGGCTCCTCCATGAGGAGCTGCACTTTTGGCCAGAGAGCTGTGATGTCCGAGGCAGAGAGAGCAGAGCCTCGTCTACACTAACACTTGGAGAAGCAGCCTCAGGACTTGTCGAGCTTGGTAGCTGCTCTTCCAGTCCCCATTATGGGCAACAGTTCTCACAAAACTACCATTCGTGCGGTAAACCTTAGCAGAGACTCTGAAATAACAGGGAAGGAGATAAGCCTCAGAGTGCTGCTGGGAGTGCAAAGACCACAGATCAACCCTATTGCTGTCTTTTGCAGCCACATCTATAAGAAGAATCATGACGTGACCAAAACTTGGAAAGGAAAGACGGAGCAGCTTCTCAGAGTTGATGACCATGATTTCACTATGAGGCCRGCTTTTGGAGGTGAGAATAATATGATTCTGTCAATTTTATGTTCATCTGTTTTTTAAAAATGCCTCTGGCCAGGTGGCTCCTCCCTGCACCAGTGAGAGGGAAAGGGCTTGAGTGCTTTSAGCAGATACTTCGAGGTCATCCGAGCAGGCCTCATCCTTATTTGCACTCTGCTCAACTACATTTCTTCTGTTGTTGAAGCTGGTCCTTTTTGCTATTTTTCTTCAATGCTCAGGACTGAGCATCATGGTAATATTTCACTCTGTTGAGGAGAAGAAGCTGCAGGTTTCATTGCTCATTTGTAGTTGTGAGGTAGCAATGAGCTTCTCAGTTTACTTGATAGTAGTTGCATAGTAAGTAGTTGCAGGGTGGATTAGGGAAGGAACATGGCCTTTCAAAGACAAAAAAAACCCAAAGAGTCATGGGATTTGCTTCTCTGAGGGACTGGGACTGTCTGTCCAGCCTTCTTTTTGGGTTGATATCCATTTCTCATCAGTGGTTTCGATGACCTCTTAGACTCCCTCACTCCCATCTTCTGTTCTTCTGAAGCATTGCAAGGTTGAGTCTGCCTGTGTCTATGCCAGAGTTTTTCCTTTCCCCTCAGAAGATGGTGCTTCTGGTGCTAAAGATCATTCCTGGCCCACATGTGTGCCTGTCCCGGTGACGCTTCTGGAGCAGCAGAGAAGGGAGCAGCAAAGCCCAGAGACAGGTCCAGGTTTGATAGTCCCATAGCGGGAGGCATTGAGGACCTGCAGCTGTGGCTGCATGCCCATCCCATGGACACGGGTTGCCTTGTGTGCTACTGTGGGCCCCAAGTGGACAGCCCTCAAACTATGGAAGTGGGAAGAGGGGGATCCCRCACACTTGCCTTCTGGCAGCTTGTGGGATGGCAGTGACCACTATCTTTCCAAGGGTGGATGTAGAAACTAGAGCTTATCTACTTGATAGTAAAATATGAGCCAAAACAGGACAAGGAGGAAAAAATAAAAAACTCGGAGACAGAGTACAAATATGGGACCAGGATTTGTTCTGCTCACTTCAGCTTAATGGAGTCTGTTTTAGCAGTAAACGTTTTTGCTCCGAATGTTTTTGCATTGTTTAGTAAATGTCTAGCTCTTGCCTAAGTAAAACTCCTTCCTTGAGCAAGCTGAAGCCGGTGACAAACTCTTGCAACTCCTGCAACTCTTGCAAAGGGAGAAGGGGAGCAGGCTTTGCCTCTGAAAGGCAGAAATCAACACCAGCCTTTTGGAGTGCCAACAAGGCTGCAGTTCACCAGGCGCCTGGGTGAATTCCAGCAGGACTTTAGGCTCTCCTGGAGCTGCCTTATCCCAAGGGCTGGCAGGAGTGGAGAACAGTGACAGGGAATCTCTCCGTACATAAGCAGGCGCTGCAGCTTCGCTCTGAAGGCAGATTGCAGCAGTCCCCTGCTCGGCCAGGGCATTTGGTGGCCACAATGTGCTCATGGGCCCAGCTGGGAGCAGGCGCTTTGCTCTGAGGCATCCACTCACTATCATGGTGCTAGGCTTCTGCAAAGATCAAATATTTACTATTTTTATCAGAATCATGGAGCCCATGAGGATGATTTCTGCAGGCAGTTCACACCAAGCAGACGTGCACATTGTTCCCCAGCTACTCTAATGTAGCTGCATTTTAATCTCCTTCTGTTGCTGTTTTCCTATGCTACTTTCTGCACTTCAGAATAGCTCTAGAGTCTAAAAACTCGGAGAGGCATCTATAAAATGCATATAACTCAGAAATGTATATGATATCAGAAATATAACAGCTCTGATGAGAGAGTGGCTTTTTATGCAGGGAGCACCTGATTTCTGTAACTTTYGCTGAAAACAACTTCATGTTACAGATCTGCCCAGTATAGAGATATGGAATATCAACAAAATTGTGCTAAAGCCTTGGAAAGCATTGCTCGTATGCAAGGAGGCAACTTGTATTTTATAGGTTCTTGCACAGCTATGGACTTTTATATTGAATTTTTAGTGATGGATGAATATAAAAGAAAGAAAAATGAAAGCTTTTAAAGAGCTCATCCGCGTATTTTCTTCCACAATGTTATTCTGCACACAGTCACGGTGATTTGCTCGGCACTGTGATTTATTCCAGCTTTTCACAGTGGTAAGTGACAGTGAAACTGATGTAGTCTGACTGGCATGTGACATCGTGGCTGTTGTGCCGCTGAAGAATAGCAGAGGAGCCTGTGGGACAGGTGAGACTGTGTTTGGTCACTGCTCTAAGACCCTTGCTGCTCTCTGAGCCCTGCTGGGGACCAGAGTCTAACTGGGAATCCAGCCACATGCTATTGCAGCAGGCCCACAAAATCATGCTGTAAATGAGAAATTTTTCATCTCTGGAAAAAAAATATAAGGAAATTGTGAGTGACATTAGACTACAATGAAGTCCCTTTCTGTAAATGTGATGATTCCCAAGCTTGGAGGAATAATGGGCAGCTGTTAAACTCCAACATTTTTAGTGAACCATCCTACTTCATCATCATTTAGCTCTTATGGAAAAGCCTAAAGCAAGGATGGGTTCAATAGGAAATTCACGGTGGCCATGCAGGGGACATCTGCTCTTCTGCAGAGACCAGTCCAGCAAGCTGCCAACACAAGAGAGTRGTGGCCACTAGAGAGAACAGGCTGGGGTTACACAAGGTGAACCGAGAGRAGAACTTTAGAGGAAAGAAAAAGGCTTTTCAAGAAGAGATATCTTTGGGAAGATCAAACAACCAGGCAAATGTTATATAAGTTGTGTTATTAACAGCCCAAAAGGCATGGGCGCCCTGCCTTGATCAGCCCATTAGAGATGGGTTATTGGGTGCAGTGCTAATGACACAGTTTTGTGCTTTGCTCATGTTCAAAGTAGCCTCCATAACCTAAAAATAGACTGCATTTGTTCTGACCCTTGGGAAGTTATTTCCATGTCAGTGACCTTTTTCTAGCCAGCAGATGTTCAGGTATTATTTATAAATATTAATATTTGAAGATTATGTAAATGTTTGTTCTGCTGTCTTCCTTAAACACCCATTCTAAGCATTCCATCTATGACATCTCATATTTTACAGGGAGCCTGTGAATAAGCAGCTTTAGTTGAGTCTTAAAATAGCTCTATATCTCCTTTGCTGAGGAAGAGCCTAATGCTGTATTTCTGTATTTCTTCATAGCCTAACACTAGTTAGCCCTTGCTGGCCTTTCCACACAGCATTTTCCTCTGTCTGGATGGACGAGGGGTGGTGGTGGTGAATGAAGCCCCTTTGTACAGTGGCTGGAATTAAACTCCCTTCYTGCTCAAGGACGATCCGCGCATGAGAGATGCAAAGAAAAGAAGCTCCCTGCAGTGAGGTGGCAGCCTCTGGTTTGTCTGTAAGCCAGAAGGGTCGTTTTTATGTACACCTACAACAATATACCTATCATATACATTAGAATGGTGTTGTCATATATATTGTGAATATATATTTTGAATATATAATATGTAATTGTGAATAATATATATATTATATATTATATATTATATATTATATATTATATATTATATATTATATATTATATATTATATATTATATATTATATATTATTCACTGAAGATTGTAATCTTGCTGCTTGCAGGCACTGGGTCTCTTGTGAAAGCTTACACAACTGTAGGTGCACAAAATCATCAACAAAGTCTCAAACCTACTTGTTTCACATATAGATATTTTTATTCTCAGGGTCTAGATCTCCCTCAGTCCTTCAAGGAATGATGAAGGGACATAGAGACCATCTAAAGGAAAACAATGAGCCTTTGAAATCTCTGTCAAAGAAAAATATTAAAGAGATGTCACAAAGTCTTAGTTTCAGAAGTGGGGATGAAAACTGACTCCAGGCATTTTCATGGTAAGACACCCTTTATACCAAAGCCTGCTACAACGCTAAAAAAAAAAARRAAAAAAAAARAGAAAAGAAAAAGAAAGATAAAAAATAGGTTTGTTCTGAGTACATGTTTCTGATATGCGGGGAATAACTGACTGGACCTTTGCACCTTTCAGGCTGCTCCTCAGATCATGTGGCTTTAGGTAATGAGACATGCTAGATGTGACAGGCTTTGAAGTTGGGCATGTTTTGAAGTTGTTCCTGGATTGAACTAATGGGAACTTCATGGGCTTCTCTGAGAGTTTAGCTCTAGAGTAGGTGTGCTGGGAAATACAGGACAAAATTTGTTATTTGATATTCTGCAGTTCTTGCAAGGCGAAACAAACCACAAAGTGCTGGGCACTGTCAAAATTCTCCAAAATTTCAAGGTATGTAGGTTTGGCTTTTGGCTCAATCTGCTGTCTTGATTCAACCATGTAACACAATGCAAGTGGGTCTCCCATAAAGGTCTTCTAACACTGGATATTTTCTATAGGCAGCATCGAGCCAAATGTATAATGTTTTTTGCTAAAGAGCATGTCACACAACTGAGCAGCTTAGTGTGGAGGGGAGAGAAATGAGGCAGCAGGTCTCAGCTGACTGGGAGGACACAGGGTTGGGAACCTGGCCAGGCAATAAACCCACGTGGAGCCAGAGACCTCGCCTGGCTGGCCCCGAGGTGTCTCGTCAGTACCCAAGTTTGATGTGAAGCAAAGCACCAAAATGCAGGCATTTCCAGAAATAAGTGACTTCAGCTTGCTTGGMGGCTGCCGTTATGTTGTGCCTGAGATGCACTCGGAATAATCTGCCGACAGGTTTGCTTCTGCATTGTAAGGAGAGGTCTGTGAATTTATGAAGTTTGTTAAGAGTCCAGGGCTCGCTCTCTGGCTATATTGRTGCTGCCGATAGGATCTGGGATTTGTGTTCTGGGATTTGTGTTCTGCGAGATGCTGGTGTGGACAGTGACAGGGGTAACTCACACTGACATGTGTTCTTTTTCTAGAAGAAATGTTTCATGACAAGATTATACAATTTAGCTCCAGACCTTGATCTAAAAATACTTGAGCCCTTGTGTAATCGGAATAACTCCCTGAATTTGGCTGGCACTTTTCCGAGGCCCAGAAGCACGAGCTGAAGAACTTTGCTGGGCTGCAGGCTTTGAATAAAGCAGTGCTGCTCCCTCCCCGTGGTCGGATCCATGCTTTCACCTTCCCTCTCAGCAATGAACTTGCTGAGGAGGAGCCTGAGCGCTGAGGTCTGCGCGGTGTCGCAGTGTCCAGGTCTGGGCCCACCTGCCATTCTGCAAGCCGGGTTGTGGATCTCACCTGCATGATCCTCCAGGCAGGAAGACTCACAAATCTGTGCTGTTCTACTCTCTCTCTGAAGTTCTCCATAATTATAAATATGAATATTTATAAAATATTTTTATGGCAAGTAAATGCTGGTTGAAAAGAGTTATTTTTTTTCTTATCTCTATAATCCAAATTGTTTATCCTTGGTTTACCTATTGTCTCGGCTGTTCTTTTCCCTTCCCCATCACACCTTTCTCATCCCTCCACTCCCTTTGGATAAAGAGATTTTGTTTGTTTGCTCATCCTCAGCGGCATTTGGTGGTGAATTTGGTGAAGCATCTGGAGCCCCAGTGGTTCAGCAGTTTAGTTTACAGAGAGACAGGATTAAACATCCAGCAGTTCCCTGCTGATTTCAAGGATTAGTGAGACCAAAAAAAATCTCCTGACATCTTTCTGTGACTGATCAACAGCTGTTTAATTCAACAGTATGTTCTGCAGCCAAGATGACCTTTAAGGAAACCCAGGGTTTGTTTCTGTGGCTTAAGCAGAGCATTTTTTTACAGGGCTTCTCTTTTGCTTCAGACACTGTACACAATTACAGTGTTCACGTTCAGAGCCTCTGCAGAACTGGATCTCGACAGAAATTTTGCTGATTGATGGGACAAATAAATATGCAAAAACCTCACCCTCAATTTCAGTTGTCGCTATCTGGGGTTCTTTCACCTTAAAAGTTTCACGGAAATTAGAATTTTTTCACAGAATTTGAAATTTTGGATAAAAACTGTAAGAAAATAGAGATTAAAACTGATTCAGCCTGGTTCATACATGACTGGGAGAACAGAGGATTTAATTTTGTGTAATGATTCAGATCAGCAATGTAAAGGTTAATGAGGGCACATGTTGCCTTAGCTGCTCCTGGCTACTTCAGTATTTTGGCAAATATTGCCATGCCTGTGCTCTTAGTACAGATTGCCCTACTTGTCTRCTTGAGCCTGCCATTTTTAAAGCCTAGAACTGGGAGAAATAAGAATAAAGAAATGGGAAAGAGAGTGAGTGTCCTCCTTTCAGGAGGTGTTTTGATGAGCTGGTGGTGGATGCTTGATCCTTGGAGATTTTGCAAAGTACATGTATATGTGCATGTGTTACATGTGTATATGTATCTACCTATCTATCTATCTGATATTCTTCTCATGCAGCCCTTCACCAAAGTAACTTAGGATGCCCTTGATATAATTTCTGTGCTTTCTCATTAAGTGTTTTACATGCTACGAAGAGCAGAAGGCAAAAAAGCAGTGACTGCTCCTGGTGACTAGTAGGGATCTGCCTGAAAGAGGCAGAGTAAATATTTCCACTGAGAGACAATTTTTACAGACTCATCCTGGCAATAGCTGAAACAYTCGGCATTTGAACCTAGAGTTCAGATGATTTTTCCTTTTCTCTGTTCCACTCGTCATTTTATTGTCCTCAAATTCATGATTAACTATAAGGAAGAAAGAAAGCAAAAGCAATTTCACGTGTACGTACAGTACACCAAAGCCAACCTCAGAGTCGTCTCTGAAGAGCTTCCCAGGCCTTGCACTAAACTCCTTTTGTTTTGGGTCTAATAAAGCTTCCTGACAGCTCCAGCCTGAACCTCAGGCTTTATCCTTGCAATTGGGGAAATGCCCTTTATCTTGCAGCCAAGCAGAGCCTGTTGTGCAGCAGCATTAAGAAAGGTAAGAAATATCTGTTCAGAGCATGCACCTAGTACCTTATTTTCAAAGACAGATAGAGAAAGGAAGGAATAAATGAGAGGGGGGGAAAAAAGATAAATTTGTTTTATTCTCCCTTGGCCTTCTTTTTTTTTTTCAATCTGTGGTTGGTGTTCAGTTAAAACCAATTACCAAACACCACCAATGCTTGTACCTGTAGATGCTTTCCAGAGCATGAGCTACAGGCAGGCTCTGAAGGGAGCCGTGTGCCTGCCCTGACATGGGCCCTGGTGGTGTCTCCAAGCCAGTCTGTTGTCCAAGCCCAGGGAGGGATATGGCACAGCAGCCTGGATAGAGAGGAAACTGGATGGGGTGGTAGCGCCATTCATCATAGGGGCTTACAGTGGAGCTGGTCCTGAACAGATTTAATTGAAAGCCATCTTGCTAGTGTATGGATTAAGCCCTTATGAGACTCGGACATCAATGGATTTAATATCCCCTAATCCTCCTTCTGCTGGGTCATGGGATGTAATATCATTATGGGGCCTGCATTGCGTCGTGTCTGAACGCCGAGGCGCTGCCCTTTCCTGGAGCGAGGAAAGGGATGAGCACTAGGGAGCGAAGGAAGCGGGCCTTCCTTCGCGGGAAGGAAGGTTACRCAGGAAACACATGGCTGCACCACAGAGCCATTGGGCACTCAAAGGCACGAAGAGAATAGATAAATGCTTGAATCATTGCACAGGGCTCTCGTGTGCCACCACTTATCACTTGGCTGCGTACGTGAGCAAAGCAAGGCAATGGTAGCCTGTCAGTAGAGTTGCACTGTTGTTTTTCCYGTTGGCGATGCTGCATGCCAAACCGGCTATTATCACTACAAATACAATGGCTTTTACTGCTTGAAGTTGGCCTTGTTTAATGGGAACTATCCCCCCTACCCAAACACATTTAACTGAGAGGGAAGAATGCCACATAGACATTCTTTGTCTTAATGCTTTTAACTTTGGCTTACTCTGAGCTATATCACAGAGCTCAGGAAGAACTGTGACGATGACCAATGCAGACCAAATCTCAGAGCAATTTCACRTTCAAACGACTGCATTAAAATATTCTATATAAGACAGCAAGAGTTGTAGTGAGATGCAGCATTGCTTACCAGGTCAAATGAAAGAACTAGAAGTTAAAAACAGGCTCCCTAAAACCAGCCCTCTGTAAATTAATCTGCTGATTGGACCTTATAATATTCCACAGCAACTCAACTGAGGAGGMCAAAAGGCAGCAGAATACAGTGAAGTTGTATTTGCAATATAATATTTGCACTTAATGAAGCCTCAGTTAATAGGAGCACCAAGTGGGATATACAGAATATTGTATATGAAAACAATCTGTTCTGTGGTCTGGACACATATGCTTCTCCTGGGACTCCTTAGCAGGAAACAGCTAGCAGCATTCCCAAGTGTCTTGGGAGCTGGGAGATGCCTTCCAGGGGCTTTCAGCTCTCAAGTCTCTGCTGATTTCCCCAGGGAAGCTGTGAAGGAGCCAGAGAGCTTAGCAGCTTTTCAGTTGAGGACTCTTCTGCAGACACCCTGGTAAGGTGTGAAAATGAGCTATGGAGGCTGGAAGTGCTGCCAGACACAGCGTGGGGAAACTGTGGAGCCTATGGAGCAGATGGACCGAGGGATGGGAGCAACACAGGCTTGTCTGTTCAGAGTGAAAAATCTTGCTGAAATCCCTGCACTCCTGAGCAACATGCCAATTCTGATTAATCGGAATTTGTTTTGACCAGCTGGAATCGTCACTCTCTTGAACTGTGGAAAACAAATGTTCCAGGCAATCCTCCTTCCACTTGAACAAATTCTAGCAAGACATGAACAAGAGCAAAACGCTATTTGCTGGCATTTCTTTAAGCATGAAGTGCGCAGCGAGCGCAGCTGTGCCTCTGAACGTGACGAGTGTGAGCGTGGGAGCTTTCAGGAGCCATCTGAAAGTGCTCGGTTAGCACGTTTCAGCTTCATGGCCAGGGGCTCTGGTCACTTAGATTAGRACTGATGGTGCAGCAGAGCCTGGTGCTGCTCCCCACCGCTTGCTTCGAGCTGCCTGTAACCCAGCACAGGCACCGAAGGACGGTGCAGATGTGATAAGCTAGAGATGAGCGTGCAGAAGGGGGACAGTGTCACCGTCAGGTGCTCTGCTGTAGGTCACTSGAGCTGCCTACCGAAGCCCTATCAAAATGTGCATCAGGGCCAGGCACAGCAACCAGCTTGTCTCACAGATATCGTGATTTCCCACCTCCAGCCAYGTCGGCTCTTCCTTCTCTCCCAACTGAGGCAAGTGTAAGGTTTTGTTCAAAAGGCCTGAAGCTGCGTGGGAGTCGGGGAGCGCCGCAGMACACACAAGAGCAGGATGGATAGCAGCTTGCAGAAGTACACCGTGTTCCCAGAACAGCAGCTTTTCAGCTGTCTTGTCAGATGCACAGTGTGTAAAGAGCCCGGAATAGTCTTGGGGAAGATGAGTCTGTAACAAAAGGCAGGCAGGGCAGAAAAGGATCATAGRTCCAGAAGAGGATCATAGAGCCTCTTAAATGCCATCTAACTGCTAATCAAGTTCCAAATATAAGTTCTAGAAATCCATGCAAGCCTCCTTGAAGGCCACTGAAGTCCTCAGCYCTCAGCTATCTCATCCCCTGCATTTCTGCAGAGTAGCTGCAATGGTGAATCCACCCAGACCTTTCAGCATTTCCTGAATTTGGTGCTCCAAACCTCCAGCCTCTTGGTACTTCGTGTGCACGCTCTGTAGGTGTCTCAATGCACCAGTCGGAGGGACGGGATATCCAAAGGTCACAGATACATAGGGAGTTAAGGTATCCTGCAGCAATCTCTTCTGTTTGTGCTATACAACTTTGTGGCGCTCTGCAGTTCTCTAAGTAAAGTGAACATGGAAGAGCAGCGTCTTCCAGGCACAGAGCCTCTGCGCTGGTTTAGATGCAAATGATGTGGAGTTCTGAATCTGAATTTGAGTTTGTGTCCAGATCCAAAGGAGGACATGGAAAAAAAATGGAGGCGAGAAATGATTGTCCTCACTAGAGGACAATCCTCTGGTGGACAAAAGGAAAAGGTTGTGTGAAGACAGACCATACAGAATTTAAATAACTCAAGGAGGTTTGGGTCATTTAAGAGAAACTGCCTAGAGGGAAATTTTGATAAAGCATTTCTGTTAATGTAGGAGTTTGCATTCATTATGGAGTGTTTTCTGCATATTTATCCTTTGTGAATTATCTGGTTATTAATTTTAAAGCTCCTATGAAAAAATATTAGCATCTAATGAGTCATATGAATGAAAATGATGATGAGCTCTTGAGAGATTAATGTAGCTTGTCTTGTTGATAAGAAATGAGAAAACCACAAGTGAAAAGTTATTGCTTGAAGTTTCTTCTACTAGAAAAAAAATATTTTTTCTACTCAGTCCCCTGTTTCTTGGGCTAAATTCATCCATAATGACCTGAAATTTATGGTGGAATGGCTCAATTTTTAAAAGCATATGCAAAAGTTTCATCAAAGCTTTTGCTCTGCTGGGCAGGCTTCCAACACTACAGCAAATGCAAGAAGGAAGAGAATTTAATATTTCAGAAGGTGCCTCAGATGGTTATGCACTCTTTCCTTTGTCCTCTTCCTGAAGAATGATAGACAGAAAAGAATGACATAAGCTCAGAAATGATTTGCATGCTGCCTTATAGTGGTCATTTAATGCAGATGGTCTAAAAGAATGGTTGTTTATGTGTCTGAATGTCATTCTTCTACAGGCCCTGCAATTCCGGTTGGAGTGGATGTGCAGGTTGAAAGCTTGGACAGTATTTCTGAGGTTGATATGGTATGTAAAACTCTTCTAAGTCATGAAAACTCTCTCCTACTTGAAACCCACAGATTTCAAATGATGGGTATGGTCACATTCAGGAAATCGAGAGGATGATATTCAGACACAGATCAATAAAACTTCAAGAGGAAAACTTGAAAATTAAATGGGAGAATAATCAGTGTTATGAAGGATATGTTGCAATCAAAACCATGACTAATTGCATATCTTTCATTATACCTCTCAGGGAGTTGTTATTGGTTTGCTTATGGACATTTGAAGGCGTATGTTGAAGCTGGTGGAAGTGCTGCTTATTACATGTGTTTTCTTCCTTAGGGAACCACTGTGTCCATTTGTTTAAATGGCTGCTTAAAGGAGGTACTTTAGCAAAGCAAGCTGGCATCATAAATGAGAACTAGCTGCTCCCTACCACTTCATCGCTAGAAGTCACTTCTGTAATTCAGCACTGAGGCACACACTTGGGAACAGTCAGGGTGGCCTTGAACTACCTCTGCCCAAGGTGAATTTGGCTTCTACTTAGAAACTTTTTCCATCTGGGAGCCATTTTTCAGCCATTTTCTTTATTTTTACTTTTTTTTTTAAAAAAAAGGAGTAAACACACATGTGTTTGTTAACTCTCAACAGGTTTCAAGCAGTTGTCACTAACAAGTATATCTGCAAGTTTTGCAAGTTTCTTTTTTTTGACCATACTAAATGGAACAAAAAGATTGGAAACAGRAAAGACTGGAAAGAGAAATGGAAAGGGAGCACAGAGAAGAGGAGAAATCTTTTGTTCTTCTTCTCCTTTTGACCTTTCTTCCTGGTTCTTTTTGATCACCGTGTCTGGAGGTATCTAGGCAAAACAGGCCTAGGGAAGGCCTCGGAGGAAGACCTTTAGCTTCAGTGCATCTGTAGTTTGTAATGCCAACTTGGGAGCCGCTAGGCCGTAAGACGGAGTGCGTGAATGAGAGCAGCCAAGGGACATTTAAAGCATACGCTCTTAAAGGCAGTGCTTGTGTGGCACAGATGGTCTGTGGCTGCGTGTGCCGTCCAGAGGTGCCCCTGGGGCCTTGGCTTTGTGGAGCATGGTATGTCCAGGCACTGTCCCATGCGTAGCACTTCGGTGGGTTCCTTTGCCTCTGGCATAGCATTCCTTCCCATGGCTGACTATGGAACCTGTTTTCCGAGGAGCTTTATTTCCACCAGCTATAAAGTGACCCCTTTTTCTCTCAGTTTGTAGCTGGCCGTATGCACCAGCCAGAAAGGAACGGCCCATTAATGATTGCCCCCTGCCTTATCTGACTTGAACTGTGAGGAAAGAGACACCCATTGGATTTTCCACTTAAAAGCCACCAGCACTTGCCACTTTGGCTTGATGTTTGCTCACAGCAGTGCTAGTGTGTTGGCCATCATAGGCCCCTTTGGGAGGGAGAGGGGCTAAAGATGAGAGGAGAGGGCTCCTGTCCAGCAGGACTGTGACAGGTGCYAGTTAGGAGCTGGGGTTGTTGCCCCGTGTCCTCCCTGCCCTCTGACAGCAACTGTAGCTCACTTGTGGGTCCCCTACTGATGCCACACATGTCCCCCATCTTCTTGGCCGGGAGCCTTCCTATCTGCAAAGTACCAAACCAGAAAGTCAGATTAATAGGTGCCTCATTAGCATCAAAAGAGAAATGAGGGCCTGACGGTGGTAGTTTTAAGAAGCCCTGGCTGAGTGCTAAGGCCGAGCCACTAAGCCGTGTTGCCGCCTGCCCGGGCCTGGCAGCCATGGCTCTGTAGCTGCCACGGCCACTCACTTAACGGAGGGCACAAAGGGAAAAGTGTATTTGATCTCTCACCATGAGAGAGGAGAGTCAGCTCTGAAAGCAGCAGCTGCCAGGTTGGCATCAGCAAACAGATGTTTTCCTTCCTGTGACTGAAGCTCCTGCCCCCCCCCCCAACAAGCTTAAAAGAGAGATTTATACTCTTGTATAGCTGGAAAAACAGTTCCCTCTCTTGGCTGCTGTTTGCAATAATTTAGTTCCTTTTTAGGATAAATTGCTGTGCGTTTTGCCTGATCATTAAGCTAATTCTGAAAGGCTTTCCTTTTGAACCTATTATGGATCCTACAGTTCTTTAACACAATTTTGTCGGAATTCAAGGATCTTTCATGTGGTGCAGTGTTTCTCTTTTGGCCTATTTGTGTCCTTTTAGGACCACATATTACAGGCTTCTGYAATTCATCTGCTGCAGGTAATTCAGGCTATAGAGCTGTCACATGACATGAACGTCCTGCAGGACCCCATGGAAAATGCTCCAGCACCTCCTCATTTCTAGAGTGCCTCTAAGATAACTTACGATATGAGTGGCCGTATATTTTGTTTTATATGGAGATTATTTTGGTGGGAAAATYCATTCCCAAGAGTATTGGCCCAAGAAGGACACAGCTGGGAGGGAGTSGGTCTCATCTACCTGGTAGCAACGAGATTTCTTTCTGAAATAGATGTGGATGCAAAATGCGACACTGACAGCCCTCTTTCTGGTTCTCTTCCTCTTTCATGAAGGATTTTACTATGACTTTGTACTTAAGGCACTAYTGGAAGGATGAGCGCCTCTCCTTCCCCAGCACCACCAACAAGAGCATGACTTTCGATGGCAGACTCGTGAAGAAGATATGGGTGCCAGACGTCTTCTTCGTGCACTCCAAGAGATCCTTCATCCACGACACGACCACGGATAACATCATGCTGCGAGTCTTCCCTGACGGTCACGTCCTCTACAGCATGAGGTAAAGGGGCAGCCCTCGTGAGTGCCCCTCGGGTCTTCCCTGCACATTCTGCTCTTGACCTCATTTTGGTGACCACAGGAACAGTTCCTAACAACTCCACTGCTACCGCAGCTGAACCAGAGTCCTATTTTCAGTCCTGCTTGGTACCAGATGCTCCACAGGAAGCTGGAAGAAAACCTGCTGTAGGCAGTAACAGGATAATCTCCTCCCCAGGGAAGCACGCTCCGAACTCTTTGCAGTCAGAGGAGAGCTTAGTCGGTCAGGAGTGTTTGTGCCAGGGTCAGTGTGTGATTAAACTGGAAGCTGCTGATATACCAGATGGTGACCTCTAGAATTATCCTATTTTGCTTCCTGTTTGTCTAGAAAAACTTGTGCTTTTTTGTTTCTTTTTTTTCCCCCTATTGGAGTGTGTGCATTGGTATAAAGGTATAARTTTACTGAAGCTGAAAGAACTGCTTTAAAAACACCCTGATTTTCTAACATATTTATTGACTGAAGGAATTTCCCATCAAATTTCATTTCCCTTARAAGAATACAAGAATACATGTGGAGAATAACACACTGCCAGAGGAGAAAAGCTCAAGAGCCCAAACAAAAAGACATTACCCAAAGGCAGAAAACTTGCTCCAAGTACAGTGACCTTTGAATATTTTATGGCATAGGAGTTTCTATTCTAGTAGCTTTCTGGAATTTACTCCTTTCTTGAAAAAATAAGTCTCAGGAACTAGGAAAGCTTTTTTATAAACTTTGATTTGAAAGAATATTCTTCTTTGAAGAATATACCTACTGGAGGTTATTGTCCTAGCCGGTGTGTATAAGAAAGTGAATACTCACTATATGGTTTACCTGTGAGCACTTGGTGCCTTTGGGCTTTCCTTGAGCATCTGAGATCTTGAGCATCTGAATCCCCATGGCGTTAAGCTGATATGATATGATATGATATGATATGATATGATATGATATGTTATGATATGACCCATGGACAAGTGTGCCCTTCTGGAGGGACCTGGAGGCCAGGCCGATACCTTCAAAAGGTGCAAGATTGCCTGCACTGGACAGCTGAATCAACCCCCTTGTGAATGCAGTCARTGGGTTTGGATGAAGCTCACCCTGGGATGCACAGATGGACTTGTTCTCTAGGCTCTGCCGTACGGAGTGTATTGATTTGATCTCTGCTGATTAAAATAGCCATTCAGAGCTTTTTGTTAAAAGCATTTTGTAGCACTTGTGGTTTTCTCAGATGTGTGTTTACCATGTGCCTGTGATAATGTGAATATAGACAGACTGAATTGAGAGGCGTTTCATGCCTCATGAGGGGGCCCTGTGCTTTCAAGGCAACCTTCACAACTCCACTTTAATGGAGAAGTATTTTATTGATGAGCTGAGTTTCTGTTCCTGACTAATGAATTGTTAATGACTGCAGGCTATGCTACAATTCAGGTGACCTTGAAAAAGGAAAATAGCACCAAATTACACCATTGTCATATGCTACTCACAGTTAGTCATTACTGCAATGTCCATTGTTGAACATATTCTCCAAAAGATAATTTAAATTTTAAWTTAGCTCATATTACAAAATTCTGCCCTGCCTTGTAGTCAAAGCCAATACCATGTGCTTTTTAGGACTGATAATACACATGTCAGAGTRGGATTTGGACCACAATCCCTTGAACAGAAGTTCTGAAGAATTTAATAATAATAAAGAATTTTTATTCTTTATCAACATGCACAGTGAATCCAGAAAATGTCACAGCTAACATAAGTGGCCTCTGAAATGTCTGACTGACAGCCCATTTGCCCCTGTTAAATTGGGAGCTCCACTGCAAATATATCCACAAGGGAACTTTCTAATTCTCTGGAAAATTTGTCACCTGATTTTATGTTCAATTATAAATCTGGATTATAATTTCTTTGGCTAAGATTTGGTTTCTTTGGCTAAGATTTGATTTTAACAGAGATAAACTTTTCTCCTTGAAGAGTAACTGCTCCCATTTTACACTGCCTGCCCTCAGTAATAAAAAACTCTCCCAGGTTAAAACAATTTGATCCAGAACTGAAAGAAGCCACTTCTTGCTTAATGTTGTATACACTGGAAGAATTTCCTGGCATGCCATGTGGCTGGTTCATGGCTTAGGCTTCATTGGTAGGGTGACTATGATAGCAGCTGAACTGAGGGGAAAATGAAGAATCCTTGATCAAAGTAGACATAAAGGAACCTTGAAATGTAAATGGTAAAGTTATTTTTCAAGTTGTTGTTTTGTAGGAGAAACCTACATAGAGTAGAAATATCATTATTGTCATTAGTATTAGTGTAATCTCCAAGACAGTACTTTAATTCCTTGGTAAGTATTGAATTTACAGTTTCCTTGAGAGTTCACAGAATCACAAAATGGTTGAGGTTGGAAGGGACCTCTAGAGATCATCAAGTCCAACCCCCGCTGACGTTTTGTGCAAAGTCTTTCTCACCTGGGCTTCATATTTAATAGGTATGTTCTTGGGTGTTTTATGCTAATATTATGTATAATTGCTGGTTTTAAATCTGCAAATAATTTTTCTATATTAACATTTTCTCATCATTAATCCTCACAGAAAATAACCCTTCTGTGTTTGGTGTTCTAGGATCACAGTAACAGCAATGTGCAACATGGACTTCAGTCGCTTCCCCCTGGACACTCAGACCTGTTCTCTGGAGCTGGAAAGCTGTATGTTGTGTCTCTGTTCCTAGCTAAGTGCACTCTGTAGCTAGCTGCACACATGTAGGCTAAAACTTTTCAGAACATAGTCTATTTTTGAGACTAAAAAAATGTTTACTGAAGTCACAGGGAGAGTCTTTCTATTGATTTATTGGACATTATATCTGGCCTTTTTGGTGCAAGACAGAGGGGAATGTGCAAGGAAAGTGTTCTTGCATGAATTTTAGTATATAGCATTTACAAAAAATAAAAACACTATTGGAAGTGTTCAACGTAAGTTGTTTTTCAGCAGTTTAATGATGTGAAGATTGGGGATGAGCTTTTACAGTGTTCATTACTTCTGGCTGGAAAATAGCATTTTCAAATGTAAAAAGTTGAGTTTAATGATAGATGCTTTTGGTTCCTCTAAGTTTCATCGCCAATATATGATAATCTTGATCCTGCAATCACTTTGAATTGTCCTTCTGAACTTAGAACTTTTAATGGAAAGTAGTAGTTTGATAAAAAACAGCTCTTCAGACTTTCTCCAGGGTGTTCAAAGATTAATGTCTAATTGTTTTGAGATCCTAGCAGCTGTTTATCTGAAATTTTCCTTTACGAAAAAACAGAATAACAAAAATACTGAATAGTTGGATTGGAGGGACACTTGTGGAGATCAGCTGGTCCAATTTCCCTGCCCAAAGCAAGGCCAACTTTAAATATAGAGTGAGCTGCTCAAGGCCATATCTAATCAAGTTTTGATTATCACCATGGCAGTAGAGGCTCTATAAGCTCTCTGTGCAACCTCTTCAGATTTTTGACTGCCTTCTTCACGAAGAATTTTTCCTTACACTGTTTTGGAAAATCCCATGCTGGCGTTGGCATCCATTGCCTGTTGTCCTCTCCAATTCTAAGAAGAGTTCGAGAAGTTTCTGACCCCCACATACTTTGTAATAAGGCAGCAGCTGGATACCACCATAGACCCCTCTTCACTAAACAAATCTTTTCTCTTGTGTTATGTGTTCAAGCTCTTAACCATCTCAATTGCCTTTTTTTTTCTTTTCCTCATCTCTATCWTGCTATGCAGTTTTTCAAGTTTTGCATTTGCAGTCTTCAAATATTTCTACATTATTGCTTCAAAACATACCTGTTATTTTTGCTTTTATCATTCTAAGATAGTTTAACTTGTCTTTTTTTTTCTATCTTTCTCTAAATTTAGCCATTTTACCCATAGCTAATTTTCTCTAACTTATGCGTCCRTGTTGCAAAACATTTACCATTCCTTTGTCTATATATTTTTTTTTGTTATGTGATCCTCAGAAAAGCACCATTCTAGCTTTGTGTTTACCAGTGTAAAGTGAGGATGTGCTTCCCTAAATCAGGATAGTCTGGATTTTTTTTGCTGTTGTTGTTGCTATGGCACATCATATGGCCGGGTCTCTACAAACCACTGATTTTTTTCAAAAAATGTTGTTGGTTTTACTACCTGCCAAAGTTGTCTTTCTGTTTCTTAATTTTCTCTGGATCTGTTAACCATTTTTCTTCTTCAAGCTAAAGCCACACTGCATTATGTTTCTTCTTCCCCTAAGATGCTTACACTGATGAAGATCTGATGCTTTACTGGAAAAATGGGAATGAATCTCTGAAAACTGATGAGAAGATATCTTTATCTCAGTTTTTGATACAAAAATTTCATACTACATCAAGACTGGCCTTCTACAGTAGCACAGGTACTGGCTTTCTCTAATTTAAATGCTATTTCTATACCAACTACTTGGGCAAGATCTCTCATCTGACTTTGTTTGCATTTATCTTCTGTGGTATGGCAYTGAAATGTGATCTCCACTGTTTGGAGAACACATGATGASCAGAAATATCATGAAAGATTGTTCTCTCTTTTCTCTGCTCTTTAGAAATAARAGATCAAAAGGCAGGTGTCTTGCCATGCAAGCTCTTCTCACTGCTTCTGGCTTTCTTCTCCCCAAGGTTGGTACAATCGCCTCTACATAAACTTCACCTTGCGCCGACACATCTTCTTCTTCTTGCTCCAAACCTACTTCCCTGCCACTCTGATGGTCATGTTGTCCTGGGTGTCTTTCTGGATTGACCGCAGAGCAGTACCTGCCAGAGTCTCTTTGGGTGAGAGCAACTACAATAAGCCAAATAAGTCTTAAAATATTTAAATGTGAAAGCTTTGTTCAGGGAAGGAAATTTTCCACTTTGCTGGTTACATACATTGGGAAGCAAGTGTCTGTTTTATCTGATGATTAATATAATGTAAAACTTGCACTTTTCTGAAGTCCTTTGTCAGAGCAGTCCTTCTGCTTGATATTTAACTCAGGTCAAAGGGCTCTCCAGAAAAGAAAGGAAATGAAAAAAAAGAAAAAAAAGAAAAAAGAAAAGAAGAGATTTCAATATTTGTGAGTGAGTCAAGGTTTCTCACCATTGCCCAATCCTTCAGAGAAAAACATTGCCATCAGTGATTGTGGATTTTTACAGGAGTTTTGGCACCTAGAGAGATAGGATCCTGCTACGATTTGTCTTGAGTGCATAGAATTATACGCAGAAAAGGATCTTGTTGTGTCCCAGCTGTCCTAGTGGCTTCCTCAGGGCAGGTTTGAGTCTTCCCAAGCAGCCAGCACTTGTGGTTTGGCCAGTCACCTACTCCAGGCTGCCTGGAGGGAGTCAGCCTTGTGTATCTTTACAAAGTCAGGGAAGAAGGGCGGCAAGGGACCAACCCCACTAACATCTACAAACTTAGATGTTCCTCAATCTATCATGACTTGAGACAATCAGAGCACCTCTAATAAAAGGGTAAAAACAATAAATTAGCCCTACAGTTTCTCTCAGTCAGAGACCTGTGCATTGTAGCACATATATGAGAAGAGATGGGCAAGAGTCTACATTCACTGAAAGAAATGTGTTCAGTGGATATTATTAGAAAAAAAAAAGGGAGATTCTGTTTAAAAGTGTACAACAGTGGTTGCACTTGCAGTGATCACTAGTTAAAAATGGCTGAAGAAGCTATGTTTTTTGTTGTTCTTCTGTTTTCTATATTTAAGAGGCTTTGGAAACTTCTGAATGTTTTTCTCTCCATGACTATCCAAACAAAGGATATATTATTTGGTATGATCTTATCTGTATTTATTTAAACATTTATATATCCACACTCATAGGGGAATGCACACAACCACACAGAGTATGATGGCTGTTGTTCAAAACTTTCTGATTCCCATATCTTGAACTGTAGAGTCCTTGAGATTCCTTGACACAGAAACACAATACCTTGTTTTGCACTTTTTCATGCAAAATATTTCTACGATCACCCAGTATAAATTTTATCTTCACTGTTCGTCCCTTTTGAGGTGAGTGATTCAGATCAAATCCTCTTTGTCTGTGACCAAAAATCAATAAGTACTAGGTTGTTTTCTCATATTCCCAGTGACACAGAGTGGGGCAGATGGAAAGCAAGGGTCTTTTTCATCACTGGTATTTGTGGACCTGGCTCTGATCATGGTGCTGAAGTAGAAAAACTTGTCTAAAGAAAATCTGAGCAATTTCCTCAGAGGAAAAAGGAATCCTAATCCTGGAGATAAAGGAGGGAGATAGATGCTATCCCTAGTGAAAGAGGGGCCGCTTCATTGCTCCTCAAAACTGAGTCCATCATGTGCACAGAAGTGCAGGCAGTGGGGCGGATCTGCATTGGCCGAAGAGATACTTCTCACTGAGTGCATCATGCTGAGTATCTGTAAATTAATAGAGGATAACTTGGAGCTTTTTTTTGAGACAAAAACTCTACTTCGATGGTATTCTGGATCGTATTATCTAATAGCATTTCTTTGTCATGGATCTTTGCAGGGATAACCACYGTGCTGACCATGTCTACGATCATCACGGGAGTGAACGCCTCCATGCCCCGGGTCTCCTACATCAAAGCTGTGGACATTTACCTGTGGGTCAGCTTCGTGTTTGTCTTCCTCTCCGTGCTGGAATATGCGGCAGTGAATTACCTGACTACAGTGCAGGAACGGAAGGAGAGGAAACTCCGGGACAAGGTGAAAGAAACTTTTATTTATTTATTTATTTATTTATTTATTTATTTATTTATTTATTTATTTAATATATATGTGTTTTTTTCCAGCTATTTATCTCTTTACTGGCCTTTTCATGTGTCTGTAAATAGGAAAACACTGATACTCCTGTGTGTGTAATTTAGTTTGTTTTCACTGCTCAGCCTGCTGCTGAAATGCTGATACCACCAAAAAAAAAAAAAAAAAAAAAAAAAAAAGTTAGACTCAGGCATCCTTGGAGAAACAGCAGAGAAGAGGGGGACATGGTCAGAACTGGGGAAGTCTGTGGCCTGGGAGTGTGTGGGGATGAAACACTAAATCTGATATCTCACTTCAAATGCCACAGCTATTAAATTTTTAAGGAAAGGTGCTTCCCAGAATGAATTAATGTCCCCTCTTAACAGTCAGCTTCATTGCAGAAACTGAATTTGATGAATGTAATAGCAGACTGTTCCCTGAAACCAAACACCTGCAAACAGCATTCAACCAATTTTATATTTATACTTTTTATGTACAGGTCTTATGACAGATCTTATCYTGCATTTTTAGAGGTTTCCAAGACCCAATTGGATAAAGACCTGAGCAACTTGTTCTGACCCTATAACTGGTCCTGCTTTGAGCAGGTTGAATGAGAGACATGCTGAGGTCTTTTTCAACTTCTTCTTCTTTATCCTTAAATAAAATGCCATCATCTTTTGAGGCTGATGGTGCTTGCAGTTTGGGACCTTTTTTCAGCACTTATATATCCAGAACATCACCAGGTTTTACAACCTCTAGAGCTTGATTACCTACTGCCTTTTGTTCTTGGAGAAGCTTTCGGTCTTTCAGAGAGGCCAATGCAGGCAAGATCTTCCTGATAACTACATCATTACCTCTGAACCAGTCTTCTAGCTTTACATTTCCTTCTCTTCCCCTTGCACTTYCTTCTACGGCTTTCTTGAAGTACTGAACAGCTCCCCTACCAGTCCAATACCTTTGTTAGTTGACCTCTCATTTAAATTTTAGACAGATGAGTTTTAAAAATTGGTTGAAATCAAAGTGACAAAATTTTATCTATATCCAAGGCCTTTTCCACAGCAGTGAGTCTCTGGAAAGCTACTTTAACAGGCCCAATGTCCCTCCTAACTGTCTGTACCTCTGGATTTGATTTATATCAGATATATCCTAGTCCTCACCCATGGCACTGCAGTTCTCAGCAGCACAGGACAGAGCTGTTCAGTGCAAGCACAGTGAGTCCAGCATCTCCACATTGCTGTATGTGAGCAGTGGGCCATGGCCCATCAGCCAATCTTGCTTAGGCTGCCATGTAGCTTAAAATGTAGCTTAAGGACTCTTGAAGAAGCAGGTGGTTGTCACAGTAAAGGGAACAGGGCTGTGCTTTCAAGCCAAACTGCGATTCCACCTGGGGGCTGGGGGTAAATCTGATTAGTTTTTCYTCCTATTCCTGCAGCAATCACTAATTGCCATTCACTGTGGCCACTTTTTCACACACCCACTCTCTCCTGGACCTGTTAGCAGTGAAAAATAAGTCTCTTTATGSAACAAAAAATATCACAAGTTCTATRTATACTTGCTTAGTATAAATAATTTCTCAAAAGCCAGTTTATGGTCAGCATGGAGTGTTCTAAAAGAGTGATGRGTCTAACAAGGGGGGAAAAAAAAGAGGCTACCATCTTGTCAGGTTTTTCCTGACATCATTTGCTGATGCCAAATCAAWTGGTTATGACTAGAATAGAGAAAATAATTCATAATTTGATTTTCATATCATCAGTAAGCAATGTGATAGCACTTGTCGWAAAAAAAAATCAAATAAAAAGCCTTGCGTGCATCATCTCTTGAGTAGTATACTCAATATACTGTATTTTTGTGTATATATCGTTCATTATTTTAGCTGAAGTTATCCTTGCAAGCAAGTCCTTGGATAACCAAAATATTTAAGTCAATGGAAGGAGAAATTTGGGGCAATATGCTCTTGGGTAAGGAGAGCAGTCTGGGAGGAATCAGAGAAAGTAACTTCTAACAGAAAGTAGGATTTGGAGTCCATTTTCCTGGTATGCAAACATATAATCCGTGTTGCCAAGACAGAACATCTACAGATTTCAAAGATGAAAAGACATTTTTTATGATTTAAGGTTCTATCTGTATTCAATATGTTTCTTGGATTTGTGGAATGAATTCTGGGCTGCAGAAATTAATGCAACTTTTAACATTGACTTCAGCAGAGCTAGGGTTTTATGTTAATCTTTTAACAACTCCTTTGCTTGCTTTAAAATCAGATTTAAATCTGTGAAATCAGAACCTGGCCTTTCAAAATAGCCATCCTGAACAGAGATAGTTGATAAAACTATGTAATCAGTTTTTATGTCCAYTAAAGCACTTGTCTAATCACTTGTTCTGCATCAGCTTGTCCAAGCAGTGTAGCTTGGGCATTTAAGCTACATGTCATTTTTGTGGAACAAGAATGAAAAATGGGAGATTTGCTGAAAGAAATTTGCAGAATCTCAGCTAAAATTTTGATCTCTCCTATCTACAAGCTGTTGGTAAAAAGAAAAGCATCATTTTTATTGCTAATGTATTCTTCCAGTGTTCAGCTACATTTCTTGTTTGTGTTCCTAGTTTCCATGTACGTGTGGGATACCTCATTCAAAAACTATGATGCTGGATGGAAACTACAGTGAAGCTGATGCCAACAGCCTGGCAGGTTATACAAGAAGCCAGATGGTCCCAGAGGAAGAAAAACAAGAAAAGATGGTCGTGCACTTGACTATGAGCAATGAATCTAATTCATCAAGGAAGAGAGGCCTGAAGGGCCATGTTGGCCTRCGTATCATCCAGAACTCTCACGCAATTGATAAATACTCAAGATTAATATTTCCAGGCACCTATATATTTTTTAATTTGATATACTGGTCTGTCTTTAGCTAGGCATGCTGCGGCAGCGGTGACTGAAGCAGAAAAATACTTTCTTTTGTTGGTTCTTTTTYAAACCTGGTTTGAATGGAAAGCTAGAAAACTGATTATTTTGCTACTTCTTTGAATGGCAGTGGGGGAGACGGCATCCAGTGGACWAGACCATGCGCAGGCATCATGGAGAAACCTGCCTCTCTGGTTGCTCTCCACCCCCCACTCCAACTCCAGTCCACTTTGCATTACTTGCTGCTCCTCATACTTGAAAATACACACTTGCCATTTGCCCAAAAGGTGCTGGAGATACATTTGGAGCTGGCAGTGCTGCTGGTGCTTGCTGTACAATGGAAAACCACAGAAAAATGCTGAAAATGTCCTGATGGATTAGACTTGGTTTATGAACATCAGATGTCTTTCCGTTGGCTTATGAACAAGACCACTTTGCAGCATACCAATTTTGCCCTCTGGACAGGACTTGCATTGATGCCCATTGGACTCCTGACTGCACAGGATCATTGGGGTTGGTTATAGAGGCACAAATGATATATTTGAATCCATGGTCATTTTTTTCAAAATTAGAAACAAGGCAGAGAAGCCCATRAATTCCTAGAGAATAACTTCCGGGGCTCATGGATAACCTCAAAAATGAAGTTCCTACAGGTTTAGTTTGTGTTCTCTCTTTAGGCAGAGCACAGCATGTGATATGTGGCACGTGCCCTCTGAAAGGGAGGGGAAGGTGGTGTGAGAGACAGGGATGGGCAGCGACGCCGGGACCGTCGCTTCCTCCCGCCGCAGCTGAAAGCAGAAACCAGTGCAGCACTGGCAGCTTCCAGGGACCTTCCTCATCCCGGTGAGGAAAGTGCAGCCTGCAGAGAGCCTGTATGTCCTGATATGCCTCTCCAAAGATACTCCCTGTCTGTCAGTTTAGGCATTTTGGACCAAGAGGGAGAGGTGCCTGCCAGGACCTCTCTCAGCAGAAATATAGCCAAAAATAGCTGTTGAATACGGGATTCAGTAAAGCCCAAGCCTCTGGCTCCAAGGCCAGAGTAAGGCCTGTGAAGCTGCTGGAGAATACTGTAGCAAGCTTCTGTGCTTGGTGGTTTGCTCTCCGTCCCGTGAAATCTCCCTTCCTTTGCTAATGATGCTGGCAGCAAGACACAGATGTTCCTGTGTGGTAGCAGCAGCGATGGCTGGGTGTGTGTGCTCTTTAACTTTAAATATACACCATGGTTTTGTGGGCTGGGGAGGAGATCATGCTCATCAGAGCATTTGCTTAGCAAGCCAAAACTCAGCAGAGTGGGAAGAGCTTGAAGTGGGAAGATCCAGTACGGAAGTTAGGAGCCAAATCAATATTCTGAAATCACCTGATTAAGTGTTCTGAACAAGGAGATTCACATAAATCACACAGGTAGTGGGACAGGCATTAAAGTTCTAGCAATACCCAGGTGTAACATCCATCCCCCTTTTCCAAAAAAAAAAAAAAAAAAAAAAAAAAAAAAAAAAAAAAAAAAAAAAAAAAAAAAAAAAAAAAAAAAACCAGAWAAAATCAGTAAGAAAGTTGTAGCTATTAATTGGGCTTTGAAATCTTCTGCTTACTGTAGCAGTAATGCTTGCATTTTCAATTTAAAGAGATTTGAGAAGCAGACTTGGAAGTTTCAGCTCCAGAATATCCCGAATTTCCCTACTGCCTCAAATACTGCTACCTAAGTCTGTTTCAAGGGTCACACTACTTCAGTGAAGACAAAATTGATTAGAGAAACTAAAATCAAGACCTGTGTCCTGCTTTCATCACTCCTGATACTAACTGACACAGACAGAGTTGTGGGTGTTCAGAAAAGGCAGAAACAGAGCCCTGGAATTGCTAGTGAGAACAGCAGGGAAGGCCTGAAACGGCAACATCTGAAAGGCTTGTCCTGCTCTTTCCTTGCCATGTCATCAGGCCGGTGTATTGACCAACATCAATCTTCTCGGAGCTGAAACCTGGCTACTTCCCACATTGACCAGTGGAGGTTAAAGATTACCTGCTATCAGAAGGCAGGAAATATTAAAGAAATAGCTTACTCAATTCTCTGAGAGGTTAAACCATAAGAAAATGCATTTCTTTAATATTAACCCTTTTAAAGCAAAAATCACTGCTATGTTTAGAAAGCCAAAGGGAGCAAATGGAGGGGACTGCTCTAGGCTCTCAGATGCAAGGCTGGAAGAAGGCGCCAGAATTGGTATGATTACATCTCTGAGTTGGGAAGTAAGACCCTAGGCCCCATTTTGGCCGGCTTCCTGCGTTGCCCTTGGCCATTTTGCCTCTCTGTGCCTCAGCTTCCCCGTCAGGGAAATGGGAAGCAATGACACTTACTACCTGGGGAGCTGCCGGGAGGCTGAGCGCGCGCGGGCGTGAGGAGGGGTTGTGCTTTCTGCGCAGGAAACCTTGCGGGAGCCTCAAGTAGTGACCACGTGTGTCCTCTGAATCAGGCTGSCTGGGAGCAAGCGAGAAGATCTTATCAGAGATTGACCTGCACGAGACAAAATTGTTTCAGTTGTACCCTCCATTCTGGAAGAGGAAACGGGGCACTTTAAATTTGCAGATTGAGGGGGTGTCTAAATGTAGCCCAACAGCTAGAAGGTAAATATTTCTCATGAATAATGCCTCCTGCCATACAAAAAAAGAGCTAGCGCTTTACTTTGCCATCTGTTTTTATGATGTCTCTTTTTCCCTTGAAAGCTTATGTGGTGACAGAGACAGCTCCTTCTCTCTTATCACCTTTTGCACTAATGCTACCTATAGCTTAAATGCTGCTTAATAAACCTGTTTTGAACAGGCTACCTTGCCCTTACTCTAGATGCATGTGCACATGGCTGATGGGGCTTGGTGTGTAATGAAACACCCATGGTTGTTTCTACCAGGCACAATTACACAGCCCACAGAATCCTCAAGGAGGGTATTTTTTGTTGTTACTAAGGTTGAAACAATAGAKAAAAAGGATAGATGCAAATACAACAAGGATGTCTGCATCCCATAGCCTCTGAACTGTGTTTTCCTGCTTATTCGGAGGAGGCTGGCTAGGCATGAAGCCAGGGCAGGGAGCTGGATGGATAAATGGATAATAAATATCCATCTATTATTATCCAGGGGGCATTTCACCTTCCGTCTCTCCAGAGACAGGAAAGGCTTCACTGCCAGTTCCTAGATCCAAACAGCGTTTTGGGAAGCAGCCCCTAACGTTAGTCCCCGAGCGSTGTCAGGGCAGCCCCACCTGACGAAGCCCTGAGCACCTGGATAAATCACGTGCCACAGGACAGGGTTTTGGGGAGTGCATAAGGGATGCTGGTGTGGAAAGCCCACTGGTGATGGTGCCACCTCTGAATAACCTGGTAGAAGGGACAAAACGTCAGCCCAGCTCATTTGGCATCCACCTGGACTGCACCTTTACTGACTTCTCTCTAACCAAATCATGTCTTTGAAAGACAGCAACTCTGTATATGTGTTTACATATGTAAAATGTATATGCATGTAACATAACGAAGACAATAGGATGTCTACCTATGCTAAATAGTGTACAGATGTGGAATTGTAACATATTGTATGTAAACTACCATGTATAATATGCTGGAAGACTTACAGACTACAGACTGTGCTGGACTGAAGAAAGGCTTTGAACTGGCCAGCCAAGGGCTAAGAAATGGGACATCCACGAGTTATTCCATAATTAAAGATTACTCCATCTCCTAACCTTTTTCTTCCAAAGAAGGTTGCCTTGAGAAGCATGAAAGGAAGGCTGGTGCTAAAATGGCTAAAATATATAGCTGGTAGAGTGCACAGTCCACTGTGCTGATTTCTGTACTCAAACGGTAATAAAATAACATATGGGAAGGATGGAAATGAGCTCATGACATACGTGAATTTAACACATCATTTTAACTCTGTGTGGAGCTCTGTTAACTTAGAGTTAATGCCTGCTGGTAAAGAAATTGAATAAACACCTCACTTGTAACTGAATTTAAATAAAAACCAGTCTCAAAAGACAGAAGAAATTCAGTGGAAGCATGCAGGCACTTTTAAGTATGCAAAGCTCCTTGGCAAAACCCAGACATTAATTATAGCTGTAARCTGCAGAGACCTTTGGTAAAAATAGCAACCCACAATGGAAGAAATTTTAATAATTACCCCAAATTTAAGGGGGCATTTTCAAAAGCCCAAATGGCAGGTAGATTCCTTAGTCTCCATTTGACTATAAATGAGGACTGACCATTTAATTCCTCCTTTGTGCCTCTGAAAAGAATGTCTCCATAGTCACTAATGGAAGATAAAACCGCTTCTAGGTCCCAGCTGCCAGATCTTAGCTATTGTGCCTAATGCAGATAATAAGAGTAAAACGAAATGTGCATAGACTAGATTGATACCAGCACAAGTGAATAATGGCTCTTGTCTGTCAAATGTCCGCAATGACAAGGTTACAGTAAGGCAGGCAGCTGAGCCAGCTGAGTTGCTGAAATTTAAAGGAATGGAAAGTGTACTTTAAAATAACAAGACTTCAGCACTATTCAAATTAAAATATCATCCAGGCTGACACGAAGYGGATAAATTCCTTTACAAAAATGCTATTTGAAATACAGTATCAGAGCCAGTCCTTTCCTGGGTAGTGGAGTTACATTTCCCAGGAAGRTGGGACAGTGGAGAGGGAAACCAGCCGCGAGACAGCAGAGACACAGGGCTGTTCCCTGGGCTCCATGGTGCTGGGGACCCAGAGCTATGTTTTTATGATCACAGTGAGGTTCCTGGGCTCATTCTGGCCACCATTTCTGCCCACAGCTTTGCCTTGGCTTGCTGCCTTTGCTCAGGCCCTCTCCACAAGCCCACCAAGTGATATATTGGCCATGTACTCCTCCGGGAACATCCCTTGGCTCCCAAAAGATGCTCAGCTTTGAGGTGAGAGCCAAGTTGAGAGCAAAGACACTGTGCAAAATTTGCATCCCTGGACAGCCACACCATTTTCTGTGACTCACCTGTGCCTTCATGCCGCCAGTTTTTGGCACTGAGCTGCATCGTGCCCGTAAAAAAGGCTGCATCTGACCTTGAGGCAATGCAATGGAGCCCATTCCCATGTCGGCTTGGGACTGTGTCCCTGACTTGGCCAGTTTTCCAAAYTGAATCTCTTCCCTGGGTCTGTTAGGAGGCTCCACGTGTTGTTCTGTGCACTTGGAACCATAGAAATTAGCTCAGGAAAAGAGCTGGAGAGGTCAGTCCATGGCAAATGGATGTAAGTGACATGGAGAAAAAAGAAGATTTTACTGCTCTACTTGTCACACAGATTTATAGAAGAAAATTGCATGTTTAGCTTAGAGGGAATTCGGGGAGGGAAATAAAAAGACAAGTTAATTGTAAAGACAGTTTGAATTACTTGAACAAATACATTTTGGGAAATGGGACAGACCATTAAAGTTGTAAAACTCTCTAGCCTCCTGGCTCTTTCCATTTTATCTGGATTCTAAGTAGGGTCCAAATTAATTTCAAATAAGAAATGTCAACCTTTTTTCAGTAAGGTACATAATGACCACATTTTTGTGTGATGCCATCAGAAGGAGACCTTCGATGCTGCAAGCAGATTGTGATTTCAGTGACCTCCAAACCAAAATATTGCTTCATTTACAGTTCCAGAACTCCACAAAGTGGGAAAGGCAGGATTATTCAGGCATTACGGAGTTGGAAAAAAACACCAGCTCCAAGGAGCTGGACAAAAGACAGGACATCTCATCTGCGACAGGGAATACCCTTAGCATTTAATGCATATGGAGAGGTGCTGAGATGGGGCTTGAGGGGGATTTTGTACAACTTGCGCAGAGGGAAAGAAGCTCCTCACAGGAGACCGAAACCATCTCRGGGTGCTCAGCCCACAGCCGCTCTGTGACGCTGATGCCACCCGGGGGAAGGGGACAAGGGACATTTCCTCCATGCTCGGACCTCAGGGGCAGAACAGTCTTTTCTGGGTCAGCGTGTGCCGATCAACATGGTGTGCTGAGCACTCCTCTTCCCTCGGGGAATGAGCTGTGTGAGTTTTGCCCATGAAGGAGAACAATGCCCTGCTCCGCAGAAGTGACCGCTAATGGCAGGACATGGACCACCCCAAAGGGCTCCCAAAGATGGTGCAGCAGAGGAGGAGGAGGAGGAACCCTTGCTCAAAGTGTCGGTCCCTTTGGAAAGGGGCTGGTGCAGAGACAGAAAGCAGAGGAAATGGCTGAAATGGGAATGGGAGGTAAGGGAGCTCATTACATTGGATCCAGTGATCTGCCCTGTGCTTGCAGGTGCTCTTTGCTGGCAAAGGATATCCAAACTGGTCAACCGATTTTTTAACTAACTGACCTGTTAGATGGAGATGGAGCTTGCTGAGCTGCACAGAGCCCTCCTCAAGGCTCATGCAAGGTGAGATTGTGGTCCAAGCTTTGTGGATGTCACTCTTCATCTCACTAATGCGCTCAGAAGTGACTGCCAGGCAGGAAAGGAGATGCCAACAGCACTGCTTGTTCACGAGATCTGTGGAGTGATGCTGTCCCTAGCCCAGACCAGCCACAGCTGCTGGGTGGCCCCTGTATCCCATTAATGAGGTTGACCATGCTCAGAGCACCAGGGTGAAAATGGGAGACCGCAGCAAACCCACTGCTATCATGGAAAGCGGGTGCTGCAGCCCTGTGGCCTCCAGCCACCAGACTGGGAGCACTGGGTGGCGATGCCGCCCAGCAGCAGCTCCTGGCTCTTCCCAAATCCTTCCCACCCTCCGAGACAACACGGTGACGCGCGCAGGGAACAAATCCTTCCTCCTTATGCTTGGGCTCCCCRCTAGGATTAGCATAGCCACAGGAGACTGAAATGTGAAAGAGCAGCTGCTGTATTCCCCCTACACAGCCCAGCAAATAAGTGTTTTAATTAAATTCATTAAAAAAAAAAAAAAAAAGAAAGAAAGGAAAAGAGGCAAGATGAGGAAAAAAATCCCAACCAAGTGAAAATGAGTATTTTTGTGGTGGTGCCAAAAGCAGTATTTTGCCAAGCCATTAGCTGTCCTTCACTTTTCTAGCTCTGATGTTTTGCTTTCTGTTCCCTGCTCCCCTGGGAGCTGACGTGAACAATACAGGCTGTCAATATGCTGCCCACGTCACCGCRGGGGACAAAGCCATCAAACGCTGTGACTAGCAGCTCCAGCGCAAAAGACCCGTGTGTCAGTGCTCTGATGGGGAAGAATTCATTGGGGCTGTTTTCTGGGTAAAAACCTTTCCTGTAACGCCAATCCCTAGCTACGTGAATCCAATAAACCAATTAGTTTAGCAATTTCTAAAAGGGAAATTGGGAGGAGGTAAAACAGCCAGTTGCAAATAGAAAAAATATGAGCTATTTGATTTGAAACAGGCTGCCCAGGGAGGCTGTGGAGTCTCCTTCTCTGGAGGTCTTCAAAACCTGCCTGGATGCCGCCCTGTGCCCYRTGCTCTGGGTGTCCCTACYGGAGCAGGAAGGTTGGACTAGATGATCTCTAGAGGTCCCTCCCAACCTTGAATATTCTGTGATTCTGTGATTTAACACAGGGAGGAAACGGCCTCAGAATGAAGCCTAAGGTTTAAACGGAAGCAAGTTGAGGGTAGCAAGCAAGGCCACATGGGCATTCTGCCTTGCCAGGCACCACACGGTCTTTCCTGGGYTGGTGAGGAATTTAGGCATGCTGAGCTTTTCACTGAACTGTTCATCCACTGAACAAGAGAAAGGCCCCAAGAGAGGCCTGGCCCAGCCGGCTCTCGGGGCTGGGCTGGGGAGGCAGCCTGTGATCCTGCAAACAGCATCTGGGTGCTTGTKGGTGCAGGCTGAGAAGAAGAGCAAGAAGGGGCCGCTTTGCTGCGGCCTGGTGTTCACCCGCGCAAGGGAAGCGACGGAGCTCGGGCTCTGAGCCCACGGTCACGGGTGGAGGGGAGCAAAGGAGGGCAGTGCTACAGAGAGCAGATCTGGCYGGGATGTCAAGGGGACGGCTAGCCTTGCCGTTCCCTTGCCGTTCCCTTGCCTGGAGGCAGCATCCACTCTGCTTAAATCATTTCTGATTTAACATTTACAAACAGCCTGTCCAGCCTGTTTGTAAAAACCTGCAAGCCTGGCATTTTATACTCATGGTTAACCAGCCTTAAAATTAGAAAGTGCTTACAGGGATAAGCAAAATCTTCCTTGCTGTAACTCAGGACTGCTATTACTTGTCCGACTTGCAGTGGACATGAAGAAAGATTTTATATCTTTCATGAATCTGCAGAGATCTATCAGGTTTCCTGTTGTTCTTCCCTCCTTGGACTAAACAGCCTCCTCTCTGTCTTGTCAAAGTGTGCCTAGCTTTTCTAGAAAAGCCTTGCAAAAGTATTGTTGCAATCAAGCTGTATGGCTCCAACTAACTGGCATCATTTCCATGCAAGAAGCAGCAGGGCAGGATCTGGGGATGAGTATCAGCTTCTTAGCTTGGTATAGCAGAAGTTTGTGCTCTTCTCTAGCTCCATCTTCTTCTCTGCGAAATAAACTACAGGTCTACCTAAGTACCCTGCGTATTCATTGGAGCCAAAAGTGCTAGCCCGGGCAGCCTCTGCTTTGCTCTTCATCTCCCTTCAGCCCCCAGAGAGCAGCACCCAGCACAGATGGGAGTGAGCACCAGCAAGGAGAGACTGAGCATCATTTTGTTTCGGTGCTGAATCTCAATCACTAGTGAAAAGGATGAGCTTGCCCTCCTGAGCAGCCCAGTTTTGGATCCTGTAGAGACTCCTGGAGCTGTGAAGGGAGCAGATCTGTTCCTCCACCCCACTTCCCTACGCAGAGCAGAAAATAGTAGTCAAGGCTGAGGTTGGAATTTGACTTCCTTTTCTGTGTGTATTAGTTTTTTAACCCATTTCATTAAGTGGCATTCCATTTCTTAGAAATGATAGTTCCTCCAGGAACAAGGCCCCATCTTTGTTYTGAAATCTGTTAAGATTTTTCAGCAGCCCAAAAGTGGCTGGTTTTTTTCARCATTTACAAAACTATTGCAGGGCARAATAAACCTCACACCTGACAACCATAAACAAATTCATAGACCCCATAGATGCCTTTAAGTGTTCACAGAATCCCAGAAGGGTTGAGGTTGGAAGGGATCTCTAGAGATCATCCAGTCCAACCCCCTGCTCCAGCAGGGACACCCAGAGCACGGGGCACAGGGCGGCATCCAGGTGGGCTTGGAAGATCCCCAGAGAAGGAGACTCCACAGCCTCCCTGTGCAGCCTGTGCCAGGGCTCTGTCACCCTCACAATAAAGTTTATCCTAATATAGAGATGGTTCTTCCATGCCTTCTGCATCACAGCAAATTTGCATTCCTGCCATGGTGGAAAATAGTGCCAGATCCCTGATATGCTTCAAATGGGGGGTTTCCACAGACAGGAGGGTTTTCTCAGCTCCACTCTCTAGTGGAGGCAAGAGAGACAAGAGAGGTGGGAGCAGGGCTGGCCCCCTGGCCACCCTGGCTCTCCTACATCAGCACGTACGTGGGAGGACAGGCTGACAGCCCATGTGTGTCTGTGATATACATAAGTGCATTTTCATATTACATCTAATGTAATAAGTCAGTTAAATGCCCCTAGCTCAGCGAGGGCAGCAAGTTAATAAATTGTCATTACCAGCAGTTGACAGTTGGTTAGCACAGATTAATTCCTAATGAAGGAAAAAACTCTTTATGTAATATAATGCTTTTGGCTGTGGATCAAGGGTTGCAATCATCTACCCACAGCAGACCTCTAAATCCGGCTTTGTTCTGCAGGAAAAACAGACCTAAAAACCCCCAAATATCCTCTCGTTTTTAAAGGTTATGATTCAGCCAGCCCAAGGCAGATCCTCATTGCAGGAGGACGGAATGTATTTCCTGAAGAGTACAATATGTTAACTCGGCGCCTGGGGAGGCAGACGTGCTCCGCTTCCCGGGGGTGCTGCGGTGGAGCCGGCCGTGTGAGGCTCTTGGATGACGTCAGTTTATCCCGGCTGCGGGATCTGTCCTGCAGCCCATCCCGGCTGGACACGCGGCGAAGTGAGCGCGATCCGCCTCCCGAATCCCCGCGCAGCACACATGGGCTTTGCCTTCACGGCCATCAGGAGGCTCCTGGTACCTTTCTTTCCAACCAAAAGGGGCTGYATTTGGTTTCCTTGCCCAACCTTGAGCTGTGGCTTTAGGAGTGGACTTCTGTGCTCCTCTGGGCAAGGGGAAATACTTTGCTTTGCTCCAGGCTCCCCTTGCAGGTCAGGACTTCCAAAGGCATCTGTACCCCAGCCCAGCAGGCTGAGATACCCTCCTAAAAGCCTGAGATCAAAAGCAAAGCTAGTGGGAACGCCAAGTGCACAGAATTGTCAATAACAATCACTGGTGAAGAAGAAAAATCATTGTGTTTATGCTGTGAGCCTAGAATATTGATATAATAAAAATGACTCACATATTGGAAAGCAAGCATGACTTACACTCGTAAGCTTTTTCTTTTTTTTTTTTTTTTTTTTTGATTTTACTGATAATCTGTTAGAAATTGCCCTATTGATTTTGCTGGTGATCTCATAGGAAACACTTCAGAGTAATTTTACATTACAGATTAAAGAAAGGATGACTTCCTTTTATTTGAGCATTTTAGATTTGACAGTATTTTGATTTATTCCAACCAAATACTCACGGAGGAAACCGCCCTCGAGCTGCACCATATATGCAGGTCACACCAGGCTTTCTTGGACTGGGCACAACTTGAGGACTGAGAAGACTCATCTGGGAAAATAAGAACAGACTTGGGGCAGTCGGCATCTTGTTGATGATCTTGAGTACGATTTTTTTCTCATTACCCTGCAGTGGCAATGTGAAAAAGGGCCTTCAAGCATGGACCTTTCCTATCCTCTCCATAACCCATCAAAGGCTTTATTTCCTTCCAGATGCACATCTACATTTGCTTTTTAATGGTAGGGTAAATTCCCCATATATGCTAGATGACAGGAGAGATACAATATCTCAATCAATGTGTCTACTCCAGATGGGTGTTCTCACCATATCTTAGTCATGTTTTTGCATGCAAACATGACCCTCTCCTTCGTGAGGGAGGGCTGCACTGGGACCCCCTTGCAGGGAGCTGCCTCCTTACACTGYTCCCTGCTCCACCTCTTACAAATGATGTCGCTTCCTTCCTTGGGGATGAATGGAGACTTGCTGCTTGCCATTCAGCTGAGGTCCATCTTCTCTTAAGGGTGCATCCAATATWCTTCTACTCTAGTGTGCTTGTGAAGGGCTACTCTTTCAGTTCGTGTTGTCTGGTAATATAAATGCTCCTCTTCTGCCCATTGCCCCTCAGTGAACTGTTGAGACCTTTCTGATAGACCTTTCCTGCCCTGATTCCCTCTGGTGCTGAGCCCCATACAGGTTGGTGACTTTTTGAACAGCTTCAGCACTTGGCCATGSTAGTGGGATGTGCACAGATTCCTATAACTGGCATTGGCCTGATTTGGATGGGATAAATAAGAAACAATGCTGAAACCATCTAAAGCTTTTCTTTTTTTTTTAATAACACAGCTCACCTACCACATTGCAATCCAAACCTGCGTGCCCTTCCTTTTCCACATCTGACACTTTATTCCTTTGCTACAGTTTCTGTCTAATGCGGGTCAAGATCTCTCTGGCCTTGCTGAGGTGCCCTGCTGAACTGTTGCTCCCAGGCCTGTGAAAGAGAAGCTGCAGTTGTGCAGCCTCAGGAAGAGGCTGTGGGGGTGGTGGTGGTGGTGGAGAGACATCAAAATTCCACTATTAAAAATAGTAAAATATGAAGACTGAAATTAATAAAAGCTCTATTCAAAATATAAATTTCTGACACCACTAAGACCTGATAGCAGCTTGTGGCCTGGGAAATGACAGGCCTTAAAGTCATGAGTTGTTGAGTCATGATTCAAATCAGTACTTGAGAAATCTCAGCAACCTCCATATAGGCCCTGGGGATGGTGCTTAGAGAAGCAAACTAGGAGAGGAGGCTCCTCCTAATCCTAAGCAAGCTGCCCAGCATCACAAGTCCCACAAATCCCACAAGTTCCACAAGTCTGGAGTACCCAGAGCAGATAGTGCTGTGCATGTCATCAGTGGAGGGAGGGATAGACTGACTGTAAGGAGTAACAGACCCTGCCATCCAGTCCAGGCAGGGCTGTTACGCTTTATTTCCTTACCACCCACTGGGTGTCATCCAGCACCACCTGCCATGTGCACCCTTTGGACGGCCACTGAGACATTAGATGACTTTCAGCCTGCAGCCATCCTCTACTGCAAACTATCAGGAAAATTCAAACGACACTGCTAACTGSTGTCACTAACTAGTGTCTGGACCTTTACCTGTGTTACTCCATTTATTCCCTGTCAGGGAGTCTTCAGCTTTCCTGATCTTCTTTTTGTCACTGTAGCCTTAATCAGAGAGCAATTTTATTTTATTTTAGCACATTGACAAGAACAGAACAGGAGAAAGAATCCATCTCTTTGGGGACATATATTCTTGGAAATATACTGGAAACATATTCTCCTGATGAAGCTTTACCATTTGCAGACAAATCTGAGATGCATTTACCATCCAGTTTTAAAACATTTTAATTATTTTATCTTGACATTGTATTCTGGTAGTTGCTAAATCACAATGCCCTGTGGAAGAACACCAAATGCCTTATAGGCAGCAAAATGCCTTACATTGCAAAGCTTCATTTCCTCTAGCAAACATAGTTTAAATTAATCAAAAAAGGATTAGCTTGGAAAGAACTATCTTCTTTAAAGTCATGCTAATTGACATTAATTTAATTACCCTTTAGCTCTTTATTTATTGAGTGTCATATCAGCCACTCCAATATTTTGCCTGGGATCAGTGTCAGACTGAGAGGGCTGTAATTACTGCAGTTGTTCATTTAATTCCCCCCTAAACACTGGCTGAATAGCCCTCTTACAAAGCGCTGCCTCCTCTGAATCCCTATCGACAATTCCATTACTGTTATTTATAGTTGCATCATCTTTTGCCCAGAGAAGGCCCTGTTGGGCTTCCTGTGCTCATGCTGCAGAACAGCTGCCCCTTCTCTTCTGCTCTATTTTGCTGCTGTCTTGTTAAGAGCATTTTGAATTCTTCCTCGGTGGACAGGCAGAGGCATTTGGCACGTTACTGATGCGATTCCTGACTGGGATTATGCTGGCCCTTGGGAAGAGGAAACTGAGAGGCCCTTTTTGGCTGGAAACGTGCATATTGCAAACAAGGGGAACGGAGTGGGCTCAAGAGGAGAGATGAAGAACGGAGTCTAGCAGTCGGAGCAAAATTACTGCCCGGCCAGGTTTGGAAAGCTGGTTTCAGTTCGGGGTGAATGCTTGGATCCCTTTCAGTTCCAGGTCTTCCAGCTCAGCTCACAGCTTTTAAGGAGCAGCCCCACCAACAGCGCTGTGCTCAGGGGATTAGCACTTATGGGGAGCGTCAGGGGCACCCCGCAGCACCCCACATCTGCCTTCTCTAGTGTGTCTGGGCATACTAGCAGATAAAAATGCTTCCCAGTGGGCTGCAGTATGCACTAATGTGTGCATATTTCAATATTTTAACCTGTTGCTTGCTATGAGCACCAGGTTTAGTAGCAGTGCCGAGTGCATGCAAAGCTGACACGATGCTGGGAAGCTGCCGAAGAGGCCCCAGCAACAGGACGTAGTTCAGCACACGTAATCTCTCAGACAAGAGTGCAASCTGCCTAAGGACACTTGCAAACCCAAACAGGTCTCCCTGGGGCAGCGAGGCATCGCGAGGAGAACAGGAGCAGTCAGCAGACCCGGGCATCACTGAGCACAGAGCTGCAGGGAAAAGCAGGCCACTGTTAAGGACTTGCCTCGCTGTGGTGCTGTAGCTTTGCTATTCACTTGAGCAGCGCGGAATCGCATCCAAAYGCATCAGTCCCGAAGCGCTGCAATTCACTGGGACACATTGTTAGCCGCAGCCTTTCAGCTCTCTGCAGGCTTGGCCTATTTCCCCTTCCTTTTATACAGCRTGCAATCCATTTAGGGTTTTATAGYGGCTTAGAGGCACGTGTCCTGTGCCTTGCCTCGACTCGCTTTGTATTCTGTGATAAGAAGGCTCGGGGTTACAGAGTCTTCAGTATTTCTCTCCCCTCCGCCATTCACTCTGAATGGAAAACTGTTTTTTGTTTTTGTGTGTGTATTTTTGAGGTCGGGCAATGTCCTGGTCRCTCACAGGAGATGTCTGAGTATTTGCCACACAGATCTGCAGACCTGCTCTCCTGTGGTGCTGTAAGCAAGGGGCTAAAGCCAGACCGGAGGAGAGCACAGGCATGGAGGCAGGAAAGATGATGAAGTCAAAAGCAATCTGGGAGGAAATCCTTGATCGGTATAAAGTGACATGATTCTCATGCACTGGCTTTTAATGCTGAAAAGCAAAATCTTTGGTTAGGACATTCACCCTCTGCCCTTTCCCGTCAGCTCTTGGTCTCCCACAAATGTAGCGCCTCAGGTTACAGAGGGGAGAATTTGTATTTGCATTTGCCTCTTGTTGCCTGCAGCCGAAATGCTTTGTACCCTTCCACCTCCATTCCTTCACTTTCCGGTCATCGTGGGGCAAATGCAAATGCTTCATGTTTCCGTGCTTCACTCTGTCCTGCTCCCTGCAGAATTTGATTTTAAGGCATATAAAGAGCAGAGCTACAAAGGCAACTGCTGACACCACCATAGAGAAATTCMGTGAATTTGCCACTCATCCCCAGCTTGTTCAAATTTTATGTAGTCTCTGTGTTGTTACCTCCTTGGAGGTGGTTCCTTACACAAAAATATAAAGTATCCAGCTGTCATAATTACTTACACTGAGTGTATTGGAGGTTATATACTCCCAAAAGGACATAAGTCCACCTGTTAAAAAGGGACACAAGATTCAGGAGCCCTGCTAGCTCAACATTAAGCCTGATTTTAAAAGCCTTTGACAACACCCTGACTGAAGGCACTAATGGTGTAAAAAGCAAGTACTCTGACAGGGTGCCCTGGAGACACGGAGCACTGTTTCTGAAAGAAAAGGGTAGCACAGGGTAAATAATAACTTTGCAGAAGTCAAACAGCATTACATCAGTCAGGCAGGTGCCCTTGTACTCCTCCAGCTGTTGCAAACCTAAGTCAGAGCACGTTCATCTCTGCCTGMATGAAGAGCTTTTAGAGAAAGGCCGGCACGACACTCAGTACGAAGAGGAGAGAAAATGTGAACACTACTGAGGGTTTTATATGTGACTGCTGCAGTCTCCTTTTAGCTCCAGGTGTATTTATATTATGTATCCTATGTACTTTATTGTAATATTTAAAACTTTGGGTAAGCAGTTGAGCAAGAGAAGCCAGGTTCATGACACTTGACTGGAGCTGTGGCAGACACACTGCCTTGTGCCCTGCTTCTTGGGCATTGCCAAGATTGCTGGTGACTTGTATAACCATTCTCCAGGTGAGATTTCTACTCCTGACAAAATCAAGATTTAACTATACAGCTCTCATTTTTAAGGTAGTCTACTTATAAATAGATTGGCTGAGCAACCAAGTAGCTGGGAACCTACTGTAAAGATTTGAAAATATTAATTTCTGTTTGAATTCTGTTTCACCTTTGGTGTTCATTTTTTCCATTTGTCTCAGCTGCCTGAAATGTTTTCCTTTCTGGTGAATTATCATTTGTATTCAGCTCCCACTGTATTGCTAGATAAGCATGCTATCTGACTTGAAGCACAAAAGCCTTCGAAGAAAGACAACTTCAGCTTTAAAAGGGAAATAAATGGCCTTCCCTGTTGTGAAGCTCGACATTGCTCCATTGAGTGTTTCATGTCTATAGTCTATCCTGACCTCCTGATCTGTTCCTGAATCAGCTACTGACTGTCTTAGGAGGATATGGCACAACCATTTCATGCTCTGCCAGCTCTCTCCTGTCCTGACCATTGGTGATACAGTTATCAAACTCAAGGTATTGTACTTTTCAAATGTATTTTAAAATTTGCCCTGAGATCTCCCAGTGAATGTTGTCAGACGTGGGCGGGATGTAAGTGCTTACACTACTAATGTGGAATCTGGAATGCAGATGATATGTTTAATTTCATATTTGTAAGACTCATTCGATGAATGGACAGGAAAAATATTTTTGTGAGATTATCAATCCAAATAAAACAAACACAGTGATTCAAATTTACACTATTTTGTGATGAATGCAAAGGGAACAAAACAAACCAAAATAAATCAGTCCCTAAGCTGAAACAATGCAGCAATTTGAAGAAATCACAGTCTGCTCACAGCTAGTCTACTAGCCGCGACATCAGATGAATTTGTTGAATATACGGCTCTTTGCAAATCATTCATTCTGCTCTTGTTCAGTGTCCACGGGGCTTTCTGTCTACTGAATGAAAATAGTGCTATATCTTTTAATCTCTTGTTGTGGTTTTATGTCCCTCATGGAGATAGCAGGCAAAATTAACTCTTCGCCTACTAGTGAGATCGAGCAGAATTTACTGATAATATTTAAAAAAAGATGTAAAAATTTTCTTTCATTCTTTCCGCTTTTTTTATATCAGTCACATAGCCAACTGTTCTCTTTTCCCTTGATGTTTGAATTTTCCTCCTTTGTTCTAATTTTAAGATACCACCTCCCATCATTTTTCTTTTTGGAAAATCATAAGGAATTAATGATGGAAGAGACCCCAAGAAGTAATTTAGTCTAGATCTAGCCCTTTTTTTCTAAGACAGGATCAACTATACCCATCTTAATGAATTCTAGTGGTGGCAAGTGCAAATCCTTCCCATATAATCTATAGCACTGCTTTTATTACTGTCCTTATTGTTAGAAAGGTTTCCTAGCACCTAATTCAATACCTCAACTCACTTTCCCTTACAGATTTTCAGGATATTACTCTTTGTAATATCCAACGGCCATTGGAGATAGAGAATTTTTCCTTTTGCAGTGACATCCATATACCTGAAGAGAGACATTGTGCCATTTCTCTTCTTTTCTCTTTGAAGTAGGCATCCAGCTTCTTCACAGCTTCCTTGCACTTTGCTTGTGAACATGGTGTGTTCTTGCATGCTGGCACTGAGTCACCCATAACTGCCCTTGGGGCCCAGCAAGACAAGCACAGATAAAGCTACCAAATGTTTACATACACCCTATACATGTTTCATCAAGACCACTCTTCCCTGGCGTGCTTATGAGAACATTGTGTGAGACTGAGTTAAAAGCTTATCTAATATACTGCTTCTCCTTGAGCTACTAAAATTGTCATAGAAAGAAATTAAATTTGTTCAACATGTTTCTCCTTGATCAGTCCATGCTGTTGATTCCTTATCCAATTGTCTTCTTCTGYGGGCTGACTGATGATTTGTTCCAGATTTTTTCTATGAATTGTTCATATTCAAACTTTTTCATGAAGAATGATCAAAAAACAAAAAAAGCATTGATATCTTCTTTTAGTAAAACACCTCTTTTAAATCAGAGGATGAAGGTTTCTGTTGCCTTATGTGTAACAGGGCACTACCAGCTTTTATTGGAAAGATAATTGAATTTGTCTTTATTCATTGCTTGTCAATCCCCATTGCTTCCAGGAAGCAAGTAACAAGCAAATTTTAAAGATGTGAACAAAGTTATAAAATATATTCCAAAGAGATGAAGCAGTTTCTTTTGATGGAAAGACTTCATAACTTTATATAGATTATTGAAAAGAAGACCAAGAATAGATTTGATTTTAGTTTATCCGTTTACCATCAGAGATGAATAAAACAGTTATTAAGATACTTTTTGTCCTCACTGAATAGATCATGTGAATCAGGGGAAACTGAAAGCAAATTTTTAAAGACAAGATTGGTTGAACTTGTTTCAATAATAGGACTTAGCAGGTGACTGATTTGGCATTTCTTGAGTCATTCACCACCTGAAGTCCGCATGACTTTGTGCAAGAAATGTTTTAGCCCAGCAGATCACTAAATTGGATCTTGGAAGATGGAATGAAAACCTCACTGACTCCCGATGTGTTGTTTCTGTGGCTCCTGGGACAGTGTTCATGCTCAATGAAGTCAATAAAGCTGAGGCAGCCTGGACCAGGTAGAGCTCTGCTGTGTTCAGGATGGTCCTTCCACAAGAGAACCTGCCACTCCACCATACAGTACTCTGTTTTGGCAGGATCTCTTCTAGACAGCCAAATGCAAAGAAGATAAATAACTGCTCCATGCTCATCCCTCCATGTGTTAACCCTGCTCTCCTGGATATTTTCCCTGGASCCCACGTGCAGCCAGGCTGTGTGGCAGAACAGCAAGGTACGTGATACAAGTCTTGAAAACACCAGGCACTCCAGCCACAGCATTACTGTGTGTTACAGTAATGTAGAAAAATACAGAAAATCAAAATACTACCCTGTAGATCTAAACAGAAATATCGACATTTTAGTGGAAGCCAATATATGCTTATTAACACTATTTAACATATTAGAGTGCCTATGACAAATGTCACTATTATATAAATAATTTCAGTAATTAAGAACTACTTATGACCCTAGTCTGACCAACTGCACTATTTTAGTTAACCAGACAGAAATACATACGTTGTTTTCCACAGGTACTTGGAAAGGGTTCAATTTAAACCAATTAATAAAATAGCCTGTTTGGACAAAAAATAATTGTTCTATGAGAATACATGAATTCAACAGTGCTAGAAAATCCTTGCCATCTGACGTAGAGGGATTTATAGGTTTAGTGGAAATTGCTTTCCCCACTGTCCAGATTAAATACTGCAGGATGATTTTTTGTATGAGTAAACATCCTTCCAATAACGATCAGACCGATAATGTCTTAAAAAGAGAAAGAGAGTCTACATTTTGGGTTTCTTCTTCCTGTATGGACTATTTCTGGATGCAGAACCTTAAAGCATCATGTTGACTGTCCATAAAATGCATTTTAGCATCTTCTTGCTGTTGTGGGGATGGGTTTTATGCACTGAATGCAGAGTCCACCGACAAGGAAAGGAAATACATGAGGTATACAAGAAAGGCAGGTGAGTGTCATTTTTTACAATCAGGTTTGTTCTGTTTGGAAAAATGTATTGTTACAGATGAACATATAATATCTAAGAGAAAGCTGGACTTTGCATGTGCAGATTGTGGTTTAATRTATTTTATTTTGCTGTTTTTGCCGATGTAAAAGGATTAATGAATTTTGCACAATGAAAAATATTTATCCCAAAAAGGTTTGTGAARGGTTTCAAAGTTTAGAATAGTGAAAAAAAAGGAAACACTGAATGTTATTTATTGTGATTATATTTGATGAAGTATTTACATGAAAGAGAATAGGAAGCTTAGGTCAGGGATTGCTTTATTGGCTGAGATTGGCTGGGAATTTGATATGAAAAGATTCACAATTTGTTTTCTTATTCACATATTGGATTGTTTTATAGCACTTTTGAGGGGGAAAAATGCCAGTCTTTCTGCAAACCTCAAGGCTACAATCAGTTAGCAAAAGAAACAGAAAAAAAGACATTCAGAGTACTGAATGAAGATCAAATATTCAGTCTATATTTTCCTTCCCTCTCCCTCTCACTGTCAAAGTGTCTGTTTGAAAATTTTCCTCCTACTATCTTGCAGACATCCATTTTAAGAGATTTTAGTTTGAGAACGATTTTTTTTCTGCAACTGTTTCATGTTGAGTTTCGATTACTTTTATTCTGTTTGGTGAATATTTAGAATTTTATATGAGGATTTTTAAATTCAGAGACATCACAAGGTATATCTGGAGGAAAAATCTTTTTTTTTTTTTTTTAAGATGGTATATTTATATGGAGTTACTGTTTAAACGTTGTTTTCTTCTGCTTGTCACAGACTGTAACTCCACAGTTTCTCCTTTGCTATAGTCACCATTTGTGTTATTTAATGACTCCAACTCAACATCAACACTGCAAAGTGCCCTGCACTGGAAATGCGGGAGCATTTGCCTTCAGGAAAAAAATGATAAAACTTTGAAAAGAGGAAAGCATAGTGCCTATATATTTTCCAGGCCCTTTACACCTATGGCACAGAAAAGCAAGACAGGACTATACCATACAGCCACTGCAGGGCCATGGTCAGCTCGGGGGGGTTCACGAGCCATCTTGCATGTACGAAATGGCTTCAGTAACGACGCCACCTTAGCGGAGGTAGAACTGCCAAAATGGATGCAGTTGTTCTGGTCATGGCCAGCGTCCAGGGGCTACAGTACCACGGACGGCACTGTTGTGAGATAGCCAGGAAGCTTTTCTTTGCACTGAGGTTTCATGAGAGTGCTGACAGAGGTGATATGCCAACTGCAACAAAATCGGGAACTGAAGAGCAGGTATAGCACCTCAAACCATAAAGTTTCCAGCACAAAAGGACATATAAAGCACAGCCATTTTCTCTTCTAGCTATTTAACACAAACTCTTCCAGCACTTTAAATGCTGGTGCAATTACAGGGGAACATAAGAAGCCGTCACAGAAGGAAGTATTGAAAATATGCCAAAAAAAGGGTGATGGGCRGGGGGAAGCATTCAATTCATACAGGAACTATCTCTTCACCTTCACAGGTGTGAAAGCCCTGCTGCTGTGTCCAGATTCCACCTCACAGTGATCCTGTGATTATTTTCACATGGGAAATAAAGGATATCAGATGCCTCGGTCTGAGTTGCTACTATGGTGGCCAAGGCTTGGAGCCACTCCTGTGAAGGAGGAATGACCCTGCCAGGGAGTCACAAAGTGTCCTGTGCCTGGGGACACAGGTCCCCTGCGCTCCTTGTGCAGCCGCGCTGGCCTGGGAGGCCATTTCTGGCCTATTTCAGCCTTAGAATTGGGSAGTATCTGTAGCCAGGAGGGCTGATGGAGAGAGGGGAGCAGCCGTGGTGTCCAGCAGCAGCAGCAATGCCCACCAGCAGCGTGGGGCCCACCTCAGTGCTCACTTCACCCTGTGATGTGATAGGCCAAGACAGACTGATAATTTTAACAGTCTCATATTTTTAAGATCAGAAATGACTATTGCGGACATCTATCTGATTGCCCACTTAATACAAGCATCAAAGTCTTCTACATAATCTGTATGTTGTACCGCTAAATTCTGATCATTATTCTTAATGTMAGATTAAATTCAGAATAGGTTTGAAAGATTTTAGTGCTCCAAGCACTYCTAGCACTCCTAGTGCATACTCTGTATGCATAACAGTGCATGYGGAGTAACTCCCATTGGCCTTTTGGGACTACATTAACAGTCTCCATTGCAGACTTGCAGTGGGATCTCATCCTACAAGTACAGCCAGTCCTCTCTGCTTTTACATGTAGTACCTTCACATCCAGGAACAGTATTAAGGTGCTGATCACATGAGACAATTCTGAAGTAGGCAAGATCTCTTTGCATTTCAGTCTTGTCTTTTTCCATTGCAAAAATGATCCTGGGAGAAAAACAGGACAAGAGTGGATGCAATGAAACATTAGAAGTGAAAGTTTGTAGTGAAGACTGCTCTGGAATATTCTGGTGTTGATATTTCTCCTTTCTTCAAGACTCAATTATGAATATTTATTTTGTAGATGTTGCCATAATTTGTGTTACTTCTCCCTGAGCACTACTGTCTCCTATTTCCTAAGGCTTGAGACGAGAACAAAGAGGGTCCAATCTATCCCCTCACTAAAGCCTCTCTCTGTTGGCTAAAACTTGCCTGGGTGCACAACTTACCTGGCGACAGGCTGTGAGCACATTAGCTGCATAGGCTGATATGGAGAATCCACTCAAAGTGCCAAACATAGTGGCCAGACTGGCTCCACAGCACGGCAACATGCTCAGGGCTGATTTAGTTTGCACCCATGTCTTTTTAGCCTTTAGGGGCATGAGACCATCAACTTGTCCAACTGCTAGAGCTCAAAGCCATCTACCAGTGCAGGTACTGTTGCAGATACCTGCTGCCTTTTTTGTGCTGCTGTTTTCCTTCTCTTCTTAAGAGACGTGCCCGGCTCTGCTCCTAGTTCTCACAGTGTAGTTGTTGGAGGAAAGGCAAAGGTGCTTACCTTGTTTCTTTTGATGGTGCCATTCCACTAGTGCCATTTTACTCCAGAAAGACTCAAAAATGCTCTGAACTCTGTTTTCAACTAAAAACTCACCATTCACTCAGCAGTTTTCAGCCTCGGGGCTTGCCTGTTCATGTGCCAAAAAATGACCCCAAAGCTTTCACAGCACTGCTGATAAGAGGAGGCAAATGAGGTGTGCAGGGTCAGACATCATCTCTGTCACAATTTTTGGCACTGCAGACACCCCAAAATAGCTTTTCTAGAATGAAACAGAAAGGCCTTGAAAAAGGATGGGCTGAGAGGCGTGGTTTACCCCACCACAGTTCACAYAGTGCCATTTGGGGTTGAATTGGCATGACAGGAATTTTGCAAAAGGTGCTGAAAAAATTCTTCGAATGAAAAGCTGATGAGGCTTTGGAACACAATGCAAAGTGTATCAAGATAATGGCAAATAACTGTGGGTCTGAAAGTGGCAGTGTAGCTACCTTTAGTGTATGAGACTTACTACAGAGCCCTCCAGCACTGTAATTCACTGTTAAAAATGTCTGTCAATCAAATAACCAACTACTGATCTTTGCTAATCTCCAGGACAAGTCTCCTCAAAGGAATTCCTCTTTAAAGAATGGCAGTACAAAAATGAAACCTTTCTAGTCTTGCTGAGCTGTTCCCAGTGTGCAGTGAGCTGCGTGCAGTTCACGCAGGGTTTGCAGTGCTTCCTGCTCCTGCTAATTCCACCGTGCCAGAGCTCATACAGGAAGGAGCTGAGCTCCAGGGCATCAGCACGGCAGCTGACTGCTGCTTTCCCAAATGTTGCTCTCTTGAAAAGCCACCAGGCTGCCCGGGGGGCACCAGAAGGGTAGTCTAAAGGTCACAAGTCTTTCGACCAACCAAACGGCCAAAGTCTGTGTTGCTAATTAGACTTACAGAATCGTTACCGCTAGAGAGGATGAGCAATAGGAAAAGAACTAGCCTGGAGCTGAGCCCAGGTTGTTCTGCCAGAGCCAACTGAAGAGGAAAAGAATTCTCTTTTAACACTAAAATCTCCCCAGCCAACACTGAACAGACAACTGACACTCAATAGGTTTCACTGCCCAAGAGCTATGGATCTTGTTTGTTTAATCTTAGCTAAGAGACTTGTTTTCAGTCACAGCCTTACTCATTCTCTGCCTGTTTTGTTTACCTCAATCTGTTCTCCAAATAGCAGCAGATTTTCTGCTCCTCTAGTGCTCCCTGTCCATGTTTCTGACAGAGTAGTTGAATGACATCCGTTGCAGCAAACCCTTGGCTTGTTATCAGAAGGTCTCTCTCATAGCAAAAGATTTTTCTCCTTAAAACATTTTCACACATTATTGTAATTAAGGACGCTCTCCCTAACAGATGACATCTACCCTGCATCATTACGGCCAAGCTTCCTTCCCAGACATTGCGCAAAGGCTCAGATCCTGCTGAACTTTTGCAACATTAAAATTACATTCCCTAGCTTTGGTTAAATTCAGACAGAACTTYGCTATTATCAGCACATCTGCACCTGGCCGTGCTGTCTGCAAGCTGTTTGCAGCCTGTAAATCATACATAGATATTTTCATACCTTCACTGAAGCTGCCTCCTACATGTAGAGTGAATTTTAACTTCTTGCCCTGTGAGTGAAAAAGACTTACTAATGCAAACTGTCTTTAGAGCAGATCTCCAGAGTGCAAAGTAAGCCTGCAAAAAGCCCCATAAAAGCATTTCCCATATAAGCCACGTTGTAGGCAGTGAGCCAGATACAGTGGGACACTGAGCACCCACCGCTCCCAAGCCACTATTATTTAAGAACAGGAGACACTGGTAGCACTGGATATCTCAAGAGCAGTAAGAGGCCTGGTGTGGGCTTATGGCCAATGAAACCATGTTGTCTTCATCTCCTCCATCTACTGATCTACTTGTTTTACCCTTTCCTCCTTTCATCTCCATGCCTCTTTTCACCTCCACCTCCTTTCCTCCTTTTCTTTCCCCTATTTAAGTTTCTTGCTCCATTTCTCCTCTCACACAGTTTGGCTTCCCTTTCAGGATTTCTCCTGCTGTGCTTACTCAATATTATTCTATAGCTTCCTCCTGTCCTCTTGGCAACCATTTCTGCTGGCTGTTTTACCTCTTCTTCCACTTGCCTGAAATCCTTTCCTTCTCTCCAACAGTGCTCCTATCCTTTATCCTGCTTTCATCCTACATTATCATACTTTTTGTTATTCCTTTGTTATTCCTTTTCATTTTTTTTCTTTCCATACCTGTTGCTCTTTCAAGTAACTTTGYAGTTTGTCTTTTCAAGTAACTACCTGCAGCCAAGCAAAAAAGAAAAAAAAAGAGGGTRGGAGGGGCAAACCCTACAATATTGCAAGGCAGATAGGCAGATTCCTCCCTCCTGGGCACATATAACCTGCTTTCATTAAGATATCACACCTGGGGTTGGTGATTGCCATGCCAAGGATACCCCACTGTTGTACCCAGAGAGTCAAGCCAACAGCTCGGAGCAGCTCTCTGTTGAGTCAACWTTTGGCGAAGAGGTAAATCACAAAGATAAATCTAAATGGTGTATTCAGGCTGCTGCTGCACATTTTATTTCTCTGTAATGAGAGAGAATGCATGATCAGGCACCAGTTTCGTTGCAGATCACAACATCACAATATGTAGTGTCAGTGTACATCCGTTCGTTCCTTCTCCTTGTTGTGAAAAATGTTAAGCAATAAACTCCTGTTCTTCCTTACCTTATCACTTCTAGTTTTATATTAACTACATCATATCACTCAAGAGTTGTCTCTCTTCTTCTAAAAGCCCTGCTCCTTTCAGTCTGTCTGGCAGCTAGTTCTCATCCCTGACCAGCTTTGGCTCACTTCCCTTGCTCTGCTCTGTTTTTTTTATAGAAAGGGTATTAGATATGGGAGATGCAGGCATACCTTGGAGTTACTAGCAGCATTTAAATGTCTTATGTTTGGTTTTCTGCTCCTTAATACCATCTAGCATCCTATTTACGTTTTTGAGCACTGTGTAATATTAAGCTGGTCTTTACAAACAGGGAGCTACAATGATACTGATACCGAGACCTCCTTTTTAAACACTCACAGTTAATTCAGAGGTCATTGGTATGTATCTATCTTCATGCTGTTTCTCAAAATATATTGAAAATATGTGAAAATACAAAGTGCAAACCAGTGTGCATTGGTCTGCATTAATGCTGGATTTCTGCTGCCATTTTTTTTATTGTCGGTAAAATGAAATACTGCAGGACTCTGTTCACTCCTGTTTTATTTTTGACTGCTTTGAACAGTTATGCATCTTTAGTGAATATTGTTACCCAGTACTTAGACTTTTTTTTTTCTCCAAAATCATTCATAAACAACAGGGTTCCCATGGGACTATACTGACAGCCTTAATTCCTAATGGACATTGTCAGTTTTTCCTTCTATTTCCTATTTTATAATCTTCTGCAAGAAGATTCCTTTTCCTGACAGCTTGATCTCTTTATAAGATTTTGGAAAGAACCTATCAACATACCTTTTGGAAATCCAAGTATACTGTGTCATTTGAATTAGATAGGATTGTGTTGACCTTATCCACATGGTCATTAACTCTGTTAGAAAACCCTYTTGCATTTCCAGGGCATAACATGCTTCAAGAAAAGTGAAAACATTTCTTATTCTTGTTCAATTTATTTGTTGTCTACTTTTGCTAATTTTTGCTATGATTGTAGATAATTTGATCAGTGCAGAATTCTGTAGTGCCTTGGATTGCATTTGGAACTCGTTTTCCAAAAGAGAATAATGTTGTCATCTTTCTCTGATTTGATGCCAAAGACAATTTAAGTGATAGTTAGGCAGATTCTTACTTGACTTTCTTCTCGATGGAGCCCTGGTGACTTGTTACTATGAAGTTTATTTATTTTAATCTACCTCTGGTCTGGTCTTGTGCAAATCTGAATATTTCTTAACTTTTTTCTAAGAACAGAATTGCCACAATACTGCATCATTTGGTAGTGCAAGTAAGTTCTTAAACTGTTGCTGATTTTGATTGCCCTTATAAAGACAAAATGTTTTCACTACCAAATGGAAGGAAGTAAAACAAGTGTAGTTCTACTATTTAGCTATTTATTCCCTATTTTGTATTTGCACAACTGTTTTTCTGTACTCGATGCTGTTGTTTGTATTCTTTTTTTTTTTTTTTTTCTGGTGTCCATCTTATTGACACTGGAATATTTCTCTAATGTGCTGAGGTCGCTTTGAATTCTGATCCTACACTCCAAAGTGTCTGTGTCCCCTGTAACCATGCTGTCACCTGCATCAGTATTGAACACGTTGACTAGCAGTGAGTCCAGGATGAAGCCTGTGAAACCTGGTTTAACAAGTCTGCCCAGCCTGACAGCAAAATAATGGCCATTGCTCTGACCACAGCCTTTCAGCCATGCTCCTTGCCACTGTGCCATCTGAACTGTATTTCACTACTATGGCGATGAAATCAGCTTTTCCTCTTACTTAGAGACACACTCTCAAATAGTGTTAGACTGGTTTGACATAAATTATTACAAAGATTCACACCGAATGGTCTTTATAATGTTGTTTTCCCTGGGGATGATTAAAAGTGGAGTAAGCACTCATGAATGTTCATCCACTTTCTTTCCAAACATCAGAACTTCAGGAGCTCTTTTTTGTCTCCTTTTTAAAGCCAGAGTCTGTATTTACCTTCTCTGTTTCTCAAGGATRTCACCGATCTAGGATGAGTTCCCTGAGGTAACTGCTAATGGCTCAGAGATTTTATCAGCTGATGTTCTAGCTACACTTGGGGATGGGTCATAGGGCTCTGTAGATTTAAATACATCTGATTTTCTAATTGCTTCTTCAGGTGTTTTTCCCTGACCTGTACTGTGCTGCTACATTTTACCGGTCACATTCTAACTCTTCTTTGATGACCAAGGCAGATATTAAACATTTTAGCACTTTCTGCATTACGTGGTTGTCTGCTGTCCTTCCCTTCATCTGTCTATTTTCCCTATTTATGTTCTTCACTCCTGGCACCAGACTTGCTTATTCCTCCAGCYGGCAGAGCAGACCTCAGCAATGCTCCTTCTGCTCTCCCAGCTCCTTCCCTTCAGTTTATATAATACAAAACTGAACAAACACGGACCCTCAGGACGCATTTTCAGGCACATATGGCAAGGATGAACTTATATTTGTACAACCCCAGGCACAGTATCAAATCTCAGCTGCYGTTACACTGCTGTGAACAACCAGTACATATAGCTCCGTTAAGGAAATGCAAATTTAAACTATATATATATGTCTCCTTCCTCAGCTTAGTTTGCATTCTGAGATTGTTTTATGTTTAAGTAATATTGGATTAAAATAGGCTTCCCATTAAATTTTCTGTATAATTAAAAAAAAAAAAATATGGTAGATCCACTCTCATCCCACTATTTCTCAGAGTTTGTAATCTGGATAGAGAAACTAGCTCTCTCCCCCCATTTCTTTTTATACATTCAACTACTTGCAGTGGAAAGGGGCATTCTTTCTTCATGATCTTTAAACCTACTAAGCATAAGGATACTTGACTGGACCTAATTAGAAGMAAATAAGAGCTTGCCGAATGCCAACAAATAGAGCATCCAGTGATTAATTTTCCTCAGTTTTGAATGGCTTATCCACAACTCACAAGCCTGTAAGTCTTACAGGTTAAGTACACATTAGTGAGTTCCCATCATTTCCATCCTTAGAAAAGAATACTTTTTGCAGTGCATCTCACCTCTCGCTGGGCATGCTCATGGCTAAGGGAAAACTTCCCCCCACGGTGAATTTGCTTTATCCTCCCTTAGGTATGGGATGCTTTATTCTCCCTATTTTCCCACTTCACTTTTCCTCTTACCTCAAAGCATTTATTTAGACTCTGGATTCTCTCCCAGTACTCACTCTGACCCACTGCATTGCCTAGGCATCTCCTGGATGCTGTTGAGGTGTTTCTAAATCATTTGCAAACCAAAGGAACGTGGCAACTTTCTGTGGTCCCCTGTCCCCAGCCCCCTTTCCCTCACTTGGGGCAGAGAAGATATCCATATCCCCTGGCCACATCTGCCACATCATGCAGTGCAGAGAGACTGGGCTCATTCCCAGAGAGCAGCCCTCACACCTGTGTGCTGGAGGGCATCATAGCCCAGCAAGGACCACAGAGGACACGTCACTTGCCCAGGGGCAAATGCCACTTGTGCCCAGTTCCAGTCTCCAATGAGCAGGCCCTGCTGCTCCTTTCTGCCTGAGCATCTCTGCACTGCAGGATTTCAACCGTGCAACAAGGGTATGCCATTTGAGCCTGACCCATCCTTTCTGCTGCTTCCAACAACTTTCTCCCTGGCTCTATTCAGTGTTTCTCTCTGTCCCCATCTCCCCTACGCAGCCTCTTTATATCTCTTTAGTTTTGTCTGTCTCTCTTGCAGACTCAAGCTCTCCTTGCCCCTGCCTCTCTTTCTCTGCAGAAATCTTCTGTATACTGGTGAACTCCAATACAACTACAAACCACATGTCACCAAGCCCTTCCCATCTCTTCTATTTCCTTGCTTGACATCAGTCAGGCTGCTTATAATATGAACCCAAGTCGTTAACCAGTGATAAAAGAGAAGCAAATGAAAGCTAGCTGAATATTTAAGCATAATTCGTTATTAAACTTAATCTGTTAATAACCTTGAGCAACCACAGCTGGCAAGGRTGAGGGTATTTTCATTAATTTCATTCATTTCTTAGTCATTTTCTTCAGAAATTCCTTTCCAAATAAAAATGACCACTGCTTTCAGCAAAAGCAGGCTTAGCAAGCTCAACATCCTCCCTTACTTTGCATCAATGGTAGGATTGGTTGTAGATTATCTGCACTGCAGCACAGTATAAGCTACATKAATTAATGACAAAAGAAGACTTGTATCTGATAACATGAAGTTTGTGATGGTATCTGAGGGTGGGGAGAGTCTATAGTTTTTCTGTACTGGAGAATGGTTGGGAGCATCATCCATGCATGAAAAAAGTTAGAGTGGGAATGGGCATCCTGGGTCTCTTGTGCAGCTTCTGGCTGCTGGGCTTTCCGTGGCAGCAGGTGCCTCCACTCCAGGCAGCAGATTCAGGTTTAGTTGCTACCCTCAGCCCATGGGTAAAAAGTTGCAGTGATGCGAATGACCAAAGGGGCAGCAATTATGTCACTGTGGCGTTATGACATTTAAACGAAATTTCTTGAGACAGGATTGGATCTGACATCTCTTCCCTGCTCTGCCATCCTGTCTGCTATTGTCCCTAACCCATAGTGCAGGTCATGGGCCAAGAGCTTCAGCTCTCTTTGGGGATGCACTGCACGTATGTTTCTATGTCACATGCCTGTCCCCACACTGAAGGCAGGTCCCCATGTGCTGGCTAGCCTCAGCTAGTGCTAGTGCCAGCCTCATTTGCTAAACCTKCCTGTACTGGTCCCCGAGGACAATCCCCTTCAGCCTCACGGAAGGCCATATGAATGTGGCTCCACTGCTTGCAAATCCAAAGTGGTCTGTGCAGGACCAGACATCTTCACTGCACCAGAGACATCCTTCATGGAGGTACCTGAGGAACTTGTTTTGCCCCCATCACCCTGCTAGCCATGTGCCGCAATCGCTTCACAGTTGCCATCATTACCCAGGGCACATGGATATTACAAAGATTAGTCCTGATTCTACAGAAAGACTTCCACAGAAGAGGAAATCCCTTCCATACTCTAGGCGAGGTGGCAGGTTGCTGGCCACCTCTCTCTACTCCCTTGTAATACATCTCAGCAACATACATTCACCCTTCTCTTTAGGAAAATACCCCAGATCTTCCTTTTTCATATCTTGATTTCATTCTTTGGGAAAGAAATGTTCTCAAATCCGAATAGGMTTATCCTAATAAGACTGTAGGATAGGCCACAGCCTATAACTGGTATATTGCCTTCCACAGAGAAAGTACCAAGTATGATTCCTAGATATGAAATGTAAACTCTGTTGTAAATCAAACACCAAAAAAAAAAAAAAAGAAAGTTAAGTGCCTTTTGTAGCTCTATGATAATCCTGGAGAACATTTTTTTTTCTAGCAATCATAATTTATTTTTAGCTCCTCTCCCCGCCCAGTAAGTCTCAGCCTTCAAGATATCTTGAAGCAATGGGAGAATAGTGCTGTTTGTCACTTTTCATAGAGCGTCTCAGTGAATTTCATGAGCCGTGAAATGCCTTTTGGCACTGTAAGTGTTAGGAGTTAAATATTGACACAGTAAAAAAAGAAGAGTTGTTCATTATTCACTGCATTTTACCTCGGGAGTTATTGGCTTGTTTTAAAAGCAGCCTGTTACCCAAATGGAGGCAGGGGCAATGCCTCCCCGGTGCGTGGCTGCATCGACGAGCCGCCGCACGGAGCACTCTGTGACCGATCTGGGCACTGCAGCTCCTGACTGCGGGCTGTTGGAGCAAGTGCTTACGGACAGCAGATGCGTGGAGAGGAAGGCACAGCAACCTGCGATTGATTCCCAGCCAAAACGGGCATGGTAATTGGGTCCCATGATGTAGCTGCCATTGATCATTTAGCCAGCAGAGCACTCTTCACAAACTGGAATGGAAAAACTATYGAGCAGGTTTCAAATGGCAGTAACTAGAGAAATGGTCATCTATGCTGATCTGTGATAGAGAAATAAAGTTTAGTTTACAAGAAGTGGAATCACACAGATGGAACAAGAGATACCATGTGGGTTTGCTGGGTGTAGAGCTTTCAGCCTACAGGGAGAGCTTTCAGCCATGACTTACAAAGTCACAGCTTGAAGACTTCTCTGACAAAGTTCAGGGCCAGTATGAAGTATTAAATAACCTCTATAAGGGGAAATGGAGATCAGAAATAGCAAGAATATGGCCTCCTTTCTCCCWATTGAATATCAGCATTCTTCCCAAAGAGCCAGCAGTTTACTAGGACAATTTGAAGTCAAGTAAGTAGGTCGGATCTTTGCCAGAATCTGCTCTACTCTCAAAGCATGTGAAACAACATCCTGACAGCTGCGTGATGAGAGAAGGACAGCAGTGAGACATGTCAGTGGGCAGCCCAAGCGTGTGCAGGCAAGGTAGAAGACTCCAGTTTCCAGCTTCCATCCCAGGTCTTGGGGATTTTATGCAGCCTGATTTTCCTGTATTGGTTTCCTGGGGTGGCAGCCCCACATGTCCATGGGTAGCTGCATGGGGCTGTGAGGAGGAGACAGCAACCATTCAGTGGCAGCTGTTGGGGAGAGGGAGGTTTGCTGGTTTGTGTTGGAGAGAGGCCATTAGAAAGGGCGAGAGGGGCCCTGCAGTGCTGAGAGCTGCAGAACAGAGCAGTCATTAGGGAGCAGAAGCTCTAGATTAAATTGCCACGCTAAGTGCCAAGGGCAGCACCTTTCTTTGTGGCAAAAACAGCCTCAAAATCACAGCTGTCATGCAAAAGCACCTCTACCAGAAAGGTAAGTGATGCGGTTTGGATAAGAGTAAGGAGTGTGCACATCTTCCCTCCTTTCAAAACTCAGCACTTGAGGGCAGGGTGAAATGTTTGCAATCAGTTATTAAGGCAAGAGCATTTTGCTGTATGGTGTCTGGGGCTCTGGGGAGAAACAGGACAAAGGATCTGTTCCTTAGAATAGCAATGGTGCTGCATGGCGGTAGCTCTGGAAAACAGTCATCAGCATACAATTTTATTCCCAGTTCTCCTCTGGGAAAMACAGATGGATTCTGGAAAGAAACTCTGTTCAGCAAATGCCCACTCCTAGTCTGGCCATATATAGTTTATCTGCTTCTCTGGAGCGCCAGAAATATTAATTTTCCCTATAGTTCCAGGAGTTCTCCGCCTAGCAGAGACCTGTCCTGCAAGGTCTGAGTGAAGCTTGGCCTCTGCTCMCCAAGAGCAGGATTTGAAATGCATGCTAATAACACAAAAGCCTCATTAGCAGATTAGAATTAGTGTTTATTACAGAGATAAGCTGTTTTTCTTATTTTTTCTCTTTTTTTCCCCTCTTATTTTTCTCCAGAGTATTTTCACAATATTTACCTCTCATGAAAGTAATGAATTACCTCTAATGAGCAGATTCAGTGCTATGAAAAGTGCTGCTCACACATATTTTTTCCTAATCTTTTGTCACTTTGAGTACAGTGTAGTTCTGTTTTGATAATGTATTGTGTTTGCTTGTGTGTACATTTATATAAGGCCTTCCCTACCAGTTTTCCTATGAGCAGAAACAAAAGATTASCAATTGAGGCTGCTGAAGTGCTGCTTTCTTTTGTCAGTTATCAAGTCAGGATTTATATGTTTAAAGTGCTTGTAGCTTTCTGGCAAGATTTTATTGACATTGGTGAAGGCTACTGGCACTGAGATGAAACAYGAAAGAACTCCCATCTTCTCTCTATATTCAGCTTATATCCACCAGTGGGGCTTCACTCCTTATGAAACATATTAGCTGATAGAGCCAACTGTTTTCTTGCAGTTTCCCAGGAATTTGGATCAAATTCAGCTTCTCTTCTCCAAAGCTCATTCTCCTTTAGCTTATTCAGGAGATAGTTTAGGTACTTCTGCATGCCCATGAATCTGCCATGAAATGAGGAAACTCCCCATAATTATTGTCACGTTAATTCTGAACATATTTTTCAAAGTGAATTGTCTCCATTGGCAGAATCTAATTTAAGCATCAATCTGTATATTGAAAAACATTTATTGCTAATACACCTATGGTATAAGCACATGCARCTCACTGCTGGCCACCAATTGAAACCAAACATGCAGGTTAAGAGCTACATGTGGCTGACAAATTCCCTAGAACTTGTCTTTTGGGATATTTGTATAAGTGCTTTTATGATGAGGTTTGTTGGGTTTGGGAGTTTCTTCTCACTGCAAGTGTATTATTGCATGTATCTGCTATTTGCTACCTGTGTGAATATCTGTGCACCTGAATATCTGTTTTCCAGCACCTAAATCTAGGAAATGTGAGAATAACACAAAAATACGGATTATTTTAGATTTTTTTTTTCTGTAAGAGGAACAACTGAAAGCCCAGTGTTTGTGTAATTTGAATGGCTTGCTCACAAGCTTTGTGTATCACTAAACCTGACTAATGGACTAWTGAGGTGAATCCTCATCTGGCAGCAGGAACAGATAAGTGAGCTTGCCCAGGTGGGTTGTAGTATTCGCATCCTTCTGCCCAAGGTGGTAGTGGCCCTGCACAGCTCACTTTTTGCATGAGAAGAGCTCAGTGTTCAAGATCAGTCCCAAGCAAGAAAATAATCATCAGTAAGAGTATCACAGGATGCTCTTACTATCTGTCGCTGAGCAATGAGACAAAGCAGTCAGACCAATATGATCATATTGAGTCTACTTTATTGTTTTCCAAGTCAGATATTTATAGATGTCATCCCCAAGGGCCTCATGCTCCAGAATCTTTAGTAAAACAATAACAAGGTCTGTATATAGAACACATAATGAAGTCTGCAAGATGTGCTAGTATGATAAGCTTAGTTATGTCAAGCAATAATGTCAAGCAAGCATGCAAACAAACTAGAAGAACATATTCTGTCCTTGGTCCGTGCTTATCTTTCTTGTTCAAACCGGACACTCCAAGTCATATATCATGTGGAGTTACCTACCACCAGACACTCCAAGTCATATATCATGTGGAGTTACATACCATTTTCTTTGAAGTATCCCACAGCTATCTGCTTGGGGGATTTCACAAACAGATTTTATTTCTCTCATATTTCTTTACATTAAGCTATAAAAGCCCCATAGCCTGGGATATCCCAGTATTCAGAAAGGGAGAAAAAATAAAGGAAAGCTTCTATCTTTTCAGCTCCAACCCTGCCTTTCTCTGCTGGAAAAAACATTTGGTGCTGTGGCTGGAGCCCATACTTGTTGGTGCAAGCTCTGAGCATTACAATGTTTTCCACAAAAAGAGAGCCAGCCTGGGCTGTGGAGGGATGAATGAGACCTGTTTGTTTGGGTCCCTTGGCCAGGAGTCCCGAGCAGCAGTTTCTGGCCTGTTTAGTTTCATCTTCCCCTGGGGCTCYCCTCCTTTTGACCCCTGGAGCTGGCAGCTAGGGACCTCTTGGTCTCCCTGCCATGGCCCTGGCACCGCTCACAGTCCCTGACACTAGGGTTTGGTGAACATGGCACTGGGAAAGATACAGCAAACAGAAAAAGAYAGAAACAAGTAAGTAAAAAGATTAAAAGGATGATTGCATGCATGACAAAAGAGAAGCTGGGTGCTTCCCACCCAGCGTGGCCATTTCCTTCTTCCCAATACTGCTAAAGGGCTTAATCCAGAATTGCAACCACTGTCCATGACAGGTTGTTTCTTTTCTTTTATTCTTTTATATTTTCTCCTTTTCTTTGCTTTCCTTTCTTTCCTGGTGTTTTCGGCGCAGCCGGCCGCAGAGGCAGCGGCGGGAGACCCACGGCGAATCGCACAAGCAAGGCAGGTAGGTGAAGCCCTGAGCGTGGAGCCGGCGCCGCTTCCCCACACCCCGAGCGCATGTTCCCTTAAAAACTTGGCGCTGGAGGGGACAGAGGGAATAAGAGGGGAGTTCAGGCCCTGGGTGAGGGAAAAGCCACCCACTTGTGGCTGGTCAGAGCATCACCGTGCGTCAGGCACCCCGCTTGGATGTGGTGACCATGTTCGGTGGCCTCTRAGATGGCTGCACGGGATGCATGAGATTGTGCCAAGTGGTGGCCAGGATGGGATCTGAGTCACGTCTAACTCTCCTCACAAGCGGCAGCTCTTGGGAGGCCAAAGGGCTGCTGTGGCAGCCCAGGAAAGCCCCCATGAGGGCCTGCCCTGCCCTGCCTTCCCAATGGCCACCACAACATGGTGGAGCCTCCTCCTCGCCCAACATGTCGCACCCAGAGCTCCCCAGCAGCATCTCCCTGCGTCCCACCCCTGCGGAGATGCTGCCTTTTTCCCTTTCCCATCTGAAAGGCAGAAGTGAGAGAAGCTGTMGATCACATCACTTCATCCAAAAATGTCTTGTCCCCCCACAAAAACCACAAACAATCAAAAACCTCTCCTTATTTCTAAATTAACTTATCAGTTTTGTGGAAAATCCGTGTGTTTCACTGGAGAGATATTTTTAATTTTCAGGACTCAGTAAAGACTTTAAAAGCAAAATGAAAAAAAAAAAAAAAAAGATCGATTTAGCTGAAATGAAGAAAGGAAAAAAAAAAAGTATGGCTTTAATCTTCCAAAAGCAAAACCCTTCTGTAAACATTTTTCTTCGGCACCCCAGAACTGTTTTCACTGTTTATTTTCTGATTGAACTTCTATCCACTTCCTTTAAAATGCAAACATTTTAAAGAGAGTCAATTAAAAAAAAAGTAACCAGTTCTTTTTAAAAAGCAAGTAAAAGCCCCATTTTTAACATCTTTTCTTTTAAATGATGTTAAAAATGAACTTTTGCTTTCTTTTCTTTTAAACAAAAAAAAAAATCCCCATTTTTTTACCAGAAATTAATAAATAAAATCACTATTAGTCAAGATAAAAATATTTTTATCCTATCTTTAGGTTTTTATGTAGGGTTTATATATATAATATATATTCTTTAATTTTTAAAATTAGTCACTGTAATAGGAATATTTCAGAACAGGAAGAAATTAAGGGAAGTGAAAACAGTCCCTGTTGTCACAGACACTGCTGGAAACCAAGTAGCTGCCTTCTGTGATGGGAAAAATAAATAAAAATCAGCACAACCACAAAATATTTGAGTAACAATTGGGAGAGCAAATGCTCTCTCCTCATTCATGCTGAAAATATGCCATTTCTATGATTATAGGACAGGACTTAGAAAAAATACAGCAGCAATGTAGTTCCAGGGTATTCACTTTACCACCCTGTAGACTTTCAATTAAACTCCTTGGTAAGAAGGTTGCAGAAAAGTGATAGATAAAGATCAGAGCGTTCATACGACAGAGTTAGATGTCCATGAAGTATTTCATTTAGACTTAGGAGATCTGCAAAAGAAGTACTAGACAATATTACATAAATAGGTAATGTATCCACAGTAAATAAATGGAAGAGCAGTGAACTGGCATCTCAGAAGCGCATTCTGCATGTAATGTTGGTTACAATAGGAATCTGAAGAATTCTCTTATCTGCCTGGGGCTATTCAGCATCTTTAGTAATGAGCTGATAAAACATGAAACAATTGCTAGTGAAGTTTAATAAGCAACATAAAACTTAGCTGAGAGGCAAATAGCTGTGGTATTTTGTCAATCCTRCCAAGACATCTAGATCCCAAATTGTTTGAACAGTGTGCATTTTGATGGCTAAATGCAGTATTATTAGGAACAAGGCATGTAGTTCTTGAAGGATGAGACCACACTTGGAAGGGAATTAACCCATGAAATTCATCATGTATGATTAGAAGCAAGAGCAGTGAGTAAGGAAGTACGGAATATCACTTTGTATGGTATTTGAGGAATTATGTCTCATCTCTAAAATCACAGAAGGGAAGGAACCCCTGGGGTCACCAGATTTCATCCCCAGTGACTACATGGACCATCCTCCTGCCACAAACACAAAGAATATCCCCTGCAAACCTTTGTTTGASAAAGGAGAACCTCACTGCTCCATTGAGATAGAAACATTTTAATTTTGACCCAGCTTTATTCATTCTTGTTTTGCACAGATTAGTTTGTTCTTGTGTTAATATTCTCCCAGCCCAGGCTCTACATTGCACTGCTCATCCTTCTCTCTACCTGTTTCAGAGAAAGCTTTCACCAGTGATCAAATGTACACACGAACCTCGGAGATTAAGTCAGTGACCTGCTAAAAACACTCCCAAGTCTCAGATGAATGTAACCCTTACATAATGCACACTGCAGCCGCATGATATACCACTGTCCCCTTTTCTTCTCTGTCATTTCTAGACAACTGTGACTCATAGCCCAATATTGTGTTATTCAATGCCAGGGGCATGGAAGTGCATTTTTGAGTTATTTAACTGCACCCCATGCCTGCTACTTTACTCCTCAAGTTTGCCTACTTCTTTCTGGAAAGAAAAGAGAAAAAGACTCTAATTAGAGCTGTGAGAGTGGTTCAGCTTCTGGGGCACATACTTTTCATTGAAAGTGGGGAGAAATGCAGTGACTTTCTGGCATGAAAGAAAGAGTTTAGAAATTGTTTTGCTTTGGCTTGCAGACATTTGGTTTGTGAGRCTGCTTCTACATAACAAAATAGGGGCAAGATGCTGTGGACAGAAGCTGAATTAAATAATTCTAAAGTAGAAGCAGAGTGTAGCTTTTAAAATTCAGTGTGGACAATTAATTACTTGAAGAACTCATTGATGGATATAGTGATCTGTTCACCTTTAGAAATCATTAAACTCAGACTGACTACCTTTCCAAGATGCTCTCTAGTTTAGAGAGATGTATGGGTTCGAGAGAGGATTCCCTATTAACACCTTCATAAGACAGGGCATCAAAGTAGATTATCATACTAGATTCCTGTGGTAAGACTGTCTATGAGGCTACAAGAAATACAGTGTGGTTAAGCAATCTCATTTGTGGAAAGTTTTATCTCAAGAAAATATTCCTGACTTGGTTTATATATATGGAGGCAAGCGGCCCTCTGAGCATATTATCTTTCTTCAAACTCAGAAACAGCAAAATCTTTCCTACTTTTTTCTCRAGCCCTCATGCTGTCTTATCATCTGCAGGGTGGCTAGCTCACAGTGCAACAAAGGTATAATTACATTACAGAGCTATAAAAGCTGCTGCAACTGCAGTCCAGGCGTCAGTGGAGCTGAACATTATTTTCCMTTTCAGGGGTGGATTCAGAGGATGAGCACATCATCYGCTGTCCAACATTTGATGTGACTCTGTTAGCATCTGGAATGACTCTTTCCAAACTGTCCAGTCTTTAATGTTCCTTTTTATTCTCATTAGAAATCTGGGGCAGGAGCTAATCATTTTATCCCAAGCTAYGAGGGCGGGGGGCTGGCCTCCTGGCGTGATTCCCAGCCTATCTCCATTTTGTTCCTGGGTTACAGCCAGCAGCTTATTTGATATATTGTTTCCTTAATTCCTGTCCTCATGCCTTGTCACAAATCGCTGTCAGAAATGCTTCCCCACTGCCATTTCCCCACTTACCATGCCCACTGTTTTCTAGGCCACGTGTTGAATAATTGTAGCCAAACGTTATTAGTGGTGCAGATAATTTTACAGAGACAAGAGTCAGAGAACAAATGCTTTCACCGCATGCATGCTTTATCATAGCCGTAAGCACTGGATACTGGACACGAGAATTATTGTTTGATGAGAGGCTATCAACTGCTCCCACTGCAAGCAGTCACACAGTCACGGTTTAAGAGGCAAAAGAGCAAGAATGGGCCCTAGTTTCAGAACTGCAGTGAAACAGGATGCTTCTTACAGGCACTGATCAGGAAGGACTCATATCTGTGCTTCTCTTTTCCCGGTAGCCCAATTCTAAAACGAAGCCCTGACATCACCAAATCTCCCGTGACAAAGTCAGAGCAGCTGCTGCGAATAGACGACCATGACTTCAGCATGAGGCCGGGTTTTGGAGGTATGAATCATGCCCATTTGCCTGTGGTATTCTTCACCATAACCTTTTAATACGGTAACATAAAGTTATATGCAGCAAGCAGATCAGCAAAGCTGAGCCTTTTCTGTCTCTAATTTCTGTTATTTTGTGTTATGGATTCATGACACATTTGGGAGGATAGAGTTGCAATGAAACATCCTGTTCCTGGGCTGAACAAATAGCTTAATCAAAGACATGGAAATGTGGAAGAGGCAAGTTAATATTCCTGGTATTCAACAACACTTTCTTCTGATAAACTCAACGAGAGCAGCTCACATTTATTCCTAGGAGTCCTAGGAATCTAGAACTTTGTCTTACTATAACAACGTGTTTGCATAATCAAATCCAGTATGATATTTACAGACCTGGCTACTTCATTTATAACAAAAAATTAAAACAAGTTGACTACTGTGTGTTAATACTTTGCTCACAGTTTTGTGCCTGTGTGCTACAGCAAGCTAAGCTTTTAGAGAAATGGATTAAGGAGAACATGCTTTCTTCAACCTACCGGATTAAAGAATGTTGTAATTTATCTACCCTTTCTGGCTGACAGATGGTCATTCAAATCCGGAGTACTATTATAYTCTCCGATAGAAGAAGATTTTATTGCTAAATGCTCAATATACAAAATACCAGCATGTTCAATTAATTTAAAATAGTTTCAGTGTCACAGCAGTTTCATAGCAGTCCACTAATGTATTATTTGCCTTGACAGATCTCCTGTAGCGTAATAGCCAGAGGTATACAGGAGCTACCCAAAATCTGGAGGATGGAATAAAAACCCAAATCCCTGTTCTGTCCCATCATAGTCCAACCCTTCCCTTCCCCTCCCAGGAATCCCAGACCCAGTGGCACATTCCTTTTTATCAAGTAATGTGATGTCTCCTTCACAGGCAGTCCTCACACCTTGCCATCCACAGGCAAACACTGAGTGATGTAAAAGCAAAATACTCAAAGTAGCTTTCAGGGATCTTATTAGTCTGAGAGAAGAGCAGAGGAAGTGATGGGAAAAACATAAATAATTCTCCCACATGCTCTTAACTGAACCTCAACAGCTCTCCAATTGAGTGGGATGTGCTAGGGGACTGTCAGTCCTTGACTTAAGCACTGGAGACATTATTTTCAGATTTTGAAGGGATAGGTGTAGAAAGAAGGTCCAATCCTATCCTGAGAATAAGGTGGTTAAACTCAAGTACTGCAGCTCCACCACCATTTTCTGCATTTTGAATGCATTGCAAGGCATGTTATAGCCTAAGAAATGTGTGTAATAAGAAAATATAATAGTAAAAAGGAATATAGTGGAGAGGAAGTTACTTATGCATTTGAGTCACTGCTACCATGCTGTGTAACTGCTACCAGTTTACTATTGTTTCTTTTCTAGACTGAACACCAGTTTTTATCTTTAAGATATGAAAAACGGGTGATTACTTTATCTCACCAAGTTTATAATTTCTCTTTTATTTTTCTTTCTCTTTTTTCTCTTTAGGCCCTGCAATTCCTGTTGGGGTAGATGTCCAAGTTGAAAGTCTGGATAGTATTTCTGAAGTGGATATGGCAAGTATCACAGCATTGCTGAGGCGGGAAGGCATCTCTGGAGCTCCTCTAGTCCAACCTCCCTACTCAAGCAGGGATAGCAAGTAGTCCAGAGCCATRTCCAGGAGGCTTTTGAGTATCTCTAAGGGTAGAGATTCCGCAACATCTGTGAGAATTTGCCAACAAACTGACCTCAAACTACCATTTTGTCTCTCTAAATGCTTCAAAGTAAAAGGAAAGAGAGTTAATATGACCTTTTATTTTGTCTGAGACAAAATGATATAATACTGCCAAAACTGCCCCAAAGGACTTATGTTTTGTTAAGAAGTGGTAAGATTTGAAAGCTCTGAGGAGAGGAGAGCAGTTAATGCATTAGTTTCATTACATTTTGTGTGACACATTGCAGGCACAGTCTAGTTCCATCCATGTACTGAGCTGGTCAGGGGCAAGCAGGCTCCAAACCAGAAACCATGTAGCTGCYATTGGAGCAAGCGTTAAGTGTGAAGTGTTAAGTCCTGCTCTCTGCAAGGCAGACAGTGTGAGCAACAGCCTGTACACGATAGTGACAACATTCCTGTTGTGAGATGGGCCTGCTGTGAGATCAGGAAACCCTGCTATTTAAATATCACCTCAAAAGGCAAGCTGTCACCGTGATCAAATTCCTCATTCCATCGGGAAGTGCACAGTCACAAGAGGCTGAAAGTTTTCAAAGGGCAGAAGCATCTTTAGATTCTACCTTTGATTCATTAGCTTCTACATCACCCCTGTTGCATACTCTGTAGGATCTTCCTTAAACTTTGCACTAAYGGTAAGGGAGGATTTCAAGGGCACACATGACTGATCGTGGCATTCTGCATCGGCTAAATTCATTACTTTAGGAGTCTTTCTCCTTCATTTCCTATCCACCATGAAAAAAATACCATGTGAAAACTATGTGAAAACTGCCAGTTTTCAAATACTCTGACAGTGCTGTGGATTTTRGCCTTTATGATTTTTGTTTGAAGAACCTTTTCATCACAAAACAGCACTGAAAGTAGGGTATGATTTCTGGGGGAGATTTTTCTTGGAAATATTTTACATACATGCATGACATAACCAGCCATGCAGGAGAGAGGGAACACAGAAGGAGAATGGAAGATGGAAGTTCATTGCCCAATGCAAAACACTTTTCAAAATGTTTCACTATTCCAACAAATGTATTAACAGCTCTAATGATTTCACAGGAAGCTCAGACTTCTCTGCAGTCTTAATTGACAACTCCTGTAGGCTAGAAAGCTCTCATCTGACCTCTTCCCATGTCTAAACCAGGAGCACAGTTTTGTGGCAGCAGTCAGTGTTTCTCRTTTCACTGCAGCAGGTTGTTGCCCACCGGGTGTAGTGTCCCTGTTCTGCCGCCTGTGGCCAGCCAGGCTCCTTTTACCTCAGCAGCAGAGTCCCACTGACGTGTRTGGTTCCAGCACTGGTCCCAAGCCAGCAATTCCTGGGCAAGCTGACGTAAGAGCACAGTGTGTGGGACATGTGGGGGGCCAGCAAGGTGAGAGAGAGCCCTTGTCTCTGCCTTGCTCCGACAGAAAAATAGAGAATCATCCAACCATTTGATGGGGTCTTTCAGCTGCCAGGGTCTCTGATCCCTTGTGAGAGGCTTCTGAGTATATTGGGTTATTTCCAATTGACCTACCGTGTGGCTGAACTAAACACTTCTGCTCTACCCAGCCTAAAGAGCTTTCTGCTGACCTCTGTGATTCCAAATTTGTGAGCCAAGCAGGCTTGAACACCCCAAGGCAAAGGGAAAGAACTCAACATTCACAGAATCACAGAATATTCAAGGTTGGAAGGGACCTCTAGAGATCACCTAGTCCAACCTTCCTGCTCAAGCAGGCACACCTACAGCATGAGGCACAGGGCGGCATCCAGGCGGGTTTTGAAGACCTCCAGAGGAGGAGACACCACAACCTCCCTGGGCAGCCTGTTCCAGGGCTCTGTCACCCTCACAGGAAAGAAGTTCCTGGAGACGGAACTTCCTGTGCTTAAATTCAGCTTAAATTCATTCATTCCAGCTTAAATTCATTAATTTATTAATTCATTAATAACCCTTCCAGCTTAAATTCATTAATTCATGTTTTCAAGGCTAGAAGGGAAAGAATCTTGATCTTTAAGCAAGCATTATGGTTGTGGGGGACTTCCCTTGGTTTTTGAAAGCTGTTAGTGCTCCTCACCGTGTCCTCCACGGCCTTCCTGGGGCTCCAAAGAGGAAACCAGAGCCTTTCACATCGATGCCACCCGGGCTGCTGTTTCATGGCCAGACAGTGCCACTGAGGCGGCCTTCACTCCTGAGACACCTTCTGGCTGGTGCTGCTGGAGATACATCACGCTGCAACACCCAGCCACACGGGAGAAGTGCTTTATAGCCTGGCGGAAAAACACATTCCAAGTCAAATTTGGCTGTTAGAAAAATAAYGATGAGAGAGACTTTAAATGTCAGAATCAATTCTTTTTAACTCGTGCAGCTTCATATAAAAAGGCCATAGTGCTTTGCAAGATCATTGCTTGTTTTGCTTTCAGACTGAGCAGAGATCAGAGCCCTTCACTGTGTGCTGAATATCAGTTGCCGAATTAAATATAAWAAGTTTTCCTCTTCTCCTACTTTCTATTTACAAGAAAGTGATAAAGTAACAGAGGACATGCTAACACTTCTTTAGGATGCCAAAAATCAGCTTTTTGTCCAATGCGTTTTAAAATTTATAACCATCTATTGTGGGCAACTGACTTTGAAATTAGTGTGGCTTTTGTGGGCTGTGTAGGGCAGCTGTTTTATCTGAAGGAAAGATAGGAAGACGACCTAAAATCAAACAGTTACCCCAAATTGGTAATTTGTTTGCAAAAAATAACAGGAGGAAATAGTGTCTCTGAGAAATGGACCAAAAGAAAAGGGAATAAGTACTTAGTTGTTTGTTACRAGAATTTCAGATGACACATTATAAAATATTGCAGTTTGATATCATTTCTACTGAGAGCTGAAAATGCTTTATTTCTCCAAGGCAGCCATAAATGCAAATGTTTATGTAAGAAAGTAGGACTTTATTACTGCTTAAAGGAGATATTTAATCAATAAGGAGAGATAACAAGGAGATAACCAGCTAGGAGTCAATGAAAAAGGGGTTTCCTAAATGATTTTCTTTAAATCTGTACACAGGAAAAAAAAAATCTTATTGAATGTACCAAAAGAAAAGAAAGAAATGGCATGGTCAGTGGCCGAGGAACTTCAGGGGGATGTAGTGTAAAATGTTTCCAGGAATCTTATTGGCCTCCAGTGTGATACTAGCTTAGCTAGTACCAGTCTCTCCAGTCTTCAGCTGAATACAGAGAGCCTCTGGGCTAGCAAGTGCCTGCTCCTTTGCTGCCAGCTCCAGAAGGGCGTCTGCAGAGCACTGGGGACGAAGTGCTTGGCAGGGCCCTGGCATACCTGCCCTCTGCTCCTTGGAGCGGCTCGCGGGCAGGAGCACCCTGCGGAGGCGCGGAGAGCATCTCGACCTTGCCTGGGCAGTAAGACCTAACTGTAACGCAAACCTCTTTCCTTCAGGACTTCACCATGACCCTTTATCTGAGGCACTACTGGAAAGACGAGCGGCTCTCCTTCCCCAGCACCAACAACCAAAGCATGACGTTCGACGGYAGGCTCGTGAAGAAGATCTGGGTCCCCGACATGTTCTTCGTGCACTCCAAGCGCTCCTTCATCCACGACACCACCACTGATAACGTCATGCTGCGGGTCCAGCCAGATGGGAAGGTACTTTATAGTCTCAGGTAAAATTGCATTCRGTCAGTGTCAGTTATGAGTGAAACGCGAGAGAAAATCTGGGGTCTTCCTGTGTTTCATTTTTGCATAGTTTCATGCTAAAAATAAATGAATAAATGGCATGTACTGACTAGCCACTGTGATCAAGAGGAAAAGTCCCATTGTCTTACCATAATAAAAATGCATATGTGCACAGGGAACCCACCTGGGACAGCACTATATAAGTGGAGTGAGAATCAGGTCTGAAAGTCCATGCCTASGAAGCACTTTGCTTCTCCTTCCTCCAGCCGGGTCCTGTCCCTGCAGCTCATCAGCCTCCAGAGCAGGATTTCCTACCTGCTCGCCCTGGTGTGACTTCTGCCTGCCCTTTGCAGCCCTGGACACACGGCATTTCCATTGCCTGCTGAGCCTCATAGCCTGGAGCCAGTGGGAAGGAAAACCCATGGAGGGTCTTTTGCAGGCAGCAATTTCCCTAGTTCCCTGCCTTTTTTTTGCAGATTACCGAGCCATAGGCTGCAGYTCCTTGAGGGTGCCCACCTTGGAAAAGCCAGGTGTGATCCCTGCAAGGCATTGCAGAAGATGAGGCACGGTGTAAGAGTAGTGTCTTATAATAAACAGAAGTCCATACTAAAYTAATTTATCCACTTTGTAGCAGAGTCTCAGGACCCAGTGAAATGTACAATTGCTGTTTTTAAAGGTCCATGTGAAGACATATTGATTACACTGATGACAACTTTACATTGAGCAAGAAAACAGCCTGAACGTCCTTAGTGCCACAGAGTGACGGGCTTCACTGTGAGGGCATGGGAGCTCCCAGTGATCCACATGCAGCTAGACGTGACGTGCAGCTRGAGCAGCTCAAAGACTGGGCTGGCTTGAGAGCTTTTGTGCTTTTTGTGCAGTATCTATTTCATGTGAAATGCATTGCATGCTCCATGGAGGGAGTGTGGGAACAAGTGACACCTAGTTTCAGGTTTGACGCTCACCCTGCCTGATTTTCTCCCTTATTTTCTGGCTGGTAGAACACAGAATCACAGAACGATAGAATCCTTATGGTTGGAAGGGACCTCCAGGGATCATCCAGTCCAATCCTCCTGCACACAGGGGGACATCTAGAACATGTGGCACAGAATTGTGTCCAAGTGGGTTTTGAAGATCTGCAGAGAAGGAGATTCCACAATCTCTCTTGGCAACCTGTTCCAAGGCTGTGTCACCCTCACTGTTAAGAATTTTTTCCTTAAGTTCCTCAGGAACTTTAGGAAAAGATGTTCCTTAATGAAACATCTTAAGGGAAAAGATGCTCCTTAAGAACATCTTTGAGAAGAGCATACTTCTCCATCCAGAATAGCCCAGCTGGGGGAGCACTCTCCAGAGAGATGTGGTGTGGCCCCTGCTCTGAAGGCACCTGAGTGTAGGTCCGCATGTCCCTAGTGAACGGCAATTTCTCATCCCTGAGTACTTAAGCTGACGGGGAGGCTCCTGCCAGAAGCCAGGAGGTGTTTAGAAGGAAGCCCAGATCCCACAGCTGCTCARGTGCATCCATTGAGCCCTTCCCCATGGCCAGCTGCCCCGCGAAACGGGCAGGGCGGGCTTGGCGTGTGACACCGTGTGCAGGTTGGGCTGACCCTGCGCCGTCCTCGCGGGGACGCTGAGGGGGCCACGCCGGGGCAGGCTCGGGATGCGTGGGGCAGCCTGTGGGGCGGCGTGTGGGGCGGCCCGCGCTGCTCACGGTGCCGGGGCAGCCGCACAGCGGSGGGCAGCGCGTGGGCAGCCGCGTCCAGCAGCGGCCGGGGCATCGGAGAGCCCCTGAGCCCYGCGCGACCCCAGCTCCTCAAGCCACTGCAATGGGGGTTTGCTCCCAGTGCGATACAACGTTTTACCTCCTGTTAAAAATTGGCACAGGCTGCCCAGGGAGGCTGTGGAGTCTCCTTCTCTGGAGGTCTTCAAAACCCGCCTGGATGYCGCCCTGTGCCACATGCTCTAGGTGTACCTGCTTGAGCAGGAAGGTTGGACTAGATGATCTCTAGAGGTCCCTTCCAACCTTAAATATTCTGTGATTCTGTGAAAAACAGGCTGCAGGAAGAGCAGGGTTATTGATTCCCTGTGCAGAGCATTTCAGCAGTGGCGGGTTGGGACCAACAGGATTTCTAGCTGTTGGTACTGCCTGTGCCCTCTGGTGGCTCACAGCGAGGTAGGTCCTCAGGAAGGAGGACGTGCAGGAGAGCTACAAAGGGCAAAAAGYCTTCTCCCTGCCCTTTTCCATTTTCTTCCCTATTTTCTTTCATCTAGTAGAAGCCTTTCACCTGGTCATCTATTCTAACCCTGTTTTGCTGAGAATAAAAATTGGCTTTAGCTTAACTGGAATGGCTTTAGCTCAATGAAAGGTGCTTTTTTTTTTTTTTTTTTTTTTTTTTAATGTACTGTTACTGTTAACAAACTGGACCACTATTATTAACAAAACAAAACAACAACAAAACAAAAACAGGAACAAAAAACAAACAACAACAGAAACGTGCAATTTTACTACTTTTCAGTCACATCAGATGCCTAGTTTTAATGCATCGCTTTTTCCTACACCTAGAGTGACAGTAACAGCAATGTGCAACATGGATTTCAGCCGCTTTCCCCTGGACACACAAACGTGTTCCCTGGAGATTGAGAGCTGTAAGTACAAGGCAGATGTGTGCAAGCCAAGGGCCTCACACTGTGGCCACCTATGCCTACGTTTAATTATAAAATAAGCAGCAGGTAAACAAGCTGGAGGTCTGGAAGTGAGCAAACTTCAAAACCGAGTGCAAATCCTTGCCCTTCAATATTTTTGCTATAATTCYTCTAGACAGTGTTTGAAACAAGAAAATATACTTTGAACACTAGTTGCTAATGCTGTCTTGTTAGTGCCCCCCTCCCAAAAAGTCACCTGGCCTGCCCCACACTCCTGCCCCATCCAAGGAGCTTTGCCTGTATGTCAGCAGTGCCCCAAGCACCTGTTTGCCCCAAGTAYCTACCCCCACCAACAGCCATTAAATGTATAAAACCAAAGTGCTCAATCCCTTCATGTGAGGAACACCCTCTGCTTGTCCAGGGTGTATAGACCATGAGGCAGCATGGCATAACCGTCTTGCCCCTTATGTTTCTTACACCTATCTGAGATAAACCAGTTTGTACCCCTATGTAGCTTTGTTGACCAAAATATGATTTACATATACATCTCCTAGATTTCTTACAGATATATTTTAAACTTTTAGCTTTTTAGTGCTTTTTATCTTAAGTTTKCAATGAGTAACTATAGTCTTAATTCCATTTTAATAAAGTTATGTGCAGTTGATAACTTATTAAACATGTCTGATTAAAAATACATCTGCAACCTTCATGTGTGAATCACAGACAGAAACTTTAGCTGAGAGTTTGTTCTCCCAGATGCCTCAAACCATGGAGAGTCTGTCCTTCCTGTTACCCCAGGCAGCCTCTTTTTCCTAAATTTCCCCTCCTTTGCGTCYGATTGTAGTCCTTCTTCATATTCTGATGCTGTGCACTACCTGATGCACGATTATATATGTGAAAATATGCWTAGAGGAGAGAGAAAAAGTGGGTACAAAACAGATCAGTCATGAAGACTGAGGGCTGTGAGCACCATCTGGCCTTTCCCTTTCCACAGCCATACCCAGCACCTTCGGGGCTGCCATGAGCCGGTGGCATCCGGCCGTTTCCCTGGGACCTTGCACATAGGTTGGCATATGCATTGCTGTGCTCTGAGCTATAGGCGCAATAATGGCCATTTCAGTGCATTGCAGCAAGGTTTGCTGTGCTCCCCTAGATGCCTACACTGAGGATGACCTCATGCTGTACTGGAAGAATGGGAACGATTCCCTAAAAACAGACGAGAGGATATCTCTGTCGCAGTTCCTGATCCAGGAGTTCCACACCACCACAAAGCTCGCCTTCTACAGCAGCACAGGTGGGTAACGGGGCTCCTGGCAGAGCGAGGGCAGTGGGAAAGCGGGTGGTTCCAGCCCTCCTGTCCGGCTTGTCCCACAGGGAGGTCCCAGCTGTGCCCCCCAGACCAGTCTGGGCTCTGACAAAGGCACCAGCTCTGCCCCGTGCAGACCTTGTTCACCGTGCAGATCTGCTCACCACGCTGCTGCCCCTGCCGTGCTACAACGTTATCACCTGCGTTTCTGTTCAGAAGGGCCTTCAGAAACAGGACCCTGATTTTCTGAGACCCTTGCACCCTGAAGCCCCCTAAGTCCTCTAAGAACTGACTTGCACAGAGCATTCCCAGAAGTTGAGCTGGGCTTGCCAGAAAGGAAAGCAGCTTCAGTCTGACTGTTTTCAATTAATTGGGTATTTCTTTTCTGGAATGGAGAGCGCCTGATTCCAAATGCACTTAATCTCTGTGGTTAGAAAATGCGGAAAGTCTTTTCCTCCTCAGGATCACACTAGGCCTCAGTGTGAGTTGAACGTCCTGGGTGCACAGGTCTTGTTATCTTCTCTGGAAGATCTGGTCCTGAGAGTTGCTTGGACTGCAGTAGTCAGTTCAATAAAGATTCTTTTCTGTAAACCGCAACGCCTGGGGTCACTCCTTGTGTTTCCCACAAAGCAAGCGTGGCAGTATTTCCCTGATGCACCTTGCCTGGAGAGAGTTTGTCTTTGGTGTCACCTCTCTGCTTTCTTCTCTCTATTATACAGGATGGTACAACCGCCTCTACATAAACTTCACCTTGCGCCGACACATCTTCTTCTTCCTGCTCCAAACCTACTTCCCTGCCACTCTCATGGTTATGCTGTCCTGGGTGTCCTTCTGGATCGACCGCCGAGCGGTACCGGCCCGAGTCCCGTTAGGTAAAAAYGATCCCGTAGCAGCAGACTGCAGAGATGGTCGCACGCGAGGCCCTGCCTACCCCGACAAATCAGGGAGCAAATGACAAACTCTGCTTTTATTGCTTTTAACAGATATATAGCACATACAGAACTGGAGTCTCACTATCCTTCACGCATGAATGTGAAAATCAGTGTTAGTAACATTAGCAAACGTGCAGTTTATTGAATTTTTCTAGAGGAGGGTGGGGGGAGGTTACACTGTAAGCAGAGCTGCGTTGTTCAAGATGTTCAGGACGACTGTGCTGCAGCATGAGAGATTTCGCTTCCACTTCTGCCTCGGCCTTCAGGCAGAGGAGGCCCCGTGTCAGGGGATTTGCCATTGGAGCAGAACTGTGTTGTGGATGTCAATCTCCTTTCAAAGTGGATGTTTTGTCCTTAATGAAGCAGCACTTGTGTTTTTACAACCTTTAGGCCCGAGATTCCTTCCATTTGCTGCAGGGAACACATTCCAGGACTTAATTTATTGTTAGAGTTGTGTTCTTCAGGACTGAACATACACACAGGAGTGAGCATTTCCCTATAGGGGGTGGCAATGGGGCACGTTCATGTCCATGTTCAGAAGCAGCATCCAGTGCCTCGAGAAATCACTGAACAGCAGCACAAGTGCTTGGGCCTGGGCTCTCCAAGAGACGTAGGCACTGCCTTTAGGAGCAGTTAGGCACTTAGATATTGTTGTGAATTCAGACCTTTGTGCACATATACCTCATTTCAATTTTTGAATGGGTTACGAATGGGAAATAATTAGTCCATGTAATAAGAGGACCACAGATAGCCTCCCTCAGARACAGCCTGACACTGAACTATAAAGACCCCTGTTCTTGTCAGTGTGTTTGTTACACTCACTTGTGGCGTAAAACAGGACAGGATTTYCCCTCGCTAGGCCCCATTTGTTCCTTCTCTAACAAGAGAGGAACTTAGGGATTGTGTCCTTAAGGAGAGCTSTGCTACAGCTAGAGGATCACTCGCACAGAGTGCAAGAAAGGCAGCTCCCCTGTGAGGTCTGGCGTTGCATTCAACCTTCCCCGAGGCTGGAACCTGCCTTACGGGCTCTCTCTCCTGGTGTATTCCCAGGGATAACCACTGTGCTGACCATGTCTACRATCATCACGGGAGTGAACGCCTCCATGCCCCGGGTCTCCTACATCAAAGCTGTGGACATTTACCTGTGGGTCAGCTTCGTGTTTGTCTTCCTCTCCGTGCTGGAATACGCGGCAGTGAATTACCTGACTACAGTGCAGGAACGGAAGGAGAGGAARCTCCGGGACAAGGTGAGGTTTTCACTCTGCAGTGCTGGTCTTTCCCACTGGGAAAAAGTGCATCAAATGTCTGGGAACTACCTGAAGTTTGCAGCTGCAGTATTTTGCTCTCTGGTGCTTTGGGAGAATGCAGTGCCTGCCAAAAGACACTGTCAGTAACTCTTGCTGGTTGTGAGAATGAGCTGCCTGATACACAGGCTCACTATGGGAGAGCAGCTGCATCCCTGCACCTACAGCCCTCCACTGCCTGTATAGGTGGAATAAGTTTTAGTAATTTACCTGTAAATATTTTGTTATTTTGGSGATACACATGCAGACCTGTGAATTGCACCAGATAGATAGTGCATATTGTCAGATAACAAGGCACATTTCTCTCTGTTTTCCCCAGGCAGTGCCTAGAATTATACATAGTGGTCCAGAGTTCCCCCTTTTTGTCTTTTAGGTAAATTATATACATAAAATTATAACCACCCCAACTCCCTGCCTCAGCTCTGTGAGTTGGGCAAGCCAAATGCATCCCATCTTGCAGCTTCCCTGTGTCCTTTTTCTGTTTTCCTCAGCTTTGAAGTCCTGGCCCAGCCTTTATTTACAYCCCGAAACCTGTGCATTATCCAAATGAACTATTGTTTTTCACTTTAGCCAGCTCTTTGTGCAAATCTGTATGTGAACGTTTACACGTACCCGGACGTAACTCATAGCTGTGTCCGCAGCTCCCGTGCGCGTGCAGCCTCCCGCAGCCGCGGCCCATGATGATGGACGGCAGCTACAACGATGGAGACGTGGGCGAGCTGGGGCACTACGTGTCCGAGAACGGCGACAAGCAGGACAGGATGATGGTGCAGCTGGCGCTGGGCTCCGAGAGGGGCTCCAGCAGGAGGAAAAACCAGAGATACGTCAGCATGCGCATCGACACTCACGCCATTGACAAGTACTCCAGGATCATATTCCCTGGGGCTTACATCCTATTTAACTTGATATACTGGTCCATTTTTTCATAAACATGTGTAACTTCTGTATTCACAGAGCACTGTGTCATTATACATGAAAAATGCAGTCTCACAGGCTAACAGAAAGAAATGTTTTAATTTGAAGAAAAATCGATTGTTTCCAGACTTTCTATTGCTTTTTTTTACTATATATGTCTCATCTGTGGCATAAATATCTCTGTGCAAGTTTCACATTTGAGCTAAATATAGGATATACAGTCCAACATTTTCTACTKAAAGCCGTGCTATGTTCCTTCTTGTGCCTCACAGGCCACTTCAATCTGTTTCAATGAGTGACAGTAATTCCCAGTTGCTTGTCCGCTGTGCACCCTGCATTTGTGACCCCCACATCCTAACTCCCTGGGCACTGGTGTGCACGCTCAGCAGCCCTAGCACCTCCAGCACCACCCGACACAGCCCGTGCAGGCGCGCAGGACGGGACAGTCACCAGGCACGGCCTGTCCTGCGGCAGGAACCGCTTGTGGTGGCTGGACCTGCTTCCGCGGCGCAGCACAGGCTGCACCACCAGCCCAGCAGCAGTACGTTTGAGGGCTGAGCTCTGCCTTGAGCACACCCCATAGCAAAGCAACCCTTCCAGCTGTTGTGACTCTGCTTGCCAATTCCTTAGAGCCTGCGCTCACTGCGGAACCCACCCAGGCTGCACAAGAGTCGGGTTTTGCTCCGTGATAACCAAGTCACAGGAGTTCTCCTTGGATTTGCTTGTGTGGGCCACAGTGGGAGTTCTGTTCTTGAGCTTTTCTGGGAGAGGAAAGAGGGTTTCCTACAGGATGTTCCACTGAAGACAAATAGCTACAGAACCCCCCACCCCTCACACACAACACAGATACTCACACCTCTMCTGCAGAACAAGCTCCTTCTCCCTGAGACTGTCCAGGTATTACCGGTTAGGAACAGGGAGCTGCATCTGCTTGTAAATTCCTGTTCCTGCTAAAGCCAGGATAACTGCACTCCCTTCCAGGAAGAGCTTGGTCCTTTTTTTAGTGGGAACAGAATAGCACAATGCTCAGTGACAAAACAGTTGTAAGGAGTTTATATCTGATTTACTAAAGACACCGTGCCGAAAGTTTGGAATGAAGCAAAAGGAGTTTCCCTCTGCAGGCCCAGGGTCCTCTAACRATCTCTGCCTCGATGCTGCACCCASTGCCCCAGCACCCTGCTGCCCCGGGGCCGCGCTGCCGGGGCGGGAACAGGGAGACACGGCGGGARCTGAGGGCACTCACCATTTACCCGCCTCCCAGCTCTCCGTCACAGTTTCTGCAGAGCAACCAGCCAGCATGACTGTTCTGTATGGAAAAGGCAAAATCTGCAACGTAGAAGCAGCAAATGTGCGTTTCAGGAAAATAAGAATTTGTGGAATAGAGTCAAAGTTGGGTTCATCARTGAGTCCTCCGTCATATGCTCCCTGCCTGTCTCCATCTGGCTAAACGACGGCGGTGGGTGGCAGAATTCTGAGCACCTGCACACTCTTGCACAGGCTTATAAAGCTCTTCCCGTGCACAGGAACACGGTTGTTTCCTGCAGAGCGGGTGCTGTTGAGGTGGCCTCCCCAAAAGGCAAATGGCTCCTCTCAAACAGCATCTGCTCTGGAGCAGCTGATCTGCGGCTCTGTGTGCTGTGCTAGACACAACGCACAGACATTCAGATTGCTCCAACACTGCTGATTCTTGCTTTTAATTTCATATGTAAATAAATCTAATGTAGAATCACTCAACGTTTCTTAAAGCTGCCAAAATCATGGCCTGCAAAGGCGTAACTGCCCTGCATGCTGCACTTGCAACCTACAATTCAAAGGTAAGGCAAGGAAATCACAGAAGTCAAGAGATCCACCCAGCCGTAACACAGTTTTATGACTAGTTTCTATTTGCACATATAGACACARCCTCACCTTTGTCTCACCAAGTTTCCTTCCTATCGTATCATTCTCCAGAGAGATTTTCCAAGAGATAAAATAAATACGCATTTTCTTAAACCATTAACATTTTAATCAGCTGAAGATGAGTGGCAAAAGTGAATGAAAGGCCATCCCCGAGGCTTGGTCACCCTGCCTCAGGCTGAATGGTATTTTACTCCACAGGTAGCCCCAAGATTTTGGGGAGCTCTTCCCAGCATTACACAACCCCAACTTCCCAACATTACACAACTACAAGAATAGCCCAAACAGGAGCGCCAGACTTTGTAATAAGCTGCCCAGATATCAAATATGTGATTTATGTTCCTTTGTTTGAAGCCTAACGCTCTGTGGTTTGCCGCACCAGTACTTTACCTTTCCTTGTAGACTCATTACGTTTATACTATAGACAGTCTTTGAGCTCTGGCCAACATTTTAAGGGAGATTTTGAAGGTACAAGAGGCAGCCGGGCTTCCATATATGTCTTCCTAAACAGACTCCCCAGGCTCTGTGTTTGGATTTATGGTGTGAATTTTTGTGTTTTTCTTTGGAAACTCTAGTGCCTTTTCAATCTTATGTATAGGTGTATATATGCATTCTATAACAAGAGAATATGTCACATGCAGCCAGTGTTTGCTCTCAAGGACTGTTACCATGAAATGCACTTGCGTACACAGCGTGGGGGATTGCACTCTCCCAGCGCATGGTTTTGTATCCAGGCATTAACATTCCACTCCATTCCTGCAATAAATCCGAGCAATTTGCTTGTTTTGGCTCCTTTCTAGAAACACTGGAGACCCCAACAAACCCACACGTTCGTGCAGCGCGGAGTGTCCTCTGCCCTCGAGGGAGCAGCCTCCAGGAGGGTTTCAGCACGCAACAAACCCCTGCACACAGGACCCGGTCGGGTCCAGGACTGGGCGACCTGCAAAGTTTGGCATCTCTGGGCCTCTTATTGTTTCTCCTTCTCCTACTGCCCCTTGGCGCTGAGCTGATCCTTGAGCTGCTGTCCTCACCGTGAAAGAAGTTCCTTCAGGTTCCATCAGGAAGTTCCATCTGCACGTGAGGAAGAACTTCTTTCCTGTGTGGGTGACAGAGCCCTGGCACAGGCTGCCCGGGGAGGCTGTGGAGTCTCCTTCTCTGGAGATCTTCCAAACCCGCCTGGATGCCGCCCTGTGCCCCGTGCTCTGGGTGTCCCTGCTGGAGCAGGAAGGTTGGACTAGATCATCTCTAGAGGTCYCTTCCAACCTTAAACAATCTGTGATTCTGTGAAGAGGCTCTCGTGCTGCACACCCCGTGCGACGGGGAGCTCTGCGACCGCACGGGCAGGGCCTGGTAAGGAGCCTGCGGGCAGGTTGTAAATAAATCACAAGGATGATTACACTAAGCCAAGTCCCTCCTGGACTGTTTGTATGTCCCAATCCTCATTTTTCTGGTTTAGGATGATATCATAATATAATTTGATATAATTAAGACCAAATTCTTCCATCCACTTGGGATGGAATTTTTAAAGAGCAAAACTCGGAAACATAAGARGTCGGAAATAAAAACTGATGATCTCTTTTTTTTTTTTTCTCCCTATTGAAAGGTTCTTATAATCACCAAATCACTAGATATCCCTTTCTCTACATGTTTCAKGCCTGAGCAAATGATTCTGCCCAAACGAAACCGATTCAAACTCCTTGGAAGTCATGGGGAACACACAGACATCCCTGGGACTTCCTTGTCCTGCACTTGCTCCTATGGCAACGTGGTGGTTGATGGAGGACTGGGAACAAGCAGTGAGGAATGAGACACTGTATGACTTCATTTATCCTAACAAGTATATTTTACTTATCATATCAAGTGCTTATCAATTCAAGTATGTCTCAGAGCATGTGGCCCTCCTCATGTCCTCCTAACTGTGTCCATGTAAAAGAGAAAAACTCGAGGGGCTGAACAACCACCTTGCTGGAACATGTGTTATTCCAGCCCCCTGGAAAGATGCTAAAAGCAGTAGGTATCTTCCGGGACAGCAGTCCAGCTACACAAGTAGGTCATTTCTACTAAATGATCTAGCTGGAAAGYTGGGTGATCCAAGGCTTTCAACTTMGAATTTCATGGGAAAACCTCAACATCGGCATTTCTGAATAAAGTGATGCGGAAAGCCAGATTGCTCCTTTTTCCTCCTGAGGTGATGTCTGCTTCTCACAAATCACAGGCTTTAACCCAAACTCTTAAATTTAGCAAGTGACACAAAGCATTTCAGTAGYGACTACTTTATCATTCTTGGTCAAGTTTTTCTGCCCATTAACATTATGTGGTGTAGAAGTTTCAACTCTCCTGGATAAAAAGCAATTCATAAAAATCCTTTCATAGTTCATTTCTTAATCTGTAACACTATAAAGCTAATAAATTCACCACTACGACCACTTCCCTAATAAGTATTTATGTTTCTCAAGAGAACTTTTATTTACAGATACTGTCAGTTTGGTAAAAAGGAGTGTTTCTTGCCATTCCGAGGCAAACATTCGCGTCTCAGGACTAGTGCATAGGGCTCTGTGGAAACTAGTTTAAAGAAATGTCGTCAGCGCTTCAATGTAGAGAAGGAGCCTGTGGGATGCAGAGCATCTCTGCCAAAGCAAGCTCTGAGGCTCTCTACAAGTATCACTTTATAAAGGCAAGGTGAATTTGACACTGTCATATTAATAATGTGCTAATAAAATTCTTTCCTTCTATTTATCTCTTATTTCTGAGGCACACATCCCTCAGCCAAATAATTTCACAAGGAATCTCAGCTCCCACCTTGTATCCTAGAACTGCAGCCGTAGCTCTACCCCTAGCTACAATTCTCTGAATTCTAATGTGTTTTAAGAGTTACAGCAGCCCTAAGATGATAAATATTTTACTTGAAAAGCATCACACTCAAAAAATACCAGCCTGGCCTAGCAGAGATTGCCAGCCAGTTCTCCCAGAGTGGAATTACCCTTGAGTGTAGATATTCAGATAAACACAGTTAATATTAGTCTGAAATTAACTTGCCAGTTAAATCAAATTAATAAAGTGATAATGTTGGTGTGGTAGGGAAATAAAGAATGTGCAGTATTTGAGCAATACCTTTCTTTTTTTCATTTCCCATGTATAGGGTACCGGCATTTGTCCACTTCTTTCCCCGCCTGATTCCAACACCCAGGAATATGCTGCGGGCAAGCACAGAAAGGGATATAAATTCATCTCAATTATTTGCCATTGTATTTGTAATCCATGAAAACCAATGCTTTAACAGAATATAACCAGTCATTTTGGAAGTTTAACACATTGCAACATATTTGCAGGCCAGAGAAAAAAGTCGTCACCAGAAATACCTGTTCTTTTTTAATTCTTGAACCAATCTCTCAAAATTAATCAAAGGACAAGAATATTGCTTTATTGATATCAACTCAGCAACGCTTCAGACATTTTCATTTCAATTCCAGCAATGATTACARCAAAATTAAGATGTGCTCTTGTTGCAGAAATGTTTAATTAAATGATCAGATCATTTAATTAAATTACGCAGCCAACAACTGCACTGAAGAGAACAGGGAAGACTGTAATGCCCTCCAAGGGAGAAGTTCTAAAGCCTTCTAAGGAAGAAACCGAATAGTTTACATGGGAGGAAACAGTAACAAATTCTGAGTAATAAACTATTGCCAAGATCTGGCAAGGTAGGGCTTAAATTAATCAATGAGAAAGTGCTTTGGACAAAGTTTAAMAAGGATCAGTAGAAACGATCTAATCTAACATCTCAGTTGGATTCAGCACCCAATTTATCCACAGCTGAAGAGTCCAACTCTCATCTAACCGTGGATTCAGGCATGCACCTGAACAGTTTGTTCGGAGTGAAGTCAGTGCACTTCAGGAGAGTCCAACCTCGACAGACTCTGCTTCTGTCCCACCAGTCCCCTCAAATCCACGGCTGCTGTCGAAGCCAGGCCTGCCTCCCGGCAAGTCCTCCTCTTGGATGAAGCAGCTCAGGTGTCCAGCACACGGACGCCTGCCAGAAGGAGCCTGGCTGCTGGTGCTCCCATCTGCCTGGTTCCTGGGAAGGCGACTAGCCTGGTGGAAGTGCTTGGTAGGTCAGGCTTGGCCTGTGGTCACTGAATGAATAATGCWTATTTAGTATCAAAACGTCCACATAAAAGCTGTACTGTCCATATAAAGGATATTTCTAYAGCAGTACAGAGAACAATCACTGACATAAGAGAACTGAACATCAAATATTCAACTCTGCAACTGAAAAACGATGTATCTGAGATCTCCAAAATTATCATATTTAATACAGCAAACATCACAACTACATAAAATTAAGCATTTTTTTGAATTACACTATCGGTTTTCCAACTCTTAAAGTACAAAAAAATATTTCTTCAACTATGTTTATGCAGACTCTTTCGGAACTCAAACACAGCTTTTCCATCAAGCCATCCCCACTAAGGTGGGGAACAGACCAAGTTTAACGTGATGCACACGCAGCTCCTATGCCAAGACCACATTCTTTGCCTGGCTCTGCTGGATTTAGTTGCCCCTCCTCTCTTAGTTTCATCCGTTTAAAGTCTTGTCTAACTTCTTCCAGCAGACCTGGCTTAAAAATTACATCCAGTGCTGTCATTGCCAAAGCTTTTGCTGTCCGCAAAGTATAGAACTGTGCGTTCTGTGACCCTACAGAAAAATAAGAGAAATTGCAGGTTAAACATTACACTACGTCCTATAGAACCACTCAATTATTGCATAAAGTATATTTTGCTTATGAAATAAGATCATGGGAGTTTAAATTGGAACAACTTTTAATACARTTTTGTTTGCCTGAATGAAGTAGGCCTATTTTCCAAAGCCCCCAAATAATTTTCCCMCACAAGTACTTACCTTTCTGTTATTGCTTTAAAAGAGACAGAGAGCAGGAAAAGTGTCCACATTTCCATTTTTAGCAAATGAAGAGTTCTAAGCCATGTTTATGTTACGTGTTCAGCGCACTGTGTTTTAAGGACAAATTTTTTTTTTTAACTTTTATCTCAGCTTTAATAGGCTCACATCTAGAAATCCTTCTCTGAATATGCTAATCTTTGTCAMTTTTTCTTACTAGATGGCATACTGAAACTTGTCAGGCTTTTAGAGAATATTCTACCACCACGAGTGGTAGGTTCTCATATACAAATACAAGACCACATATTCTAGACACCGTGAGCTTGATTTTTCCGCAGTTCTGCAATTAATTTCCTTCTTTTGGGGTCTGCAGACAGCTCAGATCTCATCACGCTTGAAGTTAACTCCAGTGCTGCACAGGAAATACAGCCTTGTTCAAGTCTAGTACTCATGCTTTTACTACAGCTTTACAATATACTAACCTCGAATGGCACRGAAGCATGAGAAAGCTTTAATCTTCTGCAATTCCAAATATCTATAATCTCTAGATCTGCTGCAGTTGAGCCACTACAACACTGCAGATTTCTCAGTTTGAGCTCCTAGCCCTTCTCACCAGCTCACCTGCTGCTTCCGTGTACTGCTCAGTATGATTCAACGCATCTGAGCCAATATAAAAATAAGGATGAAGTCCAGGAACYACAAATGTCACATTCCCAAAGTCAGTAGAACCTAGAAGGAATGGGGAAAGTTTCTCAATGAATACATGTAAAAAAGTTTTAAACGCTGTGAGAAAATGTATGATATACACTTTATCTCCAGTCTACCTAAAAAAAGTCCTTCGTCTCAAATGCTTTCAGCATTTCTAAGTAGTCTCTATCCATACAAACACTCCTGCCACTGAGCTGAGTTTTCCCTGACTAGATACCCAGATTTTGCTCTCCACAGCACTTTTAATCAATACCTATTTACTGTTAAATTTTTTGWGAAGTGTCTCCTGACAGTCAGTTGCTAACTCAAAAAGAAGGAAGCTCCAGGTCTTACAGAGTTGGGCTGTGCATCTATTTCAAACCCACTACAGCTACCAAGAGACAGTCTCCAAGACAATGTTTCACAGCTCTAAGTTACTACTTTGTAACCATGTTCCTGGGGTTTGGGAGCAGGACTCGGAGGTACGAATAATCCAAAGCACTATCTTCAAGCAAAAATAGATGGAGGAAAATTATTTTTTCTGTACTTTCGAATTATTCTGCTACGGAAACCCTTAAGAGTTCAAGCACTTGTGGAAAGCAAAATATCAAAAATGAACTCAAGATATGTTAGTAACAGGTTGCAGAGAGCTCTTGATAGCAATACTGCAAATTTAAATGACATTTCTGCTTTCATACATGACTTGCAGTGTCAGTGCATTAGCCAGTGACCATATGCATCTTGAAGGCTCATTATGCACTTAAAGATCCTATATAGAAACAGTAGATCCCCTCGTCCAAGTCATCCAAGAGGCTACAATTACTTCCAAGCTTTCCTTTTTCTAAGTGTTCCTTTTTCTACGCCAACAAGCAGTCCACTCAGTAACYAAAAACAGTGACAAGTTCTCCCCTATTTATAACAATTATATTTAGAAACTCGAGAAATCAATAYGTGGTTATTGCGAAATTCAGGCACGAGAGGACGCACAAAATCACCCTGTTCAGCGGTGGGCTGGGGAAAGGGATGATCAGTTAAAATATAGCAATTTTTTTAAGGCCAGCAAGAGCTTCAAGAGATTTTCTTTTCGAGCTAGCAGGTGAAAGGGCTCTTTCCAAAGATTTAAGTTATTTCTAGCTCCTAGGTAGACTTATCACAGTTACTTTATTGGAGAGACCATATTACTTAGACCTTAAGACTTAGCAATAAATTGACTCAAAAGTACAGTTGTTACAGGGAAAGATGCTTAAATGCAAACCCACAGAACCTGCATTTTGTGATCAGAGAGAACAAGACTCTAGCTTGCTATTTGTTCTGCATATATACAAATAGAAGACAAAAAAAAATTGTTCAAATGATGACCTTTTCATGCAAATACCATACAGATTTTAATAAAACCCAATTGTCAGCACAGCAGTTTGTTATTTTAGTTTTCAATAGTCTATACTGTTGATGCATCATTTGATCAGTGTAGAAAAACCAAGCAGAAGCCTAGGAGTTCTCCCTACTCCAAACCACACCAAGAGCTCCAGACTTGCCTTAATAATCTCCAACACACACGGTTGCTGCAAAGACCGTAGGGTTTTTTCTTGCTTTCACTCAGCAAATGAAGGATTAGAAATTCCCAGTGTATCTCCACATAGTTCCACTTGAAATGAGGTTATATCCACACATCTACCAACTTCACAAATTATTTTTGCTAAATGTAAAGTCACTAACYGGTCATTTTCTAGTAAAATTTAGAGCTTACCAAGTGAAAATACAAACAGCTTTTGATAAAAGTGTGACGCCCACATTTTCACTCCCAAGAAAACTGTTAAGCTCTTAGCCATAACCTCCAACACATTTAAAACAAGAGCTGTTCCACCAGGCCCCCTGCAAACAGCTGGAACTACACTGGTGYTGGAGGTGGATGGATCAGAGCAGCAGTTACCAGCACCACACACACTGTGCACTGCCTTCAACAGAAGGGACCGGGGAGCTGCAGCTCTCAGAGGAATGTCCTGCAGCAGTTACTGCACCCAGGCCAACTCAGGAAGCACGTAAGGGAAACCAGAATTGCCACAAACATAAAAGGAGGGAAAAATGCAACGATTTCAGGAAACCTTTTTAGAGAGTCCTACGCTTCAGAGGCGGTAATTTAAGAACATAGTGACTCCCTTCTTAACATCATCTATATCAATCTTGTGCACAGGAAGCTAATGAATGTTAAAAATATCAAAATAAGTTATCCCAAGTGTGGGGGCCTAAAATGTGCACTAGGAATTGTCTGCATTGGCAGGATACCAAACTCCTGTAGAACTACTCCTGTAGGGTAGAACCACCCTGACACCACACAGAGAAAGAGGCCATGGCACCTGGTCAAAGCTGACTCCAGTTCACACTCTCTTACAGCACTCTGGCTGCTTGCCAGCAAGCGGAGCCTTCCACACGGCAATGTAATTTGATGGACTAAAGGAATTCTCCAAAAACACTTAGCTGCCTAGAGTGATACCTGTAAGGAGACCGATACTAATACCCATGGAGAGGTGGCAGCGAGTGTGCTCATCTGTTAACGACTTTTCTGCTGCACAGACATGGAGAAGGAACTGAGCTATCTTCCTTCTCTTTCAACAGAAGAAAAGGACATCCTAAAAGAAAACATTGAAAACCATATGAAAACTGAACAGAAATAGAGGTCTTGAAAAAGATGAGATAAAACACTCAAGCCCCTCAGAAAGGGGAGCATACAAAATTCRAATGAGCTGTGTTGGGGGAAGAAAATTCAGTACGGTCTAATTGCAGTATGAGATAAAAGCTTGTGAATATTTTGACATTTGACAAACARTTAAGAGCAGGCATATGGGGAATTTCAGTTTAAACAAGTTTACACTTAGCACTTACTACTTCCTGTAACTTGCATCTGAAAGCATTGCTGTATTGCACTTAGGTTTGTTCATTCAGAGGGGCTCTGAAACTGCCACATCACAAGACCAGTATCCATGGTCTTTGAAACACTTAACTGGCTTGTGAGGAAAGCAACTAGTAGAGCTGCAGAAATTTCACTACAATTAGCACTCTAGAGGAAACAAGTTACTTCAGCTCCTTTTTAAGGCCAAACGAACAAAGCAATAAATCTTATTTATACCGCACTGAAAGCTCAATAAAGAAATCTCTCTTTAGTTATAATTATCTGCTTCTAAACCCAAGATAACCAGCAAACTGGAGAAAATATGCTAGTGCTGTCTTAGTTTAGAAGGGTAATCAAAGAAATAAGCAACTAGAATACAGTTACACAGGCTGTCTTCCCCACCCAAAACACAACTGCAAGTCAGAAAAATCCCCCAGACATCAACTGTTTAAAGATACTCTGTATTTTATAGAATGAGGTTAGTGTTACAAATAAACAATCTAGAATTAAAGGTTTTGAAAAATATTTTTGAAAAATATTTTAAATATATATTTTTTTAAAATAGATTTTTTTTTCCTTAAGAGAGGTGCCTTTCACAGGAAAGGAGTAAAAATATTTTTATATGACCAGTAGTGAAGGCCATGAACACCTTCAGACATGCATGCTTTTAAGTAAGAATGCTGAAGTAAGAGCATTCAAGATTTATCAAGATATCTCCTGTACGAAGATGCTAAAAAACTGCGAGGGGTGACTAGCAATGTCAAAACATTCAAAAATTCACATCGCTAAAATAGCCCTGACAGACCAAGAAAGTTTGAGACATCTTGGATCAGAGCCCAGACCCAGAAGCAAGCACCTAKATGAACGGAATACTTTGGAAAATGAATCTGTTAAATTTGTGAACTAAAGTCAGAGACATGGAATTATCTGATAACAGAAAGGAGGGTGTTGTTGGTTTTAATTACAGTTACTGAGAAGCTTAAAGCAGCTTACACAAAGTCCCTTTAAATTATCAGTTAAATGCTAGTTGATTTGTTTAGCAGTAGGCTTGTAAGAAATTATTAAATAAGGTTCCTAAAAACTAAATTTTGTTGTCATTTCTATGATACAGTAATTCTGTATTTCAAAGCAATGATGAGTCTCACTTCATTCCACATTCTAACAGTCTCAGTAAGACAGCTCTTTTCCTTACAACTCCTCACAATCAAAATACTTCCTATATGAAATATTCAGTGATTATTACTGCTCATTTTTGCCAGAAATTTCTCAGCTTCCAAAGAAAACACAAATACACAGGCCAGAGGTAAGATCCTTTTCAAGTTTCAATTTTCTAATTCATTTTTTTTCTTCTGACCAGAAGATGCTCAGTCCACCTCTAGCCCATTATTTTATACACTTAGGATTTGATCAATCCAAACTTGTCAAAACAACAAAAAAGTGCCAGACGTGAGTTACCTGACAAACCATTCAAAATCAAATCATCTGATATAAATTCTATTCCAAGCTTCTTTCCATTTTCCTTGTAAACTTTCTCCAGACTCTTATTTGGAAGCACATTGTAGTAATCATGTTCACTACCTTTTATTTCCACCTAAAAAAGTAAAACAAACAGTTACACATTATTTACCAGCCTAAAGCAATTTAACCTAAACTGTGCTTAATTACTTTAAAATTTAAGTACCTGGCCACATTTTTAACTCATATCAAAGCAGACCAAAGTGCTTCGYCCCCTTCCAAAAATTTTAATAAACTCTTTCTTCAGTTAGTCAAATGCTATCCCTGATCCAAACCCAGCTGGGGATTTCATCAAGCTTCCACAAGTTTGTCAAATTAAGAAAGCATGAATTTTGATCATATYATCATTAATTAAAAATAGTAAGAAAGTATTGTATCAAATTCTATTTTGCTATTTCTAGGTTAAGAACAATCCCAATAATTACAGCTCTATTAATGTTTACTGAATGACTTCATGCAGGAAAAATGATTGAAAATAAAGGCAAAAAAGTATCAGGGTCAAGTTTCAAGAAACCCTAACTTCTGTTTAGAATAAAAAAATTGTTTTTTGAAAGTTTTTCTAGCTGGAGTGGACACCATACTAGGAAACCAGCATGATTCTAAGTAGGCCTTAATACTCACTAGTTCACATTCATACCTAGCACAGACATTTTTTTCTGGTGACAGTGCTTTCACAAAAGGWTATTTTCACAGATAGCCAAGGCCCCCGCCTGTAACTACAGAGCAAGGAACACCTGTGATCTTGGCAATACATCGCAAGGTAATCACATAGCTTGAGTCAGCTACAGGAAACACTGTTTACTAAAAGAAAAAATAAGTGGGAAGAACACCAAGTGAAATCAGCCACTAATGGTCAATTGCTACAACCTATTCTCAACTGCTGAGGAGAGTACAGACCAAACGCTCCTTAGGCCCACATCCAGGCACATGAACAATTCTCCTCCAGTGCAATCCACATTAGGTGATTCTGTGGCATTCTATTATAAGATTGTTTTCAGGACACAAAGCAAGAGAATAGCAAATWGTGTCATACAAATTTTGATTAACTTCTGTTAAGCACCACGCAGACAAATGCTGTAACCTCAGCTCTGTATTCTGGCCGACCTCATCCCCAGCACACCAGAAAGACATGGCCATGAAGACATTCTTACTTTGCATCCTGTGGCCAGTGCTGCAGCCTTGAAGCAGTTTTCAACTTTCTCTGTCAGAAGGTAAAGATCTTTCACTGAAGGGGCACGCAAGTAAAACTCCATCTCAGTGTAAGAAGGAATGATGTTAGGTTTCACACCACCGTTTTTTATTATACCTGTAGAAAGGGAAGGGTCGTGATATTAATGTTGCATACAACTGCTTCACCTTCAGGTCTGTCATGAATCTCTTCAGAACCAAATGAGTAACAGAAATAAAACATACGTTAGGCATGAAATACAAAGAACAACAAACATATTATGTAGACAACATTTTTCTACATCATGTGAGATTAGTAAATGGGAGGCCTTTAAGTGTGAATTTTGAACATTCATCTGATGTCTGTTACTAATCTAAAGAAAAATCAAAATAGTACTGATAATTAATCTCTTAGAACACAATTTATCAGAGCAGTTAAACAAGAAATTACCAAGAAATAGGGGAGAAAACGTCGGTTATGAAGGCTATTTTAGATTCTAGCCTTTTAAGATTTCCTCCACAAGGACATATTTCCAACTTATTTTACCAGCTCAGAGAGAATTTTATAGACTCTCATGTTTTTCTGCAATGCTAAAATTCTTTGCTTCTGGAAATGTGCACGTGCTGCAGTGTGCAGAACATTCAGTCAATTCTTCATACTAATTCTTCATAAATACTGGTATGTGTGTATGCATGTTTTATATCTTTCTATAAATAGATCTATATATATATGTGTGTGTATAAAAGCACACATACATGTGCGCACACACAATTTTATTCATGGATCAGGCTAAAATTGAAAGTCTCCCCTCAAGGAAATATGACAGCTACATAATTTTCAGTTATGGGATCAGAAATAGTATCATAAAAAATAATTATGTCAACAACAAAACACTACACACCTCAACACCATGGTAGAGTTTTCAATGTATTAACAGCTAGGTTTTTTTAACAGCCTGTCCTTGTTCACAGGACTCCTAACATGAATTTATTCATGTGAGATCTGAGTTGTTTCAAATAGAATACAAGAAACACTTATCTTAAAATGAAACACTGAAAAATGTTACCATGGCCTGAAAGGACACTGTCTTATATAGTCCTAAAATAGGACAATATCAGAATACAAGTGGGCACGATATCTTCCATTTTAGTGCAAAAAATGATTAGGACTATGAAACTCTATCCCAATAAAATCTTGATCACAGTCAGTGATGGAAGTGCTCAACGAAATGAGCAGTACCAATCTATGTTACAGAAGGAACAGCTGAAAGGGACAGGCATCACAGAAACAGAACCAGCAATCATTCAAATTTATATGGCACATTCCATAGTGTGTTTGCTCAAAACAAGCAGCTTATGGAGMTAGCCAAAAAACAGCACTTTTGCTGAATTTTAATGTGTCTGTAAACAGAGCTGGGCAGATTTGAACAGTATGTCYGCACTTAAAGCTTCAGAACAACTGCTACATGAAAACAGCTGGTTTGCACAGTATTTGTAGCATTTTGTAGTGTTTACCTTGGTTGTAGATGAAATATATCTTTAACAACCTGTTTAGCACAACTTCTTCAACAGATACATTGTAAGAAAAAACGTCTACTTTCCTATAGTGATTATTGCACTCAAATGTGGAAGAACAATARACCTATCAAATACCAGACAAACTCAAAACAAAACTGTTGAATTATGGCTCACAGCAAGTGTTCCAAATAAATTCCTCACTCAGAAGTCCTGTAGGAATGGCCGAATTTCTTATTTGCAATTTAGAAAAAAAAAAGTGGAAGGCAGGATGAGGGAAATTTGAGATTATATAGCTACTGGGCAGATTCCATTTCAACTTCTGAAACTCTGAGTAAAAACTTCTACTTCAAAATCTACTAGATTTTATAACCTGCCATCATGGGGTTTTCATACCTCAGGAAATCTAAGTCACTCTAGTCAACACACCTCTATAAATGTCTCTCCTACAAAAAAGTGCAGAAAACTACATTTTGTTTTTAGAAGCATTTAGCCTTACACCTTTGGAAAAACACAAGCATTGATAAATAGGGGTTTCAAGGCTTCGTACCGACATACACTTAGTATTTGAGCAGCCTAAAGTATTACTTGGTGGACATGAGATTTAATGAAGCTCTCACCATGAACTCTCCAGGTTGGTTTCATTTGCTGTCTTAAAACAGACAGGTTGTTGTATGCCAGAACAGCAGCATCTAATGCATTAAGTCCTTCCCAAGGATAAGCAGCAGCATGAGACGCTTTTCCATAGTATTTCACAAACAAGCTAGGAAATAAAAAGCAYTGCTTAGTTTTTTTCATTCAGTGAAAAAAAAAACCCTAAAACTCTGAAGTTTCTTTGGTTCACACGGTTCACTTGCATTCAGTCTGGTAGAACACAAAGCAACAATGTAGCTGGCACTGCGCTGTCGCAAAGTTAAACCATCTTTGAATGCAGACAACAGTTACAGAACAATGAAATGAAGCAATATCAAAGAAAAAAAGCAGGCAAAATCGCTACCACTAACATACCAATACACAGAGTTTTTCTGAAAAGTACAGTTTTCACATAGGAAGTAACTTTCTCCTATACATGTTTATATCTACGTGACCACTCTGAAGATTAAAGTTCCTAGCAAATTCTTCTAAATAAGAGGATTAATATGCCCTTTTCTCTAATTCAAACTCAAAAGCTAATTGTGTTAATTCTTGCTAAACTTTTAAATAAAATCTGTATTTAATACTTCCAATTACAGAAAAATTCCTTTCTAGAGGCAATAAATACTGCTAGTTATATATTTTTTTATTATCTACACAAAAGCTAATTTTATCAATACTAGAGAATTTTACTAAAATTTCTGTTTGGAGTCAACAACCAGTAAAGCGAATAGTGATAGACCTTTTCCAAGAGACATATACTTCTTATATATATATATATATACAGAGAGAGAGAGAGAGAGAGAGAGAGAGAGAGAGAGAGAGAGAGAGAGAGAGAGAGGCATATATATATATATATATGCCTATAGCCTTTGGTGAACAATGCAATCCTAAAGAGATCTTTAAGAATTTCAGCACAAGACCTCCACTGAAGGGAGATTTTCAAATCTTTCTGTATCAGCCTCAAAAGGCTGTAACAAGAGTCAAGAATGAACAGAAAGACAAAGCTATCAATGGAAGCTACATCTGGAGGATTAAATGGACAGGAACCAAAAGCCAAGAGGAGCTAAGGCTCACAAGGAAATTACAGCTAGGATTCTTTAGAAATACAAAGGAGGGATGTAACACAGGGCTGGCTGTGCAAGGCTACTGACCTTGCTCATTTCTACCCTAAAACTAAGCAGTCTGGGAGCTACACTGAATGAGAAGGCAAAATGGCCAATGAAAGGTTTGAAAAGCAGCACAACCCAAAGGAAAGCAGCAGATGGAGCATTCAAGTTAGAAATTGTTGGGCACCCATTTAATCATTACAAAATGTAGTACAGGACAATCAAACGCAGTACTCGGAAGAAAAGCTGTTGCACTGGAGAGAGGCTACTAATGGTAGGATAACTCCTTGGGTCAAACATTAGTGACTGGGTGACATCCACTAAGGCAAACTGCTGATGACCTACAGCTAGAACACTATGAAGGTAGAAAAGGCTTATAATACCAAAGAAAGGCTGGCATGACCTTGCAGACTGGCATCACAGAAATAGGATGAAACTCAAAAATAAATTAAAAAAAAAAGCTGTGCACTTACAGACTGTGTTTCTTCTGTAAGACAGACTGCTTGAAAAAGTCTGAAGAATAACCCTCACATTAGCTAGCTATCTACAGAATTATTATGAGGCACCAATTTACTGAAAGGCAAGCCACCCTAGGATGCATATGCTGAATTTCCAGGAAATAAGGGCACACAGTGGTCCCGGCATTAGGCAAGTGCAGCGCAATGAGATTCCACCTGACGTTCTGTGTACAGCCCTGCTTATGCAAGTCCAGGGAGGAACACTTCAAAACAAGTTGCTACAAGTGCCATGAATAAGGGTACAGAAGGAAGAGCAGGAAAAACCAAAAGACTTCAGGACACAGTTTCCACAGATTTATCAGGCTAGCTGGAAGAAATGGATGCTTAAGAAGGGATGTGACTGCCCTCTGTACCTGTATTGGGCTATGACATGAGGGACAGTCAAGAAATWATTTTCCGAAGTGGGAAAGAAACAGAACCACTTTCAAAAATGATTAGAACATTTATATAAAGGAATACATGACTTAGTACCCAAGAGAGCAGGGAAATATGATCAGTGAGACCACTCTCAGTTCTAGGCTCTAAAATTTAAAGGRTATGYTTTTCAAATGAAGTTTTTTTGAAGAGAAGACAAAAGTATACAAGTGTAAAGCCAATGCTTAGAAGTCTATCAGAAGAAAAAGAAAGAAYTCTGGGGACCCACACGGGATTGCTTGCAAGTCATAAATGTTCTTTAACTTTAAATTTCAAGTGTGAAGAGCATCAACATTTGCATTAAGAGCTTTCTGGCATACACACTGTGCTGTAYTGTAACAAACAATTTGGTGCTCTGCTGAATCAATGTCTGTCTTGGCATCTGCTCCTCTGTACTAACATTTTACAAGTAAAAAAAAGACACAAGCCTAAGGAATTCCTGCAAGCCRGAAACACTGCACAAAAGCTGTCTCAGGCTGAACACTGTGCTTGGGAATAACTGCTCTGAGTGACCTGAGCTGACTGCAAACACCCTGTCTGAAAGGCACCTGCAGGGTCCMTGGCCCTAAGCCCAGCCTCTTCCAGAGCAGCTCTCCCACTGCAAGGATGACAGCCACCCTCTCCAAGGAAGAGRCCACCCTCTCCACCCCAGCTCGCCCACTCACTCGTGCTCGGCCACGTCGGGCAGGTAGGCTGCGTTTTCTTGGGACGGGTGGGCCATGAAAACCACGTCCAGGTCATCAAAYGCTCCGGCTTCTATCAGGTCTATTTTGCCTCCTCCATCTTCCTCCGCCGGGGTGCCCAGCACCGTAATCTGCAGCACAAACACGCAGAGTCAGGGGCCGAGGCCGAGCCCGCCCGTCCCTCCCCAGCGCGCTCCTCACCTGCACGGCCACGGGCGGCGGCTGGGGCAGGCTCTCCAGGGCGGCCTTGAGCGCCAGCGCGGCCGCGGCGCCCACCTCGGCGATGAGGTTGTGGCCGCACGCGTGGCCGATGCCGGGCAGCGCGTCGTACTCGCACAGGAAGGCGACGCGGAGCGGGCGCGGGCCGTGCGGCGCCGCCGTGCCCCACTCGGCGCGGAAGGCCGTGCCCAGCTTGTAGCGCGGCTGCACGGCCCACGCGGCGCCGGGCAGCTCCTCGGCCGAGAAGAAGCGCGTCATGGCGTCGTGCGCCTGGTGCTCCTCGTAGGCCAGCTCGGGACGGCTCCAGATGTCGTGGCTGAGCGCGCCCAGCCGCGCCGCGTTCACCTCCACGCTCTCGCACGCCCGCTGCTTCAGCTTCTCCAGCGCCGGCGCGGCCAGGCCGCCCTGCGACGGCTCCTGCGGCCTCATGAGGCACCTGCCAACGGGAAGGACGAGCGTTCCCGACGAGCAAACGTTCCTAAGGGGCKACCGCCGCGTACCTGTTCAGCGCCCTGTCAGCCGCGCGCTGCCACCGCCGCCCCCTTTTATCACCTCCCCGGCGCCGCGGGGCGCGCTGGGAGTTGTAGTTCTCCCCTCTGCACGGCACATGGGTGGCGTTCGGCCGGGACTACCCATCCCAGTGCGCCCCGCGTGGGGAAGGGAGGMGGGAGGAGGGCGGGGCGGGGAGGGGCCGGGCGGGGCCTCACCCGCTCYCGGGTCGGTGGCCGTTATGTCCGTTTATTTCTGGCCGCTCCGCTGTGGCGGTTGTGGCGCTTCGTGCAGCGCGGGGGTTCCCATGTTTGGGCTTCGTGGGTGGTGTCGGGGGAGCGCTGCTGAAGTCCTTGTTTAACCTCTGTGTGCAAATACTTGTGGGTCCTTCTTCAGGCTGCTTTCCTCTGTACTGGACTGGGGATCCAGTATGTGCCCTGTTTGTGCACCTTGCGCAGGCATCAGCCTTTGKTTTTTGGCAGGTTTTATAATTTTACATCGATACAGGCTCATTTTGGCACTTCTCAGCTACTGTTTTGCAAAGAGATTCTATTTGAGTTTTCAATTAGACATAATTATGCAATAGCTAATTTTCTGCTTGAAAGCTAATGCCTTGTTTACCTGTGTTATTTCCTTTATTCTTTCAATCAGAAGTCTTATCTGTCTGGATTTTTTTCCCTTTCACACATGCATGGCTCGGGTATGTGCACCACTCCTTAGAGGTTGTGCCATTGCTGGCTTTCCCAATCATCTCCTGACCATCACGTGCACAGCACCGGGTGCTAGCAGTGCTTGGAACGGGCTTGAATCATCACGAGCTAATGTATTACACACAGATCAGACAGCAAGGACATGGCCTGTTTGCACCTGAAAAGGGGAGAGGTTGACACAAGGCAAAAAAGTGCTTTTCCTGTATTCACTGACTTACCAACAATTACTTTTTGTTCTAATCGCAGTCTGTCCGCTGTACTCTTTTCTTCTCTGTGGTCTCAGGAGCACTTTGATGCACTGAATTAGAGGTTTCCCTTCTCTACAGCAGAAAGGGGAATTCTTTTCCCCAGTGACATAGAAACCTTACATATCCTCAGCTCATTGCAGAGGGAAGTCACGCGAGCCTTACACAAATATTTGTCACGAGCTGTTTTTCCCCTTGTAACAGGTTCCAGCAAATGTCACGGCTGTGGTTATTTTTGTCCCTTCACTCCCAAATACTACAGAATAGGATGAAACCTTGTGCCAAAAACATAAGCTTAACTTTCTGCTAACCTRTGAATACATTGAGTTAATATTTATCAGCAGCAGAGTGTAAACATCCTCAGCCAAGAGTTAGCATAATGCAGGTTTATTTGCCAAGTGATTTCTAGGACTGGGAAGTGTTAGGAGCAAGGACTGCGTGTTCCTGAATGTAGTGCCAGCAAACAGTCCTTGGGAACAGTCATTCTAGACATCGAACTCGGGCGCTTTTGAGTTTGGTGAGAGAGCAACGCTCTGCGTTGCTGAGTTGCTCTTCTGAGAAGGGCAGATCACACCTGTGTTTGGAAAGAGCTGGCACCTATTTCTGCTTTTAATGAGGGGGAAAAAARCAGACTTTCTGTTGGCTTTCTGAGCACACAGTTCCCCAAGTCCCTGCTGTGCACAGAGCTCAACATTTCTTCAAGAAAAGTGTGGGGACCTCCTCAGCCCTGCTCTGCCTTTAGAAYAGGTTAACTGTGCACACTGTATAAATGCTTACACCTGATCAATAGTTCTGTGYTCGTAGGTGGGCGCCTTTAGCAGTTTTTAAAATTGTAAACTGGAAAAATAAAGATTCTATAATGTGACACTTAGGTGACGTGCATGTGATTCTTCAGCAGAACTGAACTCTTCAGTGTTTACTGCATATTCCTCATCCATTTGATGTAACAAAGCAACAGCAACACAGCAGCTCGTCATTTTCCAAAGGCAACAGTATGACAGGGGGAATGCTGCATTAGATTTCACAGATATTTGCTGACAGTGGGGAAAAGATAACGAGTCAGATGAGGACTGTCAGGCTCCCTTTCAGCTCAGAAGAGGCATGTCCTCCAGCTCACTTCTTACCCAGCCGTGACCTTCTCCTAGCTCACTCCCAGTCTGTCTTTGTCCCATCCCTATGAGCCTGTTATAGCTCCACGCTTCATATCCAGCCAGTTCTAGTCTTCATTCCTTAACAGCTCCTCAAAAATAGTACAGTGCCCTGTGGGCTCCAGGTCAAAGCTTCCAGTCCTACTCTTCTCAACTAATTGATCCTAATTCTTCTGTCCCTTTCCCTTTTTTTTTCCCCTCTGTTTACTGTTAGCCTCCAGTCCTCTTCCCAGCTGCAGTTCCTACCTCACAGAGCAGTTGGGGTTGAGGACATCTGTTAGGTACGCCCCTCGTACCTCGGATGGACAAAGGCAGAGAGAGAGATCTAAGTAAGTGAGATATTTTATTCCCAGCTAGCTGGGGTCCAAGGCTCACCCTAGAAGGGGGTCTTGCCAGGGACCCCGAGGCATCTGTGTGAGAGGTTTTTATACATTTTGAAGTAAGGACACAAGATCATTAACTTCCCCCCCCCCCATGCCGTTTTGTCTTTTCGGGATTGGCTGATCTTCTTATCTTTCTCTTTGAAAACTTTTCCAAACTGTCCAAGTGTATCCGTTATGAAGTTCCTGCAAAACCGCTCAAGCGGTTAAGCGTTATCGATGCTCACGATTTATGATCTTCCAATTAGTCCAGGCGTGGCTCATAATTTATGATCTTCCAATTAGTCCATGCGTGGGTAGTTTGTCCTTCACATCCAGTCCAAGCCCCTGCTCAGGCAGGGTCACCTGGAGCAGGTTGCCTTCCTGTCCAGATGACTTTTCAGTATTTCCAAGGATGGAGCCTCCACAACCTCCATGAGGCACCAGTCTCACCACCACCCGTTCCAGTCTCTTTGCTGAAGACACTCTCAGTTTTTCCAGCTCCTGCTTTCCTTCCCTGCTAGTTTGTTGCCCAAGCATCACAGTTTTCCTCTCCCCTTGTTCCCCTGTTTCTTCCCTAGTCTCTCTAAATCCTATTTTCCTTCCAGCTTTTGAAGCATGGTGTGCTACTTTTCCTGCATGTTAATACCTCTCTTGTATTTTTTAACTTGTCTATTTTAACTTGTCTCTAAAGGGTTAACCTGTTTTAACCTTTGCATCTGGTGCAGAGMTCTCCCTTCATGATGCAACCTGTGCTTTGCAAACTGAAAACCCCTGACTTTCTGTCTGAGCTGGTTTTCTCCTGGGTCACTGAGCTGAAATCGCCCCGCAAGGGTCAGGTGAGAGCGGGGACGGGGCCGTGCAGGGCACGGCCGGCGTGTGACTGTGACAGTGCAGGGGCTGGATCCAGCGCGGGGTGCGGAGGCCGCAGCTGAGCGTGGGCTGTGGGCACAGCAGGGACAGGCTGGAACACGCAGCAAGTTGCAGCTGTGTCTGAAGGGCAGGGTGGGCCGGGGAACGCAGCCCTCCGAGCATGAGACTAACTCAGCTCTGGCTCATCCAAAGAAAATGTGCCGGGGAGCAGCTAAATTATTTTTAAGGATAACGGCACCTGCTTAGTGCTTTTTTTTATTTTTTAACTGCAACATCTCAGACTGTCGCAAGGTTAACTTACTTACGGGACCACAGTCTTACTCGTTTGCAATTAAATTTAGAATGCACTTAAAATTCTCTTTGTTATGAGAACTTGTGAGACATAAACTTGTGAGACATGAACAGATCTACTATTTCTTTTTAAATTAAGCATTACACATTTAATGCCAGCCTGACAATTCCGATCTATATGCTGGAAAACAGCATTCATGATAACAGCAGATAATACAATAATGTGTATGTTATTTTGATGTGTTCTGCTTCACATTCCCAAGTCATTTATAGTCTCCATGTGCAATACAGTTTTCTATCTTTAATATAGTGTGTCTGTTTGTGCCAGGTCCCAATTCTCTTTCTGCGTGTAACTGATCCTTCTGGCTACAGTATTTTACAGTGGCATTATGTGTTAGGCCGTAACAAATGCTGAAGCTGGGTAATTTGACCCCTTCAGCAGGTGTCCAYGGTGGCAGTGCTTGTCTTCTACAATGACCCTTGGAGAGGTGGAGTCTCTCTCTCCTGATGCAAAAGCATGAGGTGTTCAGCACAGGACAGAGCAGGCAGAAGAAAGGACATTCTTTTATTTTTCTTGTGTAGATGTAGACAAATTGCTGTGTAATATTGCCCTGTTTCTGTGTTTCACCATGCAAAGCTGTGCTGTGTTGGTGGTGTGCCTGTCACTGACAGTTCCTAGATAACCAGGTTGGAGCGAAGAGGGCCCTGGACCATCCCTTGGGAATTCGAGGACTCGGTGGCTCTCCCGGATGCCTCTCGCAGGCCGTGCTCAAGGCGGGGGTGGATGAAGTCCCTGRGCTGCTGCAAGGCGCCCGTCGCTGTTCTGGCCTCGCCTGCGTGAGGCCTCCTGCGCCCCGGCACCAGCAGCGCCTCCCGGCGGAGCTGGGGAGCGGGGGCGGCTGCGGGTGCAGCCCCCTGGCCGTACCCGGCAAAGGACGGTGCCTTCCGCTGCGCTCTGAGCTTGGGGGAGGCAGGATGCCCACAAGCGGGAAGCGTGCGGCCCCTGCTCCCTAGCCGACCACAAGCAACTTGAAATTCCACGTGTCCCAGGACTCACCGTCAGGATGAGATGTCCTTGGATGCTCGGACGTAACAGTCAAATTCATCCCTGGCTTCTAGCAGTGACCCAGCTTGGTAGGGGCAGGAATTCTGTTCTGGCCCTTGTAGAAGAGCCATGGCTCTTTCACCTGCAGAAGCTCTGTATGGGAACAGAAGCCACTGTTCCCACAGAGAAAGATAAAAAAAAAAATCAGTGTTTTTGCAAATTCTTATGAGAATGGAGCCCTATTCCCATTTCTCCCCTTATTTCAGGCCTTTCCCATTATATAAATAGTAGTAATGATAGGTTTCTATTACTAGGACTCCCTTCTTGAGGACACAACACCAATAAATTGACATATGGCACTGATTTGAGATGCCCTCCACAAAGGCACCCTAAGAATATAAAGCTGTTAAACTGCACTCATGGCATGTCAGGTTCATAAAGGTAGGTAACAGCAGAAGAAGGACAAATCCCACAGATACAACATGCCTGCATGGGCACAGCACAGCAAGGAGCCTAAGAAGGGATGCTTCAAGAGACCTGACTGTCCTCCAAAGCAGGGAAACCTCAGCACTACCAGAAAAAAAAAAAAACTTTTTCTTTAAAAAAAAAATATATTTTTCTTCTTTGTGTTGTTCTTTGCATAAAAGGGCAAATAAAGAGTATTTCTGAGAGGGACTGTCACTGCAAGAGGACAGCCACCCTTCACACCTCCTCCTGGCAGGGAAGGAGCTGCTTCTGTTGTGTGGGCCTGGCAAACATTCGATCCTCCATGAACTAAGCAAGCCCGTAAAAACAACTCCGAAAAGAAATGGATCTCTTTCAGCTGGGTAGGGTTTCGCAAGACATATAATAGCTCCCTGCTTCCAAAAGTGTCTGCCCCAATTCCGCCATGATTTTCCCTCTCCTTCCAGTCTCTATGCCGCATTTGGTATTTTTTTGAGCCAATGTCATCCGCTAAAATGGCAGAAAAATAGTTCACCCCGAGCCAGGTAATTTCCTGCTGTTTTAGTGAGTAAAATTGGTGCAGGTGAAGGTCCAACAAGCGCCAAGGTTGCGGGGAGAACTTGTTCCTATGATTGGCAGCATTTAAAATATATATATATATATTTTAAATCAAATACTATGCTCATATTTCTATTGTGCTAAACACATTTTATTGCAGCATTAGACTTTTAAATGTGCTATTAATATAGATAGGAAATACAGTCGAGATATCATCACTGTTCTTCAGGAAAAGCCAGTAATTGTGCATACACTTGTAATTAAGCAAGAACAAACTTTGCAGCTGCTAGTTTAATTCATATTCCAGGAATAAAGCTGTAAACAAATGCCTGTATTTTTCTTTTGGAGGGTGGATGAGGTTCAGTAGCTTTCCATTGGTCTGAAGGATGGAACATCTGTTGTGGCCATAAAAAAACTTGATGATCAAGTTTACCGCATCCCACATTAGCAATGTTAGGTATTTAGGTTGAAATCCAGATCCCACTGAACTCAGTTTTGCTATTAAATTCAGTGGGTCATGGATTTCAAGCCAATCCAAAGCTTAAAAAATAGTATGGATTACACAGTAAAACCAAAGAAGATGGTGCCCAGCATAGGAGTGACACCCTGACTTGCCTAAAATAACATTCCAACCTGGTTTACAAACAGGTTTTGGTTTCATCTTGTACAGAACATGGAATTTACTCCAAAATTCCTCACATAGCATTTTTCCTTGGGCCCTTTTCCAGCTTCCTTTCCCAGATATCTGTGTATTAATTCTTTGACTCAGTGGTTAAGATCTCCACATTTATCCCAAAACTGCAAACCCGTGCGCAAAATACCAAATTGAAAGCTGTGCTTAGAGCTCCGATCCATTCACTGGGCCAAGACAGCTTTGGCTATTTAAGATGTTTCTCTTCCCAGCTGTTTGTAGCTGCCAACGATGTCGGCCTTAGTTTTGGTTGCACAGAGAAAAACACAAACGTGTCTGAGGTCTTTTAGTGCAGAGCCCGACCACTTGTTTTAAGCTAGGCCCCACTGGCATCTTATGCCTTAAATCGTTGGATTTTACTGTGAAGCAGCTTAGAGATATCTGTGATTACGTTCTGATGGCTCTGCGTGTGGGTGGCAGCCCCAGGAGAAAGGCAGTAATATTTTAAATCATTATTTTCGAAACACCTGCATTCCTGCACCACTAACAGCAGAGACCCAGGCACAGGCGCTAAGAGCTTTCGCCTGGATTAGCAAAACAGAGCTTTTGTATCTGGTGCAAATTTCCATTTGCTCTCCCACAGCTGCAAGAATGCAGGCGCTTCTTAGTTGTTTTCTGCATTTTTGCTGTTTTTCTTTTCCATCTGAATTCTGGTTTAAAAGAGAAACATCAGCAAGATGTTCAAGAACGGTTCAGAAGTTGGCTGACTTAAGTGCTGCCAGTTTACTAAGGGCCAGGTAAATTCATATTTCTTTTTCTTTTCTCCCCCTCTCTGAAGAGTTATATAAAACTTAGCAGCTATTTTGGGCTCTTCAAATTTTGCACGGCAGAATGTAAACAAGGATAGAATTAAATATCTGATATTACTGATATCCAGTACTCTTATACCACAGAATTGACAGACTCCTTGTTCCTTCTTCCATATTCAAACTTTTCTAGCTTTGCAAAAGCAAGAAAAATGGCAAATGTCAGAGATCTTACCTTGCAGAAAACCACTTGGACCCCTCTTTCTCCTGCAGTAAAAACTCCTGCCTCAAACATACCATTTTATTTCTTCATTCTTAAATTCTATAATATGGTTGGTTATTTCCTATAATTCTATAGGTCAGGAAAATTACATAGACGTCCTTTCTGTACTAGCAGCATTATTATGCTCATATTGTCAAAACTTGAAAAGGTTTGTGAACAAAACAGCCTGATCACACATGCATATCCTATCAAGACCCCACAGAGTTTGTTCCCCTTTATTTGATACATTAGGAGCTTGCTTATTTGGTTGCCCCTTAGATATCTGATTTTAGTATGTTTTTACCTCCAGAGGCTGATTTTGCCTTTTTAAAGCCAGATAGATTCAGTGATTCATTTTGTACCGTGAGTCATGATTGTTCTATGGACACAAACAGTCAAGAGGGGAAGGAACAAGTGATGATAAGATCCAAATGGCTTGAGATTGCAGTGTTGCCAAATCCCCTGCAACATCAACTGCGGTCTGAGAAACAAACTTCACCCTAAAGAGGGATAAGAGCTTGCACACTAACAGTCACTGCTGGTTTTCCAGCTGTAAAATCACCCGTTTACTCAGCGATCATCTGTGTTGTGGACAACACAGGGGGCTAGCCCATGGAAAACAGGCTGATGATGGCCAAAATGGTCAAAATGTAGGTGACCTCCCCCCAATTCCTGTAAAAGAGACAGTTATTTCAGTCTCTAGGAGATCAAGTGTTTTCCCTGTTAAATCTCCATACAGGTAAGAAGAAAATAAAATAAATGCATCTCCACATATTTAATTGCTTCTCCTCTGTGAATTTTAAAGGGATTTAATCATATAACAATGTAAATGTAAGTGAAAAATGAAATCCAGACTGTGCTGAACTTTTCAAAGTAATGAAGACAGTCCTGATCTTTGCTAATGTTAATATAGCCCTCAATTATGTTAAAATACCACTTTATGAACACGTTTGTCACCAGTTATTTACAGCGAGGTCCTCTTCTGTTGGTAATCAATGCTAGTTCTGCTATGGATTCTAAAAGAATAGCAATCAAGTCCCAGCACTTGTAGTTCTTTGGAGAAAAAAAAATTTACTGTTCTTTGAGATTTTTATTTTAATCCATTGACTCTTGGAAGTATTACAGCTGTTTGTGCATAGAAAGTATGCATTCACTATTTATTTATTGCCCTATATATGGGTTAAAAATAGTGGAAAAATGGAGGCTCAATCAAAACAATTCAACATGCAATTTTATATTTTTTAATTTCAATTGAAATACAGGTAAAGATTTTTATCTATCTGGGATAATACCAAAATGTTACATGAAAGCCTCTAATTTATCTCGTATTAGTGTAAAAGCAGCAAAATTGTGTATGATACATTAGAATTCACAGAAAATTAACTGTTTCTGTTAGGCATCACAGTATCACTATTAAGCACTTAATTGTACATTTAGTGATACTAAGGGGCTATTGAAATAGAAAACCAGCAGCTTATTGTGTCTAACTGCAAATTCCTTTTACCCCCATAGATTGTATAATCATAAACATACTCATATCAAGGGTTGACATTTCTCGTAATACCTTAGGAGATCACATGGAAACAGAGTTATTATTTTTGCTCCTGTTACTGAATAGATTTGCTACGAATCTCACAAATACAACAACCTTAATGGGTGTTCATTAATAAAGATTATTGTGTTAAATTATTCATTTTAAAAACAAATATTTGCATGACCAAACTTTTATCTATTTACACTGGGAATATAGAAAGCCAAATGACACAAAKGCAAGCAATAGCCCCTGTAATACCTCCTCACTTTCTCAGTTATATCACTAATGTAAAGTAGTGCTTATAGAATATGTTCACACATAGTGCAGGTAAGAAGAGGCTTACAAATATAGCAAATCTGCATCAGTTTTCTGGAAAACATAACCAAACATAACCATTGTAATTACAAGGAAAAAATGTATCTGTTTGCAGGATTATTAAAAGAATCATATTCCTAGTTTGCATTACTATAAATACGTCCCTGTGTATACGAATACCTAGTGAGAGTACAGCTTGATTTCTTTAAACCAGTGTAGCACACATTGACCTAAAGTGTATAACYTTGGAAGATTTTGGGTGTCATTTGAATGTATGCAGTCAATACATTGCTTTACRAAATGAGACAAGTATATTTTGTTTTCATCTAAGGAAATTAGGATATCCACGAAAGATGACTGAGAATTGCAGGCAGTTGTGATCCAACTGCATTACTGAAATAGCCAGGCTAATCCGCATTGGTTTCAGCTAGCGGCACGAACGATTCCTGGATGAAGTCATGCCTTGCATAATGACATCTGGTAAATTTAGATAATGCCTTCTAGTTGTTTCTAGTCCAAGACAGCTTGACCTGTAGTTACTCTAGCCCTGTTAATTATTCCTTGCCTTTAACCCATTTTTTTTTGTTGTTTTTCAGACGCAGAAGGAGAGACTGAGTTGCCGTTTCTCCGTGTACTGTGTCACTTATTACCTTGCCGTGGTTTATTACAAATCTCAGATCTGGCTTGTGCAATCCCAGTGTGTAGAGACCTGACCCTAATCTTGTCACGAGACAGGAGAAGCGGCTCTGGGTTCACGGGTGGTGCGTGTGAACACCCCACACAGCCGCAAAGGGGTAGTAGCGAGATGGCCAGAGCCCAGGCCCTATAATTAAAATGTTCGTTTCTCACATTCACATGCATAATATTTGTACCCCAACAGGTTTTCACATGCTCAGGAATACGTTCAAAGTATGTTTTGTATTATGTGCTTGTGGCCCTCCCCATTCCTTATCAATCCCACTTATTTTATCACATACCAGAGGGGTCCACAAAGCAGTGGCTTGGACTTAGGTGTGGTGCCAATGGTGTACGTGTGTAAGTTCAAACCAAGGGTGCTATTAAAAAGAAAGCATCCTTGCAGTGTGGGGGCAATCCACCCTAAACTGACATATGGGAGAGAGCTGAGGGTACTTTAGTCTCTGAAAGGACACTAAAGAATCGATAAGAAACACCCCCCATTTCACAGACTCGCTATCAGGTAACAAGAAAACCAATTTTACCTAGAGCCTCACAAAGCCAGCTATACAGCTCTGGGACTGATGACTTCCCTTAGGCTTTAACAGGGTTGCTGGAGAAGAGGAAAGTGGGAGGACGAGTGCACTTCACTGAGCAGCACTGCTTGCCCAGGATCCACCATCAGCAAAAAAACTAGACTTTTGTGTCGCATTCCCTCCCCACTGAACGGTACCCAACCCTGTTGTATATATGACCTGCACCTAATTCCTTAAATCATTATCCAGACAAACCATAACATTAAATGCTCTCAATACATACAGTAGCTAGATAGGGCAGAAGGGAATTAAAAAATATAGAGATAGATGCAAAACTGCAGGATGCCATAGGGAACGTAGAGCATTCCAGAGCTCCTAAGTGCCAGCAGATGGCACAGGGTGACCTACTTAGGCAGGACGAGAGAGGCCGCGGCTGCTCCGGCAGCAATTGCCGCGCAGAGAGGCCGGCGTGGGGCCCTCACCATGGGGCACCCCTGGGGCCGGCATGGGGCCCTCGCCATGGGGCACCCCCGGGGCCGGCGCAGGGCCCTCGCCATGGGGCACCCCTGGGGCCGGCATGGGGCCCTCGCCATGGGGCACCCCCGGGGACCAGCGCACGGGGCCCTCGCCATGGGGCAGCCCGAGGGCCGGCGCGGGGCCCTCGCCATGGGGCCCGCAGTAACCGCATGGGCTCCCCGGCCGCTGCTGCCTCCCGTGTGACACTGTCCACCACGAGCACAGGGCAGGTGGGCAGCGAGTCCAAGGGCTGAGTGAGCCAAAGGAATAAAGCTAAAATTCCCAGCCCTACTAACATCCTTTCTGGAGCCAGGTTGGTAACGGGATTTACAGTATCGCTTTTTTACTTTTAATAGATCCTTAACAAGAAGTGAAAGATTTCATTATGCAAAGAAAAATAAATATCCAGAACTTTTACAGGCGCCACACATGCAAAACCATCAGATTTTTCCATTCACCTCTTGCAGTTGCTTAAATTATCCAGTATGTATCACTTAATTTCTCTCATCTGTTCAAACTCTTACACTTTAAATCTGCACAGACTCCTCTGCTGAGGCTCCTCTGCTGTAGYCAGATTTATTTGGCATTCAGTTATGACTACAGTGTGTCTACTTGGCTGCTTGTGTCTTGTAAGGATTTGCTTTTTCCCACACTGAAATAAACACCCTGAAGGGACAGCAGGGTAAATATCCATTTGTATGGACTTGACAGTTGTGTAGGGTGTAGTTAAAACACTTTCCACAAGATACATCATGATCTTTAATCCTTCCTGTTCATCCTTAAGCGATCCATATACCTTTTCAGACATTTAGAGCTTGACGTGGAGATAAACATGCCTCACAAAGGTCAAATGTCAGGAATGAAACAAGGGTCTGAAAGCCTTTTGCAAACCTTTAAGAGTATGGGAACTTTAAAACTCTGGCAGGGAGAAATATATGACAAGAAGGGGTTAAAGGAGCTCAGTCATCCAACCCACAGCCAGGCTCCATATCAGATGATCAGATTCAGTGTGAAGTCACTTGGTTTGACTCCATCTGACCCTGCTGTGAGTGGGAGGCTGGCCTGAGGCCCCTTCCCATTTGAATCATCTTATGATTAGGTGTTTGGAATTATTATTTGCATTGGACTTAATTATGAAGAGCCTTAGCAAAGTGACTTTTTTTGGCTATCCAAAGCAATTTCTGCACACGTTCCACAAATGTTCCATATATAGTGTGGATGAAGACACATGGTTCTTCCTATAGCTGGAGCATCYAGTAACCACAAAAGCATTTCAGCTGTCCCATCTTGGAGTCAAACCCCTACCTAAAAGGAGAAGGAGGCCTTTTACCTATGCCAACACTAATGGAAAATAATTTCCTGGAGTAATGCATAGCTCTTAAGTAGATTTTCTCTAAACGTATGGCTCGTTTCCCAAGCGGCTACTGCCTGTTGGTCTTCCCCTTCCCTTACTACAAACACCTGGCCACCAGCTAGCACGTTGTGGCCGCAGCAGCACCGCCGGCGCGTCCCGCGGCGCAGGGGCCTTCCCGGGAGGCAGGGCCGGACTCCCCAWGGGCGACCCATGGAGGTGACCCACGCTGCTGCCCTCTCCCCAGCCAYGGAGGGCTGGAAGGTGTGAAGATTTCACGAGTGCATGCGAGGTTGATTTGTCCTTATGAAGGTTTCACACGTACATGCAAAGGGGGGCCTGCAGCATCTGACATGCTCCAAGTGTCCCTCGGACGGTCCTTTCTGTGTCGTGCATGCGAGTGTGGAACATTTTGAGGAGATGGTGGAGGAAAATCTCACCTGTCCCACAGGGCAGGTCTTGCCCCAGTCGATGCAGTTGCTGCCAGCAGCGTCTGTCTCCCTCATGCCCTGAAGGGCTGCACTAATATCCACTGATGGAGGTGGTCCTCCTGATGATGATGACAGTTTTTGAGCACCACTGATGTTTTAGCTCAGTCACATTTTTCCCAAGCTGCCTAAATGTCTCTCTAATAAAATGAGACTGTTGGAAAATTTCAGACATGCTTAGAAGAGGCAACTCTGAGAGTTTTTTCTGGATTCAGACTTAAGGCATTTGGTACCTCTGGCATACAACCACAAGACTCCACAGAAGAACTGCATACAGCCCTTGGCTAGGAGGAGGTTTCTGCCACTTCCTAGAGAGGCACTTGTGCCATTGCCCTCCTGCAGCCGTCTCAGATCCTGCCTGCCAGGGCAGAGCGCACACAGCCCTGCTGGAATCGTCCCCTAGGGCACCTAAAGCCTTTTCTTCCCTCTCTCCGTCTCCCGTTTCCTGAATTGATTATACGGGATTGTCAGGGTATTCACCCCATTTTCATTTTTTATAAGGAACCCACCTCAGTGCAACCCTCTTTCACTTACGTTAAAAGTGTGTTTATGTATAGAACACCGTATTTTGTTACATTAAAACCTACACTTGCCCAAATACATAAGTTTCACATATGGCTGAATGATTTTTGAAGGGAGTAAGGGAAAGGCCCTTGAATTTCATAGCAAAAATATTGGTTTTATTATAACTCTATTTTGAAATTATGTTTTGTTACAAGACAAACTTCTATTCACTGGGAAGGAATATGTCCCAATAGCAGATTTGAAATTTAACTTCACCGCAGTTTTGAAAAGTAGAAAAATTATTTGGAAAGACAAAAAGAACACCAGACTCTTAAGTTAGATGTTTTAAGGACATTGTGAGAAGCTGTTATAATGTACATTTTATTCTATGTAAAGGACAATTTTTATGTAGGATAATGTAGGGAGTTTAGTTAAAATTGTATTGATCCAAATGGTATTGGTTATATGGAATGGACAGACTTCAAGAGTACAATGGAACGGACAGAGTCCAAGAGTACAATATGATTACTTTAATTTTTTATTTTGTATAGAGTTAGGCAGTATCTTAAAATTAACTTGATTTCAACACTTAAGATTTTTTAAAATAAGCAAACAACCTCCGAACTCTTTTTTCTGTGAACACTTTCTCTGTGAATATTTTCTCTGTAAATAGTTTTGCTATTTACTGTATTTTATGTATATTTATGTAGCAGCTGATCTTTTTTAAAAAAGAAATTTGTCACTTAATGGTCATCTAGTCTCTGAAATTTACTGCTGTAAAATATAATTACAGCTAAAACACAGCAGACCTGAAAAGAATTGTGGTTTTCCATTTTTCTCTTGCCAGAATAAAGCAATTTTTTGGAACAAATATAAAAACAAAAAGTTTGAAGGAAAAATGAAATCTGAAAAAAAACCCCAACAACTCACCATCAAAAAACAGATTTTATAGCAATGTTTAAGAGCTTAGAGGAGATTTCTCAGGAGGGATATAATCTGGTATCTCCTCTTTTCTGTGACTGTGTTAGTGYTGTTAATGATAGATACCAGCCTAGATTAAGCAGTGTGACGATTCATACACAGAAACAGCTGCTTATAATTTGCACCAGACCTATAAAAATTCTTGTGGTGGGCCTGGTGTGGTGCGAAGAGGAGATGACTCCACACAACTCCACGAGTTGTCTCAAAGATCCAGACTGACCGTGCGTGCTGCGATGTCTCAAGGCCACAACTCCCATGGACAGGACCGTAGCTCAACCAGAACACTTGCTTTCCAGTTATGCTAAGACTTATGCTAATAGTAGCTACTTAATAAACAGAGAACTTATGCTAATAGTAGCGATTTAATAAACAGAGAAGGACGGCAATTTAATAAACAGAGAATTTAGACTAACTGTAACTCCCTCAACCAACCCTAACTCGTCTCACCTGCGCGCTTCCTCAGCATCCATCCTACCTTTGATCCCAGGCACACGGGTATGGACATGTGTAATGGTGTCACTTTCTAGGTTCTCAGGTAGGTGGTCTGATGATTTCACGTGCCCATATTTAATCTGTAATACCAAACATTCAATGATACGACATTAGCTCCGAAAGCCACGTACATTACAGTGGATAACAGCAACACAAGCAACTGCAGTAAACTATCCAGTCTCCCTTGAAAATGGCCCCCTCCATTCCATTGTCTCCAGACTAAGAATCCTATCAGCTTTTCAGAGAATCACAGAATATTCAAGGTTGGAAGGGACCTCTA
>NW_020455316.1:2308640-2320088 GCF_003342845.1 Nothoprocta perdicaria
CCTGTCACCCCATCATAGAAGGCTATGAGGTTCGTCAGACATGACTTCCCCTTGGTAAATCCATGCTGACTGCTCCTCAACACCTTCTTCTCCTCCATATGCCTGGAGATTCTCTCTAGGATGAACCGCTCCATCACCCTTCCAGCGACGGAGGTGAGGCTTTCCGGCCTGTAATTGCCYGGCTCCTCCCTCTTGCCCTTTTTCAAGACTGGAGTGACGCTGGCTCTCTTCCAGTCCTCGGGCACCTCCCCTGCTCTCCAGGACCTCTCAAAGGTGATGGAGAGAGGCTGAGCAATAACCTTGGCCAAGAGGTTAGATAAAGGCTGAATCTTTTGCAACTTTACAAATAAATTCTGATTTGGTTAGAAAGTATCTGTTACATTTGGGGTATAGATGCAGCCTTGCTCTGCGGGCACAGTTATACACATGCATGCACCACCATGACGAAATAACATTGAATCTAAGGCTAACCTACTTGTAACAGTCATTCCAGTGGTGGCTCAGAACTGTTCGTTGATGAGTCCCTGAGTGGCAGCCTTGGCCAACAGCTTGAGTTGGTTTGATGGCTCAGCTATTTGGAAAGCTGGTTTCCAGTAATGCCAGAATACCAACAGATATTGGATACACTTAGGTATCCACGCTGTTTTTCTTTTGAGTTGTCCTCCCCGTGAGGAGCAGATGGTAGCCCTGGCTGGTAGCTTCCAGAACACAAAAGTGTGGGGTACATTGGACCCTTCCTAAGGTGGCAGGCAGAGCTCTAGAAAGTTATTGAATGTTACAAACCCATGTCAGGCTTATCCAGGCAGGGACATGAGCAAAGTTAGAGCTAGGTTTTGGGAGCCAGAGACCATCTTTTTTCCTTAGTGCCAGTGTGACACAGACCCAGGAGTACGCAGCGTTGAAGAGTTGAAACACCAGCAACCTTGAAAGACAGCTCATGCACTTAGAGAGTGATGTGGAAAGTAATGATCTCAGGGTGGTGTCAAAATTAACAAAAATCAACAGGTTTACTGTGGGAATACCCATGCTGATCCTCAGATGGGTAGAGACAAACTACATGCAAGAATGACATGCCCGTCCAAACCCATCCCTCCAGGTGCAGCCAGCAGCACAGATYCTGGTGAAGGTCACTGTTGGAAGGTCTCCAGGGCAGCACGAGGCACCTGCACCGTTCAAGCCGAGCTTGGAAGGCTGCTGCCCATGCCAAGCCAGGTTGTGTGCCATTGCTGGACCCCACGGCAATAACCTGCTGGTGCCAGAAATGAAGGGGCCTCTTGCTATTTGCTCACAGGCTGAGGTTAGACGTAGATATCTAACTTTAAGGCACTTGATTTAGGGCAAAATCCACAGTATGCATCKGATGATAAAAATACAGACATACAGCATAGGGTAGAGAATAGCAAGGTGTAGTTTTGCTACTAGTTACTGCAATGTCTTCATTAGTACATAAGATCACTGCAGAAAAGGGTTTTCTATATTTTTAAAATACTATAGACACAATAATTAGCATATCATAAGTTAGTGTTTTATATATTTCTCCCTTGTACTGCCCAAATAGACTCTTGCTCAGTGTAGCAGCAGAGATGACCTGGATCACGGACTTCTAAGGGTGGTTGCATGTGCATACTAACCAAAGGAAGATAAATGCAGGGAAGGATTATATGAATCTGTTTATATAACTCAATAAAAATTAAGCTGCAATTAGGCACTCACCAAGAAGCACCATGTGATTTTATTACCCAGCTGCCAAACAAAAATATGTTTCTGGGCAAATCTGTAATGAAGAACGCTGGGCTGCTTGCTGCCCTGCGCTCCAGAGCCTGGAAGAAGGGAATGTTCATGCCCKTCCAGCACCAACCCTGCGAGAAGCCACAGAGCCACTAGAGGGAACTCGCGCCTGCCTCTCACCAGCCCTCTGCTCTGCACCTTTGCCAGTACTCCCAGTTTTCATCTGGACATTTACTGGGAGATACTTAAGGCTGCACTCATATCCTTACTGAATACACCTCCCATGGTCTTCCATCTGCATGTGCAAGTGATCTCTTGTATTTCCATTATTATAACACTTCAGCATTTCTTTCCATGCTTGTTCATTTAAAACACGACATGTTTTAAATGAACATTTAAATGGACATGACATTTCATTTTCTGAATTAATGTAAGTGTAGGGTTTTTCTTAAAAACTATTTCTCAATTCTTTCTTTTTTTTCCTTTTCTCATGACTTCCCTATGCAAGCAATGTCAGTGTAAGGTGAATGAGAACAAAACTGAAGGTGCTTCTGGCTACTGTTGGGTAAAACAGCAGCAAGAAAGGAAAAGAAGGAAATTAAGGAAGGGAGGAGGCTTGYCTACATGACCTTGGTGAGATTAGCAAACTTTGGTGTAATTGAAGAAGACAGTATGGAGAAAGGTTTCTAAGTGAACAAAGAAACTTTTTTTTTGTCATCRCGTATCAGGTTTCTGCTCTTTCACCTTCTTCAGTGCATCTTCTCCAGAGGAAAACGCACTGCCCTTCACCCTCCCTTAGGGATTAGCCCGTAGAGCTATTCAGCAATGTTAAAAACAAGCAAAATCCTGAACAAATTGTGACTAAGCAGGCATCTGAGTCGGGATTGCATCAAATCATTTTTGCCCTTCCCCCACATCCTCTTACTGTCTTCCCGTTGTATCCAGAATGCAGGGCACGGCTGCGGTAAGAACTGGCACGCATTGCAACAGGAAGGGTGCACGCAAGCAGCTTTCTTCTSCGGGCAGAGGTTTCTGTTTCATTTCAGGGCTGTTCAGCTCCGGACTTGGCCCTGTCACGGAGAGCCTGCGGAGAGCCTTGGCTCTGCTGCAGCGGGGGGAAAGCCCCTTCCCGTGGCACGGCCGCCTTCGCGAGGCCTCTACCAATACGCTGAGATTGCCAGCAAATTTCCTGTGCTTCGGGGGACTACCGAGGCTGGTGACTAAGTAATCCGGATGGCGTGTCAGTCTTGCATCACCCTTGCCTTCCCCTCAATATTTCCTAAAGGTAGAAATTTTAATTCATCTGTTACTTGTTCATTCTAGTGCATGCAGCTATGGCTCTTCAATGCTTCAGTATTAATCCCAAACAGTGTATTGTACTCACTGTTCCTTTGAAAAAATAAGAGTGAAAGCCATAAAAGAGGAGCTCAGTGCACAGGTATAGCTACTTGATTGCACTTACCTCTGCGGACAGCATCAAGTATTACCAATTTCTCTTAATCATCTAAATTTAATAATCTCTGTTATTTTCAATTTGTATCTTGCATTTGGCTGAAATGGAGAAAGGAAAATGCAAGCAAGGAATGAAACAAAGGGATGGAGCAGTGGAAGAAGCAACTGTAGGGACGAGAATATGAAAAGGAGGGTTTTCCCTTTTATCTGTCTGTTAGATGAATCCAACTCCCCARCCCTTTACATAGAGAGAGATTTCTCTTGAAAGGGTCGAAATTCTTCCTTTGGAAGTCACTTGTGGTAGCTAAGAACTATTTTACCTGCATGTGACACATGATATAAAACATACTAAGGCAAACAGTTCTATTTGTGATCTACTTTATGGGAAGGTGGATGACCAATGAATTAAACTACCATATGGGTAAGTAAGTTTAAGGACCCTTTCCTTCCAAGATAAGTCCTTTATCATTAAATTGGTAATGGAAGCTGAAAAACAAAGGGTGGAAAATAATGCAAAGGGTAGAGAGTGTCACCCTGCAGCTGTGAACAGACATGGCGAGGGTTTGGATCCATAGATGCTAGTGGGGAAACACGAGGTTCATGTGGTCTGTGTGGCTGTGTGGCACCTCATTGCCTTAGTCCTCCTGACACCCGTCTGCCATTGCACCCGTGCGAAGCCAGGCTGTGTGCGTGCTGAGCTAACCGGGTMCCCAGCAATGACTGTACAGGGAATATGAACCCTAGGATCCTGCACAAAGAGCAGTGCAAGTGCTTACTTTAAAATCATGTAAGACACAAACAGATCAGAAACATATAGTTAACCACAGAGCCATTACTGCACATGTGCAACGGCAGCATCCCACACGTGGCGGGCCGAGAAGAGCAATTCTGGACAAACAGAGCAAGCAGGCGCTACAGACGACAGGCTCCTAGGCAGAAGACCGGGCCAGGCAAACCCGATGGAAAGCACAATTCACGTGTCTCAGATCTAGTATTTGCAGCCTGCACTTGTCCTCCTGGACTGACCTCATTCCGCTGAGAGAGCACAGAGCGGGTCAGGCCTCGCAGACCGCCCCACGTCTGCGAAAACAAACCTGCTAGCGGGTTTGTTTGATTTTGTTCGCTGGGCTTGGCAGGGATGTCTGTGTGCGCTGGCCAGGCAGCACGGTGTCTTATCAAGCAGGGCGTGCTGCCGATACTGAGCTGCACCTTCGTGCTTGTCAGGGCTACTTGAACCAGGTTTATAGCAGAAATCTGGAGAGAAATACTGCATCTTGAAAAACAAAGCTGTCCTTTAGAAAAAAAAATATATTATTTGGGAAAAATCGCTCTCAATAGAGCAGATTAAGTCAGCATACTCTCAGATTGACTTTTTAGATGAAATAAAATAACATGCAAACATCTGCAGGGAAGCAAGGAAAATGAAATGAAATACAAGGAACGAGAAACTTGCAGCAGCAGTGAAGAGTAAAAGAAAGCAGAGAGTCAAGGAATGAAGGGGATGGGAAGGTTCAAGGTCTTGAGAGGAGGCTGGTTGCAGAGAGAGGCTGGCTCACTCACAACTGCTGTTCGGAAGACTTCCAAAGCAGAATGTAATTTTCATTCCATTTGACATTTTGCACAGTGGGATGAGGAGGATTTTCAAATCACACAGCAACCATGTCGCCCAGCAGCGAGGAAACTTGACTGGAGCTCCAGAAACTGGTTATTCCTSAGCTCGCGAACGGCCCGTTGAGTGACCTTAAACAAGCCAGTTCACATCTTCATGCCTGTTTTTTCCACCTGTGAAACAAGAAGTCTGCTATCGTGCACAGACACACAGCAACTGTAAACTTACGTGATAGCTCAGCAGTCTGAATAGCCACTCGACACATCTCTTCCTGTTAAAAAATCAGGCAACTGGAAACAGGAACCCAAACATCAACTCCCTTTCCCTTAAATCCTCACCAAAGGCGGTTAGAAGTTGCACGTGGAACTACTTTGTGTGTTGTGTCTTGCCCGGCTGCCGAGCTCAGGGACACCCTGCTGRAGAGCTGGGTCCCTGCTCACTAGCCACAGCAACGGGAACGCACTCCGCTTTTCCAGGCAGTGCCCTGCCCTCCCCTTAGAGGACAGGGCATGAGAGCACTCCCTCAATCCATYGTCTTCACGTCAGCAGCTGAGCTGATTATCTCTGAAATTAATCTGCAAACCCAAGAAAGTCTRAGAGCAATGAGCACTTACGCAGCATTTTGCGGTCTCTGAAGCCAGGCTAGCCATTAAGAAGCATGTCAGAAGATGCAATTTCTGGTCATGAATCGTTTGTACTGACCAGAGAGAGAAAAAATCAGCTGCAGAACCTCTCAGCTCATGTCCTCTAGGAGGTCCCAGACAAGAACTGGTGGGAAACTGCATTTCATCTGTTAACTCAAACACCCCAAATCTGCACTAATATCACACACTTCTGAGAACAATTTTGGCAAAAGGATCTTTCTTTCSCACATAATTCCATGGGAACATCTATGTTGCTTCTTTCTTGTCTCTGATTAGCTGACCTTCGTTTTCATAGTGTTTTGTACCTATTTATCACATCTAGTAGAAAATACAAAGAAGTTGTAACACTTTCTTTGGTGCTTACATACACAGCATGCCTAGTGTTGTAAAAGACCTGTCAATTTATCATTAAATAAACTGCTAAAAGGACTGACCCCATACTCCAAATATGACATGCTTAATTTCTGTATAAACTGATATGCTAAAAACGCAATTTGCACAAGCTTCATTTTATATATATACACACACATATATATGTATCAAACTATAGGTAGAACAACTATGCTTTCCAGTAAAGTTATGTCACTAGGCAGTAAAGAATGCAAGATTCAAGCATTAAGAGAATGGAAAAAGAACAGCTAACTATTTCCTATACTTGAGCCTTCATTGAATGCAGCTCTAGATGTTTCATCAAGGCATAAAAACATCAGTAAATTATATTTTGGTGGCCATTTCTCTCACCCGCTATAAGAACATTTGTAAATTAGGCTTCATATACCTACCTGATGAAAGCACATGCCTTCATTAAAGGAACAAGTGACATCTGATAAAAAAGCACCTTCTCAAAACTGAATGCTTCACGATCTTTAGAAGAAGAACAGCAGAATGGTGATGATATTACATTACTGCTTGAAACACATATAACTGCGCACTGAACTATGTAACTGCTTTCAGAAGTGTCCTTGCTCTCAGGACACTTCTTTCATGAACTACAGAAGCCACACCAGTTCACTCCCCAGGGGCAACCTACAGCACGAGTACCCACAAGGGTAATTCTCAGTTAAACTGATTGAAGACATGCATTTATAAACTCAAAATAAATGCACACAATCTAAGGTGCACAACTTGCAGTGATGTTGCTTGCCCAATTCAAATCAAAAAGACTATACAGCTCTTCTCATACAGTCATGGCTTAGTATCAGCTCAAGGACTGTTTTCTGGAAGAAGCTACGGAGTAAGTGACATTTTATCACCTGCAYGGAGAAGAAAAGTTGCAGCTGAATGTGGACTTCAGTACACAGAAAAACGCACTTCTGCTAGGATCCTTTCACCATGAGTATTAATTCCTGAGGTTTTCATTCAGTCATTCCTGTCCTAGCTCTGGTAACATTCTTCTGAACCCTAAATGCAGAAGGGACGGCTTGCAGCCCCTTTGCTGCTGAGAATGTTCTGCTGCTGAATCCCAGCATAGGTCCTTGCATGGGATACTGCATTCCTCCTTCTCTTCCAAGTGTGCCCTGAAGCTCTTCTATGGAATAAGCAACTACATGTTTCCTGGTACTGGAAATATTGATTCCTGTTCAACAAGATAGCATCAATTTTCCACACTGAATATTAACAGTTTACAACTTTTATCTTTTCTTACTTGCCCACCTCTAGCCTCTTAAGGACCAGACTATTCCTAACAAGATTTTAGACATTACAATAGAAGATAATTTGCCTTAAGTAGTTTTGTGAGGCATATACTARAAGTTGAAATCAAAATTCAGAGTACTGCAGGTTGTGGGAGGAAAGGAGTYGTCCAGCTACACGACAGAGAGAAGTGTGAAGATTTTACATGCAAAATTAATGCCAAGCACCATTTCCAAAACTACCACCAAAACTATGTTGCTTTGTAACTCGGTAAAGGAGAAAAAAMTAAGTGGGGCAGGTATTCAACGCTTTATGATGCAACAGCTTCAAAAATGTCAACAGCAACTGCTTAAAATGACAGTATATAAGTATTAAGCAGTTKAAATAATCAATTTACGGATAATACTACAAAACTGTAAGTACTACTTAGGAATTTAGCAGCATCTCCCAAGAGATAGTGGTGCAACACAGTTCAGGTGCACATGGTATTTCCAAGAGTGCTACAGCCCTTCCTCCTCCCGTTATATTAGAAGTGCTTTAGCTTTAGCAGGACATCAAGTCACCCATTACCTATGAACAAAGCCGTGTCTGCTGCCCAGCCCAGCACAAAAGCCCACAAAAGCCGAGCCTAACAGCAGAGCAACTCTGCCCTTCCTTCCACGAGAGCCGCTCGTCAGGGCAGCCGTCACCGCGCGGCTGTCCGGGCGCTGGCCGGCGCAGCTGACCCCCGCTGACTCTCAGCACAGCACAGCACCGGAGGAGGAAATCATGTTGAATGGAAGCAAAAATATCGATCTGGCCAAACCAAAATGCACTGTGTTTGTGTTGTTCCTCTGGACTCAGAAGATAYAATAATATTTTGTTAGTACCTGCATAGCTGATGCATGTCCAGCTCAAGACATCCCTTAAGCTTCTGCATATTCTTCCCCAAAGCCTTTTCACATCCAAAAAAAATTTGASTGCATTATTGCAAAGAAAGGCTACTAACATGGAGCTATTGTTTCCATTCAGAAATACTGACTCTACAATCATTAATAGCATCTTTATGTAACACAGCGTTGGCTCAGCTTTCAAGGAACTGTGAGGAGAAATCTCCTCCCAGTCAGGGAGGTCAAGGTGAAGTCAAGGAATCCCTGAAACACAAAGTCACTGTAAAAAAGCAATTATGTAAAAACAGAAGATAATGGGAAGATGAGAAACTCAGGGTAGAATGTGGTCTTAAGAACCCACCACGGCCTGTTTGTTAGGCGTTCTTCTTGTAAAGTGTATATTGCCTGCAGGCCTTCTTTTGTAACCCAGGCAAGCAGGCTACGCTTTCCCGTTTCCCGGGAAGGGATTCAACCCAAAGATCTTACGGACAACATTTAAACATGCGCACTGTGCCAGACCCACATCACGGTGCCAATAATGATGACATTCTCCAGAGTCCAGAACTGTCATCCAAGACTCTTACAAGACTTGGCCGGGAAGTTGAGAACTAGCCATACTCGGACTGAACAAATTTTGTAACCTCCTGGGACGTGCCAGAACAGAGTGGGAACAGAAGATCCATTATGTGGATCAGAGTTAGCATTCAGACTATGTAACGTGATGTCAGTCCCAAGGGGAAGGCAGGAAAAGCAGCTTGATAGCAATAAAGGTAATGAGCGGGAATAAAAATGTGACTGTCTTTTAATTAGTGCTAAGCAACAGAGCCTATGGAAAATAGGCCCTGTCAAGCTGGCTATCAAGATTCAACAAGATCACAAGTTCAGCTCACAAAACCAACCCCTGACTAAAGCTCTGGAGAATTCTGGAAGGCGTTTTCCTTTGTGCTCGATGTCATTTTGACAAGAGCTCAAATCCAAACAGAACCCCCCATAGGTCAGTGCAGCTCATGCCAAACGTGCTRAAGCTGGGGCCTATGATGGGAGAGACGTTCCCAGCGAGGTTCTGTTGGCCTTGCTCTTTGCCCTCACACCCGCTATTACTAATGAGGGAAGAAAAAAAGTGAGAAGACTCTCGCAAAAGCCAAGCCAGGACGTGCTCTGGTAGTGTTTAGGCAGCAAACTGGGCTACTGAAGCCAGGCATTTCCTTCAAGCATGCAGGGTTACTAATGAAGTAAAAACAGGTGCAAGGCAGGAAAACCTGGAAGTCTATGGGATGGACTTAATGTTCCGTATAAGCTTTTACTTTGGAACACAGATAAACAAACTAATTATAATGAAAATTTTAAGCCATTCCAGAGCTCATTTTAACAAACAAAAGAAAGAAACGCTCCCTGCTCTCCATTAGGTTTCAAAACAACCTCACTTCAGGGCTATTTTAACTACCAGTTCTCAGAAATGGAACAAATAAGGGTATATACCAGAATAGCAATGATGAATGGAGACAGAAGTGCCCATTCAATCCCCATTGAGCACTCTTTGAAAACATCATTCATGYTGGGAAACCAGCTCTGCGAGGGCTCTAGCAGCAGTTCTCTTCCTCAGTAGCCTTCCTCATACACCAGTGCCCAGAGAGCACACTTTGGATCTGAAAACCTTARAACTTTTCTGCTTTGTACACCTTTTTGAAGTAAGAGATTAAAACAATTCCAAATTCATACCATTTCCCCAGCAAATTAATCTACAGTCCACTTCTRTAAGAGTTTTAGACCAAAGGAAAGCAATTTCCAAGGGAGCTTGCTGAAAAACTTGAGCTTTCCCCCTGCTTTTCTCACGGTTATGCTTGAGTATCAGCTAGCTTAGTGATGACTTTATGTTAAACGAGTTAAGTAGCACTGTAACAAAAATCTAAATGCTTGAATTTATCAGCTTTCTTGGTATCTGCATTTTCAAGAAACAGGAGTGTTACGCTCTTCAAAAAATGTGTCTCAAATGAAACATATTGGGACAATTCTAYGGGGTTATTAATGAGCTCTCCCACCTCTTAACTCTTCAGGTAAGTTTTTACGTCCTTCTCTAGACCGTTAGTCATCTTGGTTACACTCTTACAAAGGCTATCAAATAATTTAGATTCAAACATTTGAGTTAATACTGCACAATAAAAGAAAACATACAGACATGCTTAAGGGGAGACCAAATTGTTTTATTTAATTTTTTCGTAACCAATTATATTTTTTTTTTTTGGCAGAAAGCTCTGCTCTTTTCTTTTTTTCCTTTAAAGAAATCAGCAGTGCTCAAATTGATGGGCTGGAATTTTACACAAACTCCAGTGAATTTCACAGCAAACAGATGACCAGGAATTCCAGACACTGTTTACAGAGCAGAGAGCAAAAATTCCCATTTGCATGAAATTCCATGTTTATACTTGATTGGGCCACAGAATGCAAAAGTATTGTCAGTAGTGCACGAATAAACCATTCACATTTGATCTGGAACCTCAACATCAGAAAGCTGTACTCTCCTTTCGAAATTTTCATTACCTTGTGCAAATCAAGTCAAGTCTTCATGTGTCAAGCACACACTTAAAATTGTCCATGTTTTATGTACAGGACAGCTACCATTCAGGCAGTGCAAAATACATCCTTTCATAACAAAACTAAAATGTACCTCTTGAAGTATGAACAAGAATATACACATAATACATGATGTACACTATTTACACAACCATAAAAAATATAATACAAGGGTTTTTGTAAGACTTGACAGTCTTTTGCAATGCACGTTGCAACAAGGCATGGTACGTTTCCTGGATGGATTTTTTTTTTTTTTTGCTACTTTCCAGAGATTTTGGAAACTATGCTTGAACTTTGAGGAGAGTTTTTAAATGGACAGCCATCAACTCCCTGTTTTGGTCAGAAGGTTCAGCAGTGCCGCCCACCCAGTGGCTGGGAGGCTTTGGAAGGACACTAGGAGATGGTGGGTCACTGAATTTTGCCCCAGCGTAATTTTCTTTTTGGCTCGCTTCCATTAGGGTGACGGGTTTCTTGGACTTTGCATTTCGGAAGTTCTCTGTGTTTTTAAGTGGCTTTTTCTCCTGCTTCTGAATTATCTCGGGGGACACGGGCTCTTGCCAAAAGTTCTCGATCTTTTTCGCAGAAGTGATCTTTGCCAGGGGCGCGCTGCACTTGCTCTTCTGCCTGTTGATCTTTGGCTGCTCACAYAGATGTATGCTGTGACCGGGCTGGCTGTGCGGGGCGGCCGCCTTCTCGCCCTTCCCCATCTTACTCTTTAGGAACTGCGCAGACAAAGAGCTCACGTCAAGGCGCGACCCCTCTGCCCGGGCGGAGCCTGGGGCACGGGACGGCCCGGGGGAGGGCACACGGGGCCGGGCGGCCGCAAGGCCGCGCACACAGACGCTGCTTCGCCCCCCACGGGCGGCGGGGAGCGCCCGCCTCGCCGGGGGTCCCGCGGCCGCCGCCATGGGGCGCTGCGCGGCGCGCACGTCCCGCCCGCGCG
>NW_020455316.1:2321348-2321998 GCF_003342845.1 Nothoprocta perdicaria
GCCACGCTGGCGAGCGCGCTGGAGCTGGAGGGCACGGTGCTGCGCGAGGGCCGCCTCACGCAGTTCGTGGCCAACAACCTGGAGCGGCGCATCCGGCTGAGCGGCGCCCCGCGCGGCGAGGCGGCGGCGGCGGCGGCGGCGCAGGCCGGGCCCATCCCCGCCATCGACCCGGGCGCGCTGCACGACGTGGTGGCGCTGGCCGGGCAGGTGGCGGCGCAGGTGGACGAGCTGCTGCGCAACGTGCACGGCGGCCTGCAGGCGCTCACGGCGCTCAGCGTGGGCTGCATCCAGACCTACCGCGACGGCGTGGAGAGCCTGGGCGAGGCGGCCGACCTGGGCATCCGCGCCATGTACGCGCTCGTGGCGCGCTGCGAGGAGCTCGACCGCGCCATGCAGCCCGTGCCCGCCCTGGCGCGCCGCATCCGCGACATGAAGGGCGCCCTCGAGTGCCTCGAGGGGCTCTGCAAGTAGCCGCGGGCCTCGGCCTCCTCGCCCCGCCGTGGGGCCGGGCGGCGCGGCGCCCAAACGCGGCCCCACGGCCTGGAGCTGCCTGGGGGGTGTTGGGGTGCCCTCGCGTTGCCCCGTGTGCCCCTCGGCCGCGGAGCTGGTGGCGCCAGGATCCCTGCGCTCGAGACACGGCCGCCCCGTCC
>NW_020455316.1:2322750-2325851 GCF_003342845.1 Nothoprocta perdicaria
CAGCCGTCGGGCCTGGTGCTGCTGCCACCCCTGAGACAGGCCCCGTCCCCTTCTCCGCACCCTCTGTCCCGAGGCTTCCGCGTCTGCGTCTCTCCTGGTTGTTTGTCCCCCTGTGTCACCTGCCTGTGGGCAGCTCGCCCTTTTATCTGGAGCGAATGAAACTTGTCTCCAGCTCTGAAGGAAAAGGCTCCCAGTTTAAATCACTCCATTCCTTGCCCGCGGTGCTTTTAGCTCGAGTGCCATTAAAGAATTTTGTTTCCACATGCCTTATACCTTCTATTTATTGAGGACTAGAAAAAAAAAGTATCCAATGGGAATCCTTAACCAAAAGCAATTGTCAGTGTTTTTCTTCTACCAAAGTAGAAATTGTTTTGAATGCTTGCTTGATGTTTCCAGGCTTCATGTTAATTTCTCGTTGAGTTGGTGCCTACTTAGAATAATCCTTATTTCCGCAAACAAAGATGCAGGATAAAATTCTGCCGTCTCTTACATGTCTCTTACCAAACCTTTCTTACGTCAGTGAAAATGTGTGTAGCAATGACTCCTGCTTTCTGAAAACAATATGAAATCAGTGAAATATACTTGAGATACAATTAAATTACAAGAAAAGCTTTAACCAAATTCCAGATAAAGTATTTTTTGTCTATGTAAGTGTCTACAGCTTTCACGGTGTAGGAGTTTACCTGGTGTCACTGTGCAGTGATTCTGTGATGAATTTTTTTTCAACTTGGAAAGAACCAATTCCGTAGAGCAATGTGAGACCATGGTGGCATTAAAGGGACGTGTGACTGTCACCGAATGGATATTTTGTGGGAACTTGCTCGTGTAACTGGAGCTTTTGCACGTGCGTGGCTGYGCGCAGGGGCCGTGCTGCTCTGTCAGTGTCAGTGATTTTGCTGCRCTCCCTTCTAGCCGGGCTCCCCCGCAGCTCATCTTCTGTGAGGCGCCACCGAGCAGTCCAGTTAGGCGACCAGTGATGGACCCTTGCGACAAGGTTTCACCAGAGGGATGAGCACTGTGGGCTTACATGTCTGTAACGGTGCGTTCCGACGTGTCTGTAATGGTGTGTAAGACCCACAGGGCAGAGGCGTCTGGAAACACTGCGTAGAGCACGTAGCCTTGGGGGGAAACGCTGCGGGCAGGAGCCCCAGAGCCAGCGTCTTGGAGCGGCGGATGCAGGAGGCCGCTGTTGTGCGCTGGGATGGGGACCCCGGCGAGGCGAGAGGCGCTGGGGCTGCCCTGTTAGTGCGGCTGCCACCCGGGGCTCTTCGGTGGCCCTCAGTGTGTCCCTTGCCAGCTCTTGGCTTCCCAGCCTGGGCCTGGGCTCCGCTCCGCTCCCGTCGCACGGATGGAAGCAGCTCCCGTGGGACAAGGAGAGCCGAGTGCTCCCGCACCGGAGCCTGCAGGCTGTGGCTGCCCCAGGGGCTCCCGCTGCCAGGGCCGCTGCTGTGGTCTTGGGTAGAGGATGAGGTGCCCGGCATGAGGCTTCCCATCAGCGGAATGGTTTGGGGCATCGCTCCCGGGGAGGCTGGAATTGGCACTGCCTGGTGTGGGGATGCGGTAGCTTCACCGAGTGCGTTTTTCTTTTGTACGTGACAAAGCTGAAGCTTAATCTGGCTTAGCATGAAGTATCACTGCAATGTACATAAAAGACCTGCAAGCTGATTTGTACAGCCAGGTAAGTACAGCTCCACATTACTCACCCAGCCCAAGGTTAAGCGCTGAAGCACATGTGTATTAGTACCCAAATGGTTCCCAACAACACTTCATTAGCAGTCAGGCTACATTTAATGCTTATTCCCTGCTAATTTATCAAGCCTGTAGAGCAAAAGCATGACATYTATGTTTTAAGTGGTTAGTGGGCAATCATTGGTGAAATATTTCACTTCTTAGCTGTGGYTTTTCTGATTTTGGGAAATAATTTGGAAGGCCATGTGCACGCCGCCTCTGCAGAGACACTGGTCTCTGCCTGGTGCGGTGGCGGTGGCCGGTTCAGATCCTGGCTGTCCTTCCCGGCTGTGGCGTCACCCGCRTGCCCAAGGGGAAGGACCTCCGGGTGCTGCTGGGGCCGGGGGAAGCAGCAGTTGTGCCCGTGGGTTTCTCGCTTCCCTTTCTAACGCTGTCGATGCGGCGGCTCCCGCGTGTTTGGGGGCTTCCCGGGCGCCCCCCATCCGCCTGCGCTGCCTCACGGCCCTGGGSCCGCGCAGGGCAGCAGCGACGGAGCCGCCTCCGTGGCCGTGTGGGAAGTGCCGGGAAGCCGCCTGCGCTCGGCCTGTCCCTGCTGCAGCCAGAAACTCCCTTCTGCCTTTTGATCCTAGGCCAGGCTTCCCGTGCGTGTTCTCTGCTAATTCTCAGCACTTTGCAGCTTTCAGATGTTCAGCCCGAAAGCTTTCAGGTTCTCCTAGCGCCTTTTTGCTTCATCTGTCAATGGGCTTACAGAGTAAAGCCAGGCTTGCATTTGCAAGAGCTCCAAACGTGTTTGCATGTGTTTGCTTTCTGGCATAATCACTCAGCTGTGCCCTTGCTCTTGCTCTGCTTTTCTCATCTGCTGCCAAATGAACTTTCCTCACAACAAGACCGACAAGGTCGAAGAGCAAGAATAACAAAGTGAAGCGCAGAGCTGCAAGCAGGGCCAGCTTCAGAGTGAGCTCTGTTCCAGAACTGGCTCTCCTCTCATGGGAACCATCCCTGGCTCCGTGAGGAATTGTCTGTGGTCGTTAATGTTTTTGGGTGGGTTTTTTTTTTTTTTTTTTTTTTTATTCACGTCAGGTATCTGATTTGACTAATAAAGTCGTTCTTTTGATGAGGGTACGGATGGGTCTGCTTGATTCAGTTTTCTCTTTGTGTGTGTTTTGTATTTCCTGACACTTAGATGTTTTGAGCACTGTGCTGTTTGAAGTAGCTGTACAAAAGAAAACCTTATAACGTGGGGTCTTTTTTCTTTTTTCTTTTTTCTTTTTTTCTTTTTTCTTTTTTTTTTCTTTTTTCTTTTTTTCTTTTTTTTTCTTTTTTCTTTTTTTCTTTTTTTCTTTTTTTCTTTTTTTCTTTTTTTCTTTTTTTCTTTTTTTCTTTTTTTCTTTTTTTCTTTTTTTCTTTTTTTC
>NW_020455316.1:2325896-2338125 GCF_003342845.1 Nothoprocta perdicaria
TTTTTTCTTTTTCTTTTTTTCTTTTTCCTTTTTCCTTTTTCCTTTTTTCTTTTTTCTTTTTTTTTTTTTTTTAAGTTACATGAAGGTTGAATAGGCATCACTGACATTACAGCCTTATGGCTTTTTTTCCCCCCCAAAGTTGCTTAATTTCAATATGCAAGTATGTCAACCTTCTTTTCTTTTTTCTTTTCTTTTTCTCTTTTTATTCTCAGCTGATTTGTGTGTCAGTGATAAGTAACTCTCTTGGCCGGAATTTCCGGCCGGAATTATGGTCCTGCTTATTCCCATGGGCATCCTTGCAGAGTCAGCTTTGGGCATGTGTGAGTTGAAGTGCAATGTGGAGCTGCATTGTGGTTCTTAAAGTCAGCTGAATCCGAGGCTATTCCGCTGGCACTAGAGATGCTGCTGCTTCCAACAGGTTGCAGGTAACTGTGTGTCTGYAGCGCGGCTGCGCAGAGCCCATGGCTTGCAGAGCTTCACCCCGAGTCACACTGCAGTCCGGCAGGCACCAGTTGGGAGACCAGAGCTGGAAAAACAGAGCTGGAGCTGGGAAACCACATGGGGTCCGGGGGAGCCCTCCTGCAGTAGGAGTTACCGACATGGGGGTGGATTCTTGCTGCCCGTCTCACYGTGTGCTGGCAAGGAGAGCCCTTAGCCCATCAGCAGCTCCGTGACGGCCGCCTTCGGAAACTTGCTTTGCGAAGGGCAAAGACTGCATTTTTGTGTGACTCTGGGCCCCGCTTCTGTCCTCACCTTTGCSTGAGCCCTTCCAGGACACACGTCTTGGTTTCCCTTTCCTGCAGGGTGGCTAAGGGGAGGCTCAAGAGCGAGACGGATTCCTGGCTTTTCTCCTTGGGGAGCCTGGCACGGTTCTTGCAGCAGGTACATGAAGTGAAACTGGGTCGCTTGGGACTTCTGCTGCTCCAGCCTGATGAGCAAGGAGAGTGTTCGTGATCATCAACCCTGCTGCTCAGAGCTGCAGATTTAGAGACGTGATCCGTGGATGTGGGCCCTGAGCTTCCACTGCAGAAGTTAGTATCCCTCTACCCTCCTTTGTGACAATAGGAGCAGAATTATGTCCTTATCTGGCGCCAGGAAGAACAATAAAGAATTGCATTTGCCAGCTTCCCTGGGATTTTGTTTCCCTGCTGCTATTCATATACATTAAGACCAACACACTAAAAAAAAAACCTCAAACATACCCCCCCCAAAAAGTCTGCCAGGCGACCTCTCCCCCATCTGAGGGCATGTGAACAGGACTGCAGTTTCTCAAATGTGGACAGTTCCTGATGACCAGGGATCACATCCCTGAGATATCTGTCTGCAGGAGCTTTAAATCCTGGTGCTAACTCAGAGAACTCGAGCTTGGGAATAATAAAACTGGAATTTGAATTTGTGTAAACATGGTTGTACGACCACTTTGTTGAATCATAATTTATTTCAGAGAAAGGTGAATGTTTCTGTAAATACCTCTCTTTTATCAGTGCAAGTTAGGGAAGAATTCCAGGACACTGCCCAGTGCTGTGGTTTATGTCTCAAAGTGACTGGCTGTGGTTTTTCCTTGTTTTCCTTTTTTTTCTCCATGGACAATGCTGGGAAAATTGCCAGCATTGAACTCGCTTGTAAAATAAGGAACCATGCCCAGTGTGGAGGTTTGGAAGTGTATGGAGCAGGGCTTCATCAACTAAAAATACATGTCAATCAAGGCGGGGGAAAGAAAAATCAATCTTGCTGGTTGTTTATAATTTTATAGTGATCTAATAATCCTGGGTATCTGTGTTATACTGGGGTTGTTCAACTACACTCATCGGAAAAACAAAAAACCAAAAAATTCCTAAATTAAAATTCCTAAATTTGCCATTTTTTGCAAATCAACTTCCTTTTTGTCGCCTAATATCAGAAATGACATTTGCTGACTGCTTCTTCCTGATGAGATCATTCTTCTTTGAACTTGAACTGTAATTGTTCAAAGAAAATCTGACCTGAAAATAAACTCCTTTAACGCGAAAGTGTCTCTCGACTTTGTTCCTCTTCCTCTTTTCGCTTTGTAGGCAATTTATTTACTTGGCCGATTTTTTTTTTTTTTTTTTTTTTTTTTGTCAGGCTGGGACTTTCCAGTGACGTTTCCTGAGGTGGAAGGAAAGGGGAGTTTTTCCCTTCTGAGCAACATTGGGAATTTCCATTTTCCAAAGCTTCCTGCGTGCACCTTAAAATTGATGATCCGGATCTAGCTTGTTTTTCTTTTCCTCTTCAAAGAGAGAGTTTCGCTGGGCAAGCTTTTTATCTGCTCTCCTGCCCGAGGTCATCAGCTTTCTCGTGCCTGCTGATAGCGACTGGAAACGTATCAGCCTGCCCTGCCTTTGGCATTTTGCTGTTCTATCAGTTGTGCCTCATGTCCTCCTAGGTACCTGCTTCTCAGCATTATTATTTCATCCTACTTATATTTTGTCTTTAGTTGCAGGATTATTTTTTTACTTCAGGCAAGCTCTCATACTGCCGAGGGGGATAAGCTTCCTTACTTATTTTTCCCCTGTCCTCTTCAGCAGGCCATGCTGTCTTTCTTGCATATTCAGGTTCAAAATGCTCACCAGATCCTGCTGTCTCCTTGGCCTAACTTCTCCCTCAACCTCCCTGGAGCTGGATCTTGTTCGATGTTTCTGATCTATTTTAGTAATTTGCAAAGAGAAATGCAAATGAAAGTGAACGAGCTTATTGAACAATAACGCTGGTGTAACTGTGTGCTGCGCTGTATCTCGAAAGAGGCGGGGAAATCAATCAGCTGCTGCTTACACTTGCTCTTGAAAGCTGGATTGTGGAATACCAAATGTCATAGGACGTGGCAGGTGATGCAATATTTATGAAATACATGCAAGTCCCCAAAGCAAGCTATGTTTTTTTTCTTTAAATCATAGAAAGACAAAGTAAATATTAGAGTGAGATTGTTAATACTGCTCTCCCTACCTTACTTTTGGCAGTGGCTTTACTAAGAGCTGCTTATATTTGTGTGTGATTTAGAGCCTTAATGGGATATGTTTTATTTATAAATTGAAAAAACAAACTTGGAAACAAACRAAAAAAGGTTAAAAATAACAAAAATGAGAGATTGACCTGAATRTTATGAGCATAAGATATACCATACCAGATCCTCTCATTTGTTCAACAAGATTCGAGTTTAAATATTTCATTAAAGGAAATAATTTCCTTTATAATGAGATTATTCCTTTAATGTCAGTGATGCATGGCCAATGTATAAAGTCAAATTCAAGCCCCAAGCAAACTGCTAGTTCGACGTAAGCTTTATTTTAAACTTTAAGCTTTATTATCTATCTTTCAAGCTTTTCATCTATTCTGAAAACAAAGACTAATACTGAGCTGAACTGAATAGAATATTTGTCGAAAGTCAAGCTAAAAAGTTGTTAAAATACAAGTTTTAGTTACACCAACTAGGCAGATCTTAGTAAGTGTGGCTAATCTTTTTATTAAAATACCTATAAAGAACAATTATAAAATTTCAAGCCAAGCAAATGCCAGGTCTATTTCTTACACCTTAAGCAAGTGAAGTAACTGATCTGTACATTGTGTAAAGGACAAGTTATGGAAGGCATTTCCTTTATGTGTTGATAGAAACTAGCAGCCAAATTGTGCAACTTGTGGATGACGACGGGAGTTGACGCAGCCCYGGAGAAATTCCTGGTTGCGGTATTCAATCATCAGCACTTATGATTGGGAAATCAAGTGTACACAGTCTTTGGCCTTGGCTATTTGAGCTGTGTTTTGACATAGAGGCGAATACTTTGCCCCAGAAATACTTAGGTTATATTTAGCTAACAGACAAAACAAAGCGGGTCAAAACAGCGTTTGTTTCTCTGCAAGCGGATTAAATGATGTGATTCATATATTCTGCTGGTAGTGATTTGTAGAATACTCTGGAAATTAAAGTTTCTAAGTTGGACAAAAGAAACCAGCTTGTTACTACACAATGTACCTTCAGTGGAGTGACCTGCTTGATAGCATCACTTCCATATTATGTGTCGCAGGCATCAGCAGGCGGCTGATGCAAACCTGGGAAAGTCCTAACAAAAAGCTTCTCCTTTCCATGTATTGAGGATGTTTCCTTCTGATGGCTTTTCATTTCTTCTTAGTTTTCTTGTGGAATGTCACAACTTTCTGTTTGCGAGGGCCCTTCTAGTTAGTGGACTGTTTCTCTAAGCAGTGCTGCAGTTTTAAGCTTTCTCTTACAGAAGTAACTCAACAAAGGGGTTTCGTGGACACGATGTGTGGCGAGGGCAGTGTGCTGGTGCTTTGATATTCTTGTTGTGTTTGGAAACCTATTCAGTGCCAACTGGGTCCCAACGCAGAGGAGCAGCAGTGGGTCTGGGAGCTGCTGCCGGAGCGGCGTGCGCTGGGGAGGAGCTGCACCAGGAGCTCCACATTGCCTCAGCAGGAAAGCGTGAACAGGCCCGTTAGCTCCTTCTTGGAAGTGATTTGTAGGGACTGGCAAACCGGACGTGTGTTTCATATTTGATGTTAGGCAGTTGGCGATTATAGTGAAACCATCCTTTGCCCCCCACACTTCCGAAAACAGCCATTTCACATTTCCCAGCTGTATCTGCAGTTGTGCTGCCCATAGATAAAAGAAAACAAAACCAAGCTGTGTGGTGGCAGCTGGTACCAGGTGTGGGTAGATCAGGAACCCCCATGAAGGCGACCACGCTTTCCTGACTGTGAACTGCCCTCAGGCTGCCCTGGCCTTCTCCGTCTTTATCTGGCCTTTATCCGCCCTGGCCTTTATCTCCGTCTTCTCCACGTGGGAAAATCTAAAAGATACAACCATAAACTCCCACTTCTACTGACGTGTGAGTGAAACATAGATCTTATATGTATTATAAGCTTTCTTAGATTGGAATAATGTGTACTTTTATGAGATAAGTTTCATGCTTCAAGTTGATCTGAATCTCCTTAACATCCTTGGCTGACGATGGATCCAAAGACAAGCAAGCCCATGTTTTGATGTTTGGTGCCCAAACAGTCACTCGCCTGCATTGGTCCTGCCTGTCTGTGCCCTGCTCCGCTCTCCCCATGTGCTCACGTGCTCGTCCCACACAGCCACGAGTGCCGCCGGCCTAGGCCGCCCACTGGAGCAGAGAAGGAAGATGATCTGGCGAGAGCCGTGTCCTCTGGGAAGTTGACGTGAACCACAGTGTGAACAAGAACGGGAATAAAACCRAGTGGGTTTTGTTCCATAGTAAAATGCCTTTTTTCTCCCTTTTTTACTCCCTTGGCAGCAATCAACTTTTTATCTGAGAACTAAAAAGTCAAAGGGAAACAAGACTTCCTATTTTAAAGCCAGGGCTGTGTTCATACTCGAGATTCACTCTGGACCTGTTTCATTGTCACTAAGTTGTGCTTAATAAAGCATTTTCTTTCAATTTATGACTCTCTGCTGATGTGTACCAACATTTGCTAGTATGCTTTTCTAACTCTCCTTGACAGTGAGTAGGTAGGGCCTGATTCACACAGCCCTTTGAATCTGAGAAAAATCCTTCACTTAACTTTATAAAGCTTAGGAAGTGTCCCATAGTGGGTCTGCTGCAAAACATCCAATTATAGTTAAAACCAACCAAGCAAAACCAAACTCACTTTAGTGGATTTAACTCCCAGTGTGTGGAAGGATATGTGGAGGTTTTTCATAAAGGGAATTTTCAAATAGCTATTTCTGTAGAGCAGAGATAGATAAGGGAATTCACAAAATGACTTCACTAAAGAAGAATTAAGATTTTCCAGCCTAGATTGTTTCAGCATAAAGGTTGTTAGCCAAAGCCAGACACTTGAAACACTCAATGTAGTATGAACCTCAGGCATTGGGGAGAATTATTTCAGACGAGTGCAGAGTCATCCTCATACCTCCTTGTCATGGACCTTAATCTCCTTGGGTAACTCCCTAGAGGTCCATCTGGACAATCAGTTTCCTACCCATACCAAGTGGAAGTTTGAGTACTGGGAGAGTAGATTTGCCTGCGTTAATCTGTGTTAATCTGTAATCTGGCTAGAGCAGGTATAATCAGCAGAGGAAAGAAGTGGCATGAACTTTAGCTGTAGCTCTATGAGCAACTGTGGGTAGCAGGCTCCCTGCAGCAAAATCCCTTCTGTTGTGGCCATCATTTGAGTTCCTTTCTCTAAGGAAAGCCCAGAATAGATTAATCTATGACCTATGCAATGTCATTGTCTAGAATGATGGTCACCTACTTATTGTAAAGCTTCTTAGGATCAATGATGCTACAGAAATGAGGATGCATGTGAAATTATGCCTAGGAGTATGGATCTAAGAGTATAGATAAGAGGCACAGAGGAGATGTGAAGTAACTTCCCCATTTTCCCATTTGCTGTAGCAACTAAGATTTTCCTCTAGTCTTTGATTTGGTTTTGAGAGAGTCTTTCCTGGAAAGAGTAGTACTTCATCTTGAAAACATGTTCCACAATGCATAATGACAGATAGCAAAACTAACCTCACACAACCACAWAGGCAACATTTAAGCATGTGATTTTTTTATGTATATTTTCACATATACGTTTTGCCATAATTGAATCTGTATGCAATACAAATATGTAATCGGATTTGATAAAATAGCCTGCATGGCTATGAGGCCGATGACACTGCTGTACTAGGTATTTCTTTACTTTGGCCAGTTTGTAGAGGCATTTTGAAGCGTGGAAGCACTTCAAGAGAGAGACTGTGGTCTTCCTTTATATTTGTATAGTAGTGCGTATTTTGTCTAATACAGGCATCTAAATAAAAATAGGTTTGTTTATACTGGTATTATAGCTCATACATGTATTATTCTTCACAGGCTTTATATCACAGATATTCATAAGCTCAAATTTATGATGCAGGAAGAAGGTCAGACAGAGTATTACCTTTAGGCAATATTCTTAACTTTGTGTGGTAGATCACATGAGAAACAGAGTTTTTCATTTTTGGTATAGCAAATCAGAGCTTGGTCTTCATGTAAGCAGCAGGTCTGCAGGCTGAAACACGCTCTCTTGGGTATTTCAGGTGGCAGGGAGCAGTAGCCCACCAGCAGTTAGTGGCTGCTCTGGAGTCTGCTTCTCACACTGAGCCGGGGCTCAGTTACTCTGCTGCTTTTAACCACAGCTTCTGTTCAGAGAAGATTTTAACCAAGGTTTCCATATTCAGACAATACTAGTAAGTTTAGCAGCAGAATAGCAGAATACTGTTTTACATGGTGGAGTCAAGACACGCAGCAGCCCGACTCTAAAGACTGAGTCATGATTTCCACTCATWTAAACCAGGTCGGATGATGAATTTTTAGTTGACTGATTACTTTATCCATACCCTAACCACTCTACTAGCGCTGTGATTTAATTCCACGCATTAGATGACATGTAGCTGAATTGTACACCTGCCCTGTGGGCGGACGGGCACTTTTGCCCTGTGCAAACGCATGTGCGCGCAGACACACGTCCTTCCCGTGCCTTCCTAGACACATCTGCTGAGTGAATCACCTGCTGCAGCTGCCTCTGAGAGCTGCAGCTGTTAATGCCTCCTGTGCCCGAGTGAGTTTTGCAGCTCATCACTGCAGCGTGCACGGAGGTGGGGTTGCAGTCTGAGAGACAGAGACACTAGAACACCCTTCACAGCGCAGGGACCTGTATTCCGAGCGGCTCCGTTCCAGGCTCCCGGTGTGGGCCCTGCYGGCGAGGAGCTTTGCTCTGCACGTTGAACTCCGGCTGTGAAACCTTGCGGGCCTGAGCTGAACACAGCCCCAACAGTGAAACTCTGGAAGAATTTAACACAATTTACAATTTAAATAAAGACTTGAAAGTGAGCAACTTATATTGCATTTATTATACTGTTGGTTTTACTGTTCGTATAGGAAAGTGGGTGTAGGCTACATTCTACTATATAATAGAGTCTTTTTTTTTTTTTTTTTTTTTTTTTTTTTTTCTTTTCTTTCTATTAAGGTCTGTATTAAACCTATCTGGCACCAGGAACAGCCCTGGAAGTTGACCTTGCTATTTTCATGTTTCCTGTTTACTTTGGATAGCAAAAGTAGCAGCACGCAGGCTTACATAAGCTGAAGTCTGTAAGGTCCTAGTGCCCCCTAATGTCCCCAGGAGGAAAGACTGGTTCTGTTCACTGCAGAGTTTTTCCTCAAATGTCGTTTTATTTTTTCAAATATACCAGAGCATTTAAAAGTTTGTTTGGACTTCCCTTTTTGGTAATGTATACACACAAGGAACAAAATACATTTCCTTTGAAGGCTGTTTTTCATTTTCAAACAGGGAAAAAGGCATTTGTTTCAGAAGCAAGGCTCTTAATTTCTTGACGCTTAAACAAGCAGGCATGAATTAAAACTGCTGAACTGTTAGCAATCAATTTTCTTTGGATTTTTGTATGAATCAGTACATGCTCAACAGTTTTAAATACAGAAGCCTACAAATGTACATTTGCTCTCTRATGCATTAGAGAGCAAAAGCACAAGCAGCCATTACTTGATCTTCAATTAAATCTAAAAGAGCATTTTCACTGTATTTCACATTTTTGCTTCTGATGCTATTAGAATATAAGTACTGCTAGCACAAAGATGACTAGGCTAACAAAGAAGTTCAAACATTGATTCAGAACTAAATAGTGCTAGCTCCTCCCCACAAAAGCTCTATATACGCTGTATGAAGTTAAATTGTCAAATTAACCTGAACATACAAATAATAACACAGTGCTATTTATTATTATAAATAATAATTAGGCAATGAGTTAATTGAATTGGTAAATAAAATAAAGATATATTTTGCTACGTTACRTTATTTGTATCATAATTTACTAATTCACAGGATCAAGTTTCTTTCCAGGTTAAGACTGTTCCATGCAGTGGAAAAATAATCTTGTGTGAAGCATGTTTGCATACATAGTTAGCTTCTTTTATAATTACTTTCTCTTAAATGCATTGTAGTTTCAGTTTAGCAAGTAATCCATTTCTTTTTTAAGAGTATTTGTTTATTAGAGAGTGAGAAATGCCTATTTCAAGGAACATCCTGAGGGATAGTTTTATTTTCATACTGCATTCTTGTTTTGAATACGTAGAAAATAATATAATACTAAACCAGAGCAGTAATAGAGTTGTTGACCTATATTTGTACAAAAGAAAACCACATTATACGCTCTTCCTTCAGGCAAAATGCCTGTTTGTTCCCCCTTTGAACAGGTGAGATGACTGATGTACTTATTTATAATATTCATGTATATTCATATAAGTGCATATATATTCATTTATAYATATGTATTCATATAAATGCAAGATTCTTAATTGGCAATCACTTGGGTAAAAGTGACTTTATTAGTATGAAAAAAACGTAATTTTTTTGCTTTTAAGTCAAGGGAGAACACAAACTCAGCCCTCAACAAATAAYGCAGCTGAACTGAAATCACAAAGGATGAACTTCATCTTGGGGAAAAGAGTTTCGGSCATGAAAGGGATTTAATATGGCAACTGGATACCATGATGTGCATATGCACATGATGCACATATATGCATGAGAATGCCTCTAGGCGAAAGGGAATCACCATACAGAAAAGAGTTATTTCATAGACTGCTAAATTGGGTTTCATGCCAGCAAATGCAGTGAATTCCTTTAAGCAGAAGCTGTGGCTCACTGTATGTACCCAGTGAGGCCTTTACTTCTGAATCATTTTCAAGAATGATTGATTTGACTAAAAAGAAGATAATCACCTGCAAGTAATTCGTTAAAAATTGTAGTGCCAAGTGAAAAAAAAAAGTTAAAAAGATTATAATAGTGCCATTTTGGGGAATAGCCAGGTATCATTAGTGATACTCCTAATCCTTAAAAGAGTTTCCCATCACCATCATCCTGTTCTAGCCTGGCTAGCACAGCAGACTCTCAAAGCAGCCCTCATTGCTTGGGTGGGATCATGTGAAGAAAATGAGACCAGAAAAAAACACTGAGAGTTGATCAGCAGCTATCCAGTGTGGATACTGGACACTGGAAGACACTGGAAAAGTCTTCTGGTCTCCGTATAAAGCACTGCTGCTTTGTCAAAGCAATTCTTCAAACAAGAAGTAGATCCACCTACGTTTTTGCTGTTCAAACAAGGGAAGTGTGGACTTGTAAGTCATGTGAAGACTCTGGTAACTCAGTGCCCTCTGCTGATAAAACAGAAAAAAACAGCAATGTTAAATCTGAACGTGACATAGCCAGGGAAGAAAGAAGGTTCATTCACAAACAGTATCTGATGTAACACGGAAGCCTGTGTGTAAACAGCTTCAAAATGTCTAATATGGCAAAGGGCAGCATAAACTAACTGTGCAGAATATGTAGCATCAGCCTACCAGAAGCTGTAAATAAGTAAGTTTTACAGACCAGAAGGAACACRTCATTACGGCAGCACTAAAAGTGTTTAAAAAGTAAACAGAATCACTTGAAATCTGGGTTGAATCTGTGGGAGGCAACATTTTCCCAGAAATGTGAATCCTCTATTACTCTACTAGAGAATACCGGGCTTTTGGGTGATCAATCTTTTCCCCATATAAAATTCCCTAAGGAATACATTAAAAAAAAAATGATTACAGTAACAGGGATTATTCTATGTCCTATTTTCCATGTCTTCAGCTGTATTTGTGGCTTTCTCACTGGTAAAACCTGGATAGAAACCACGATTCCCACATAACTATCAAATGACCAGTCACCTTGCTAAATAGCAGTTGTTATGGTGAAAAGAAAAACCAAACAGCCTTCTCCACTCTAAGAAATGCCCTTCTCACTGGACAAACGAGATGAGACACCCCTGGCTCCAACTGTCATGTAGTTTTTGGCACTTGATGTGGAGCAGGAAGGCATGTGGCAAACGGCAGCGATGCCACAACTCTGGAAACTCTCCAGCGTGGCTGAAGGTGCTCGGTGGACGCTGCTGCGTCAGGAGGACTTTCTGAACTCTGCTCAGACAACCCCAGAACCACCAAAAGGCTAAAGGTGATGGCAGCTTAATGCTCGTTTTGGCTGTATGCCTCATTTGAGCTCTGTACCTTATACTGAAACCTCTGAATACTTTATTTGTCTTTACCATTGCTAAATAAAGCACAGATGTATGTATAGTCCATTTTAACTATACATCTTTACATTGTTGCTTTCCCTTTTTAGCTCTTCATTTTGGTTTAAAAACATGACACAGTTTTAAAATTAGACAGTAAGGACAGAGATGAGCATCACTCAATCAGGGTACTGGAGACTACAACATATTTTAATTTTTTGTTTTCCACCTCCATGGGTGGATTAATTCCTCATTTTGCCCTGCTGTTGACCTCATGGTACCTTGCTCCTAATTCTCCTGAAACCAGAAATGGAGCCACCGGTGGCACTTCTTTCCCTCCTGCTCTTTCTGAATGTGATGCTGACTTCCTACACTTAATTTCATTCTCTTTTCCAGCTGCTCTCTTGCACCACCGGGCGTCGGACTGTCTCTTGTTCTAGCAAGGGAAAATCCGTGCACCGCACACGGCCTGCGTGCGAGCAGCGCAGCAGGAAACACGGCCCTAAAGGCTGTCATAAATCCCACTAGGTCAGTGGCTTTGGGGTGCTCACGCACACCAAGGCTTTCTTGCTGCACTGAGCGCAAAGGCAGCCGGTGCTCTAGGCTGTTGCATCTATCAACTCATAAAAGCCTGGCTCATGGAAAAGCCGAAAACCCAGACAGAGCAGTACTGAAATACAAGTAACTGGAAAGTAAACTATGGAATAAATAAATAAAAAGTTCCAAGAAGTTGCCTCGTCCTTCCTTAAGCCCACACAGACGTTTTGCTTCCCCACGTCCTTCACCAATGGGTTGCAGGGCGCTGGTTCTGCACCCAGGCCCTGGTTTTGCGCTCAGGCCCTGGTTCTGCACCCAGGCCCTGGTTTTGCGCTCAGGCCCTGGTTCTGCGCCCAGGCCCTGGTTCTGGACCCAGGCCCCGGTTTTGCGTGCGCCTCCCGCCCCTGGCCCCTCTGCCCGCCTCCCAGCCGCACTGTACGTATGTATGCACATACATCCAAATGACATTACACACATTAGAAAATTACACATTATATATAAAATAACCCATAGATATAAACAAAGGCGAGAGAGGTGTGCTTACATAAGTGTACTTTTATTTAACATATTAAATTAGTAAATAAGCAGGATGGCCGCTCCTCCCGGTCCCCTCCCCCCCCCGCCGGC
>NW_020455316.1:2338452-2407277 GCF_003342845.1 Nothoprocta perdicaria
GGCCGCCCCCCCACCCGCGGGTCGGTTCAGCCGCCACGCGCTCCGCGTTTTGGGCCGAAACGTCGGGAATTGGGGGCTCTGCGGGGCAAACGGGACTCACGGGGCCCCAGGGCCGCCGCTGTTCGCCCTGCGCCCTGCGCTTCCCTCCTGGCGCTTKCCTCTCCGTGGTGTATACACGTTTTCCAAAGGCTGTGTTTGCCACCAGGCATGGTATTGGGGATGAGTTCTGCTGTGACTGAGCTAATAGTTAATAGTTGAGCGTTTTCCCAGCCCGTGGCTCTGCAGCTCGGCTCCGTTGTGGAATGAGCACAGTGATCTCCAGTGGTCCTTGCTGTTTGCAGCCAGGCTTTTTCTCCCTGCAGTTCTGCRTCGTTCGGCTTTTCCCAGTGTTGCTCCTCAGTCACTCGTTCTGTAGGGTTTTCTTTTTCACTAGTTTTCCCCTCAAGCCCTTCATAATTCCCAGAGCTTTGATCTATTAGAAGGCGGCATTATCCTACCTCTTTATTTTTCTGACCCTCTTTTTTTCTGAATACTGGCGTTATAGCAGAAGAAAATAGCCTAATCTGCTAGCATTTGACCACAACCAAACTGGTCTCATGGATGTTTCCTCCTTGTTGTTCTTCTCAGACGGTTCTTGATCTTTAAAAGTTCCTTTCAAAACTCCCAAGTCCTGAAAACACGAGTGCCCGAACRGACTGCCCTGCAGTGAGCAGGAGGGCAGCTCCCCAGCGTGTGGGCCGCTGCGGGGGCTGCCTGGAGCGGGGTCTCCTCCTGCGCCGCAGGGCTGCRAGGTGCTGCTTGTCACTGTGACAGGACCTGGAAGGTTACTGTGCTGGGAAAACAAAAGTGCTTCGTTAATCAATCAAGCATGGTAGTTCATTCTTACATTAATTCACTTACTCTTTAGTTGCATAAAACCAGTTTTTTGAAAGTCATAATAAACCATTAGTCTTCTCTCTTTTTTTCCTCGTCGCTATTTTATGTTCAAACACATGGGATTATTCATGTTTGTACTGTCTCCCACATGTTTTGTGTTCCATTTTGATTAGCACTTCAGTCAAATTTCTAAGCATCTGCACGTAACTTTGTTTCAGTCTCATGGTGTAGCAGCAGCAGTGCTGCTGAGTGAAGTCTGCCTGGCTTTGTGGGCTGGTATTCATCAAGGGTTTGATCGTGACCCTCTTGTCTTGTCCTTGTGGCATCTGGCATTTTTCAGGTGAGCTCAGATTCAGGSGCCTGGAGCTGTTGTGTTCTGTGGTTTGTTCAGGTTATCTGGTCTCTTATTCTGAATGAGATGAATCAATCGTTTTGTTTTCCTCCTCACCATCCTAAATAGTGATGTTTTGCTGCCCTTTGCAGTTCTGTGTTATGGCTGTTGTTTTCAATAGAAGATTTTCACGCAGGTTTTTTTATTGCATTGTCTTAGCACTTAGACCATCTTGTACTTGAGGAAAAGAGCTTTTTTGAGCTCTTAAAACTGAACTTGTTGGCTTGTGTTATCCTTGCTGCCTTGGCATCTTCATCTCAATGAAGTCTATAAGTCTGTGGTGGGCTTTTTAATTTCTTATTTCCTTTTTCCTCCCCCATCACATTGAACACTATCAATGGCAAGTGTTATGACAAGRTGCTGTACTTAAGATGTTTCTTTGTTGTATCTTCAGTCTCCATAATTCCCGCTTTGATCTAGTGAATCTCTTAATTTTCATTTTGCACATTATTATTATTATTATTTTACTTAATGCTTCAGATTTTATTACTAATTTGTGTTAGTTTATCTTGTTTTAGGCACACATACTGCATGCAGAACTAAGAATTATTCTTCAAACAGACCTACTACGTATTGATATGGAGACACCATGTTAAATAGAGCTGGGACCCCTCTCTTTTGGAAAGCTGTGGAACAGTAACTTCTTGCAAGCTGGGTGCATCATCCCATGCTGTATCTTCCTTACCCTTTCTTATGCTTTTTCTTGGGCATCTGTTACTGGCCTCTTTCAGAGATGAGATCCTCTGTTAAATGGATGCAATTTACTAAAGCTTCCCCTCAGATTATTTCCTCTGTGTTTAGCTTTGCTCAGTCTGAACACAGCAGGGTCATAAAAAAGTAATGGTACACATTGAGTTAACGCTTTCATATTAGAAAGAATTAAACTGAAWTAAAAGTAGCTTTTTCACTGGTATGTGCCAGAATTGAGATTTTAAGAAAAGATGGAAAATGTGTCTAAGATATTTGAAATCTTCTGTGCTTCACTTTAATTTCCCTCAAGTTTAGTGATGTCATGTCTCTGCTTTCACATATTGGGCTCTTATTTTTAGATTTTTTCCTCATCCTTCAGTCTAAAGAAATGTTACCTCTTGTGCAGGTAGTTTTAATTCTGGAGCTAGTTTCTCGCATTCACTTTTCAAAATTATTAGACATATTTRAAGTATATCGTGGAAGGAGGTAATGATCAAGTGTCAAAGTTACAGTAGCACTTTGAAGTTGATTTAAAAATCARTTTGTGGTTTTATGATTATTATCATAATCTAGATGCACTAGTGTCTKGGAATGTTTTGATTTCCCTGTAAAACATGGCCCTGTTGTTTTAAGTTCGCCTAATTCAACATAAAGAATTAGTTATTTATTGCTTAGTTCCTTATGTGTTGCTATTTAACAGAGGCTCTGGAAGTATAAGGTGGGTCTTAGTAACAATTATAACATCCCCTCACCACAGCAAGGGCTTCCTGGCTTTTCCTAGGCTTACAAGAAGGCTGCTGCCTCCGGTTATACTTGCTCCTATTATTGAGGAAGGCTGGAAGTCTTTCATTGTATAAAAACTTGAGTGTTTTTATAGCTTAGAGACACTCATCTGAGAGGGCTTTATATCAAGCTACTGTACAAAGATTTCTTCCAACTTAGTTCCTTTTTTCAATTTAATGTTTAGACTAAAAAAGACTTCAGGGATGTTTTTCATGTTCTGTAGTGGAAGGGGGKCTGTATTAGGCTGTATTAGGATGGCAATGACAACTGCTGAAGTTAATGAAAATGCTTCTAAGCATGCTTGATGTTTTCTAAAACTTACAGTGATGACAGGTTTACTGCTTTAAAGTCATCCAAAATCAGGATTTGCAAAATCAATCTGTTATGTATTTATTTCAGTGTGAGAGGCTTGATAGAAATTGATAATTGCTCTGATTTGCCTCATTGTGCCATGCGCATTTATTTTCTACAGAAAAACCTGTGAGTGTTCATTTATTTTATTACATAAAAACAGTCATTTTCAGGTTCATTTGATGAAAATTGTGTGCATTTCTCTATTCTTACATACGTTAGCAAACTTCTGTCTCCAAAATGATTTTCTAGTTTAAGAAAGCATAGTGTCTTTTCTATCTGCATGCTTTTCTTTTGCTGAAAGCAGGAATTATTTATTTATCGTATTTATATATTGTATGTTATATGAAAACGGTCTATCTTGATCAGAAAGCAGTCCTTCCATGAGTAATTTAGGCAAATTTATGAGGATTAGGACCAGCTGTGCTGCTCCAGTTGAGAATATGGAACTGAAAGTTTAACTACTTAATCACACATTGCACAACTGAACAGCCATATAAAATGGTTTCAGGAATAGTATGGAAAGGTGCCTGCTTTTCCTTTGTGAGTTCAAGAGGTCATGTGGGTATTTGAACTATAAAAGGAAAAGCTTTGTTTTTTTTTTTAAAAAAAAAACTGTTAAATTAGTGAGATATAGAATACCCATTTTTCTCCAGGAAATAGGTAGATTTGTTGCTAAAAGAAAGATTTAAAAAACACAATTCTGGAGCGCCACGAACTATCAGCACTTTGGTTCCTGGGCCCCTTGCACCTGATGCTTCAGTCTGAGCTTCTTCCTGCATTTGGAAACCTTCTGTTACTCTTCTGTGTCATGCAGTTGTACGCTTGCATTTCCATTGCTTATAGAAAGTGGCCCTTTTAGCACCATGGAAACAATTTTATTAAAAGGATAACAGGGTTTTAGTATTTTTTTGCTTTTAGRGTTTTGTTTGGTCAGTCTTGAAATAAAATTCAGAATGTAATTCATCTAAAGATTTTCATAAGAAGAAAATGCTGAGAGGCTCCCAGCATTACTGCCTGCCCGTACCATTGACCTTGGCGTGCCTAGCAGGTGGGCCAGGTCTCTTTATCTCTCTCTGTTCATTCCCTTCTTCCCCAGCTAAGAGCAGAGCAGGATCCTCAATATGCACAGGACGGGGGATGTTCCTGGTGGCAGTGACTTGTGCTCCCATCCTTGCGCGTGGAGAAGGGCAAGGAGAGGTGCTGAGCTGCTGAGTTGGTACCTGCTGCTCGAGTGCTTGTTCCTGCTGGTTTGAAGCTGCTCTCCATGTAGCTGTATGGGCACGAGTTCCTGGTCCTGAGCAAGATCCATCTTCTCACAGCTCTCCTCTGGCATCTTGCCTKGTAATTCTCTTTCCTTTCTCCTGAGTTACTGCTGCAGGTGCAAGACCAGCTTTCTTTTGCATCATGAACATCTTCAAATGGCTCCCAACAGCTGCTAGCGCTGCTGGGCTGTCCAAGTGAGACTGTCAGGAAGAAGGAAAATCGATTCTGTATCACTTTCTTGATTAACAACTTCAACAAAAGTATTCTTAGCTCTTGCAGAACAGTTTAATTTGTCATCTGTAGTCTCCAATGCTATCCTAACAAAATGTTTTTTTTAATCTTAGCTCATGCTTGCAGAACTATGAATTTACAGCTGCAAACTTTGTAGTAAGGAAATGAGCAAAATCAAACGTGATATCAACTTGTTAAACATGAAAGCTAGAATCATTGCAGTAGTTAGACATGGCTGACTAAAGACTGGCACTGTTAAAATGTTGGATTTAACCATTATCTTTAAAATACCCTTCATTCTGCTGTAAGTAGAAATTTTGTATGTTGCRTAAGGGTTTTTAGGGTATTTTTCTCAAGAGGAATATATGTGGTGTGTTTTAATTTCTAGGAATGACTAASTGATTATTGCATAGTACAGTATGACACAGTTTACTGGAGATGAGAAAGAAAGTCCTGGAGTTCTCCTGTGATATTATTAAACGTGCTGTGTGGTAGATACGTTGGGTGAAAAATAATAGAAAAAGGTGTCTTTAGAGGGCTGGTTCTGGGCAAGTTCTGCAGCGTGTTGTGTCACGTGTCTTCTCTGTTTTCTCTGGAGAAGAGACGGCTCAGAGGGGATCTGATTAATGTGTATAAGTTCAGGAAGGGAGRATGCAGGGAGGAAGGGGACAAGCTGTTTTCACTGGTGGCCAGCGATAGGACGAGGGGTAATGGCCACAAACTGAAGCATAAGAAGTTCCGTCTCGAGGTGAGGAGCAACTTCTTTACTGTGAGGGTGACAGAGCAGTGGAACAGGCTGCCCAGGGAGGTTGTGGAGTCTCCTHCTCTGGAGGTCTTCAAAACCCGCCTGGATGCCACCCTGGGCCTCATGCTGTAGGTGTGCCTGCTTGAGCAGGAAGGTTGGACTAGGTGATCTCTAGAGGTCCCTTCCAACCTTGAATATTCTGTGAATCTGTGAATCTGTGTGGTGTCCCAGCCACACATAAGTGTTGTGGTTTGGAGGGAGGCTTCGTCCAGCAGCTCCGCGCAGCCGAGCCCTTCAGCAAACCTCTGGGAACTGCCCTCGGAAAGAGAGGGCCTGTGGCGGGCGGGTGTTCTGGGTGCAGCGTGCCTTGCTGCAGCTCTCTGTGCTGCGTTCTGTGCCTTGCAGGTGATCCAGACTGAGGGTTACGAGCTTGGGTAGACAAGCTGTCATTTGTCTATTTATTCATTCATATTTTTAACCACTGAATTTAAATTTTGTCTATTTATGTGGAGTTCCACAGCTTAAAGCAGTCTAAAAGCTAGCTAGATATTTTAAAACATTGCTGTGCCTGTTTTAGGTGAGGTGATCTGTATTTTCTTTGAACTTCTAAATTCATTTTCAAATTCTGAGAACTTGGAACTAATAATTCCAGTTGAAACTGCTATTGATGTTTTTCCTGCAGTTATTTTTTGTTGAACATGAAGCTCTAAAGCTGCACAGCATATAGCTCTGACATTGTTAAAGTGCTAGTATACATACACATAAAATAACGCAAAATTTGTTTGTTTTGTAGGGAAGTTTTTACCTTTGAAGACAATGTTAGGACCAAGATATGATGACCAGGTTGCTGAAGAAAACCGTTTTCACCCAAGTATGTTGTCCAACTACTTAAAGAGTCTGAAGGTAAAGTTATCTCTGCTGTTAGTTGAAACATATCTTCTATTATTAGTACTTACTTGAATGTTGCTTTGCAGATTTTAAGAAAATATTGTAGGTGGATTCTTTTGAGATGTCTGTACAGATATGTTGTTTGCCCATCTTTTTATTTTTGCTATAGCACCTTAATTTCCAAGCACACTCTTTTATTGTGAAGAATTGTGCCTTTTTTTTTTCCCGCAGTTATTCATTTTGTTAAGAGAATGTCCTTCACTTTTTTTTTCTGCTCATCACATTGTGGTGAGATGTTACTCTCAAACTTCAGGCAGTGCGAGTGTGTAGCTTTAAGATTAATCTCAAGTTTAAGTTGTGGTTGTTTTTATGGGGATGAGCATATTTAAAAGGAAAGTCTTGTAGAACTCATGTTCTATAGTTTCAAACACCTCCATGCATGGTTTTTCTCTTTTCATGCTTAAAATACTCTTTAATATTTAACCTGTCATTTTTGAATATGAAATAAAACAGTTTCTAGATTTTATTCAGTAATTTCTTAGTGAAAAAGTGCACACATTGAAACAATTTTTAGAAGTGTGGATTGGAACATACTCTTCTTCAAGATAAGCCCCATTCTCATCGGGTTGGAGCTGCACTTCTGACGTGTTTCTSTCTGATTTTACTCAGTGTTTGTGTCTAGGCCATTCCGTGTTTGTGTCGGCCTAATCTGACTTGCATGTTCTTTTATAGCATAGTATAACTTCGATAGGAAAGGTGGGAATGACAACTTTTCATGTAGTACAGAGGTCTGTCCAGTGTTTCTGGAGATGTGAGAAGGGAATTTTGAATGTCCCAAAGCAAAGAAAAGCCTACGACTTAAGTCTGTTTATTTAATGCTTTTGGTTATGTATGCGATAAAACCAACCATGTTAGTGACATTTTGTTCTGAATTATTTTGTTGCTGATAAAAGTTACCTTTGAATATTACAAAACCAGAGCTTAAAACATRGAAGAATCAGATGCCTAAAATATGGGGGTTTACATTTTGAGGCTCTCATTTGGGCTTAGATACTCAGTGTAACTGATAGTACCTGTAGGCAAACATGGTAAGAAAATGTTCTTGATGAAACATGTTTCTATTTCTTAAATTTTCAGATGCCTGTACTAGTAGAATTTGTTTTTCTTTGTATCCTTGGGACTGTATTTAATTCTATTTGAATGCTTCACATGTTATGTGTTTTTATTTTTGGCTCTGATGAGTTTTAATGGTCATTATTAGAGATGTTCAAAAAGCCAATTTACTGATGTTTTAAAATGAAGTGCTGCTTTTTAAGTTAGAAAGAACTTCATAGACTGGAGAGTTTTTAGGATTTCTGATTATTTGCTTGTCAGTGATTGTCATCAAGAAGTTTGTGATACAATGGCAATGTTTCACAGTRGATCAAATCATGGGTGTGATGAACATACATACACGTACATTCATCACACCCATGTCCTCTACGTGGGGCTTCAGGTTGGTGAGGCTTGGTCCAACGCAGTATAACCCCATAGCAGTGACTGAAACGCTTTGCTTCCTCTGCTAAACTGTTGCTTCATGTTCATTTTTGGAATATCATAAACATCTGCTTCAATATGTTACTCTTTTTTCTTTTTGTGCTGAGAGTTAATGCTCAGGCTTTCCCTAAAACAGAGAGACTTGGTTTTCATACAGCATGCTCTGTGTGCCACTTATGCTCTGTAGCTTTAGCCAAAGGTTTCCTGCTCCTTGAAGTATGTGAAGAACATGGTGACTTAATGGGATCTTGCCTTGGGAATGGCCAAAATGATTCGTAACAATTGTGGCAGGAGTCCTAGGATCCTCCAGTTCTGAATTTCCTCCCCAGTASACATGTTGCTGAATTTCATTCCTCTGTTCGAATTAGGGAGCAACATTCCCAAAGAGCTGGCCACAGTTTGAATCTAACATACGCTGTCAGTCGGTAAACTGAAATCTATAGATGGATACATTCAAAACAGCAATTTCTAAAAGTTAAGGTAATAATAAAGTATCCACAGAATCACGGGAGGGCTTTGAGCACGGGGGTGTGCTAGCGAGCAGGGCACACGCTGCCATCGGGGATTGTATACCTGAAAGACCTTGCGTTGATGAGGCCCGGGGTGCAGCTCGCTGGAACAGAGCAGCCTTGCAGCAAGTCTGCCATGCCATGAAACTGTTTTTTTCTCTCTCTGTTTTGTGTTTCTCTGATTTTTCYGTGACCTTAAAGGAACACAGTTCTCCAGAGCCTGAAATGAAGAGTTTCCCACTATTTTATTAATGACAGCTGCCTTACTCAAGGCATTTTCTTTCTTCTCTTTGATTATCTGCTTTTTTAGCTCCAGCTGGGCAGGCCCTGCTTTGCAGATGATTCCTGTGTCTGGGATGCCACCCAGTGGCATTTGTGCTTTCTAAAACTGCAGCAGCTTCCAAAAGGCTGCTTAGAGGTCGTGTTCTTACATAGTAAAACAAAGCACCAAAAAGAGTAAGTTAATTCCCCMGGGGTGGCCGCACAGGAGAGTGGGTAAGGCAGCCTTAATCCAGGTGCTTCCTAGAGTCAGTCTGTGTGGTTGAAACTGCCACCTCAATTACCAGCAGCATCTTGGAAGATTTTAAATCATTTCTCAGTTTTGAATCAGAAGTTTCTGAGAGCTTCAGGGATTCTTTTTTTGTTTAAAACTTGAATTTTCAAGTCTTCATCTGTTTTTCAGTAAATTTAGTGCACGAATAGGTGGGGGTGAATTAGTGTTTCTGAAAGGATACTTGCATGGAGGTCTCAGTAGTTTATTTTTCTGATGGCCAGTGTTTAACACTGATTTACTGCAGCACAAAATCACTTCATATAGCCTTATCTATCTTTTAACACTTTAAAACACCTTTTTTAACCAGATATTATTTTCTGTTAGTAGTTTTCCTAACTTAAAAATGTTGGCGGGAATACACTAAAGAGATTGAATTGATTCAAACTTACAATGATAGCACCCTRTTGCTTTTGTTTTGCATTTTATTAGCCAATTACAATGTATGCATAAAATAAAAAGTATGTATTTTTTCAATCTTTAGGTTAAAATGGGTTTGCTGGTGGACCTGACCAACACCACTAGATTCTATGATAGGAATGATATAGAGAAAGAGGGGATTAAATATATAAAACTTCAATGTAAAGGGTAAGTTGACTGCACTTTTTAATGTTTAGCTTTAATGTGAAAGACCACACTGAAGCAACCACCTTTTTTTTGCTTTTCTCAAATATCTCCTTTGTGTTCTCCTCTTTTTCAGGCATGGWGAGTGCCCAACACTTGAGAATACAGAAACGTTTATCCGCGTATGTGAACACTTCAGTGATAAGAACCCCTCAGAGCTTATAGGTGTGTGTTATCTTGTATCCATTTGCACTAGTTTTTTTCCATTAATTTTGTAGTTAATTCACTCACAGTTACAATTCTTGATTCTAGAAAATCTAAGCAAAGAATTTCCTCACTACAATATTTACATTTGAAGTAATACATTACAATATTTACATCAATCTCAATTTGATTGCTTTGGCTCTAAAGTAAACTTGTACTTGACACATAAAGCTGAATGTTTCTGCAGGCCYCTCTTGGCAATTTTATGCAAAAAATACAAAGACTTAAGAATTGTCTACTAATACATAATACCTGCATTATGTTTTTGTAACTTCTTTTGATTAAAATGAAGATTATGTTGCCTGATTTATATATATATAWAAATATATATATAAGTGGGATGTCCTGGTTTACTGGAATTCATATTAGGTTGCTTAATTTCACAAAGCAGGTGATAAATTGCTGGAAAATGTTAGTAGATGTTAGGCTAGGGTTTTCTTCTGTGGTATACTGTCTTGAAATGAGTATTTGAATGATCTTCAGGCTATTTTTTCCAAAGCAAAATCAGTTCTGAATTTAATTTGAGTGACTTCTAATTTTAATCTAAACCATTTTATTTGTTTTTTCTTAAGCATATTAATGTTTAGTTCTATTTGCAAATTGTCAGAGAAAAGAAATTATTTGTGAATCATGGAATAGTTGTGAATCATGGAATAGTTGAGTCTGGAAGGGATCATGTAGTTCCTGTCCCTGCTCAGAGCAGGGTCACCTACCTAGAGCAGATCTCCCAGGACTGTTGTTTTGTTTTGAAGATCTGCAAGGATGGCCTCTCCTGGCTGCCTCTTCCAGTGTCTGAACACAACTACATGAGTGAATTTTTTCAATGCAATTTCATTTTATTGCAATCTATGCCAGTTACTTCATGTGTTTTCAGGAGATACCACTGAGAATTGTAGTTTTAATCCATGTTTGGATGATGCAATTGCAGAACATGACTTTCTTTTGCATACTCTCATTTCTTTATTTCACATAGGTCTTGTTAMAATTTCATTCATCTTTGCTTGCCTAAACTCTAACACAGACATGTAACATGAAAAATGAGGAACTATTAAATTATTGGGCATGATCAGCCATCAACTGTGTCTCAAAACTTGAGACTTTCCTTTTCTTGGCTTTTTTCTTTTGCTTGACCTTTTCTTTACCTCACAGGTAACCCCTGGTCTGTTCTTGAGTAGTAGAAGTCCAAAAACATTTTCCATTTCCCTGCCGTGGGTTATGCAGGAGCAAAATGCAAAGATTCTGCTTAAGTAGAAACAAAGAAGTGGTTACTAGGAATGAAGCTTCTAAGAAGGCTAAAATTAATTTCATTTTATGAAATCTACACACTTTTTTAAGTGACTAGAGTGACTAAACARCTATGTTTTTCTCTTCTTAATCTGTCTTTTTAAACTGTCTTTTAGACAGTTTTCTTTGCTAAAAGTTTTTGCTTACAGTATGGGGCAGAGTATACAAGAAAGGAAAAAGAGCTGTCAATGTTTCGACCAAATAAGTTTCAAGTAAATTGCTGCTAAACTTACTCTTCTAAGTATTGTGGCGAAATACACAAAGGCAATAAAAATACTGCCAATAAAAGTGACTTACTTCATAGAGCTGAAAAATGTGCTGAAGTTCAGAGAAACAAAATCGTTTTGGGAGCAGGGCAACTTAATACTGCTGTATTTATCATTTAAAAAGGCAGTGTGAAGAGCTGGAAGAGCCAACCTCTTACATGAATCTTTTACACAATTTTAATACCACTTTTCAGACTTGGTTTATTTATCACTAGATGGTGCTGTTGCTTTGAGAGAAGAGAAAAGCAGTCATATATATTTGACTCTTCTGTAGAAAGARTTTTATAAAACAGGCTGAAGATTTAATTCTTTCCTTTTTGAGAGGAGATAAGTAGTTCAAAGTGATTGCATTGTTCCTTATTTTCCCCTTTTCTTGGGGATTTTTTCAAAATTAATAAGTCTGGTCTTAGCATGGTAATAATTTCGAAATAGAATTGTCATCTATTGACACTGCTTTTGAAGCTTGAAGTAGGGTAATCTGAATATGATTTTTATTCCCATTAATGTGAAATGACTATAATGCTTGTTGAGTCCAGTAGAAGTGCAGTTTAATGGTATTGTCTTCTGATCAGCATTTCAGCAATCATAAAACCCTTTAGAACCAAATCTGCATTAACCATATTTCAGTTGTATTAATTTAGTGCTCTTGAGCTGGAATAAACTGAAGTGTCCTAGATCCTTGTTGCTAATAATTTCCAGGAAAAATGTAATAATTTGCCTTTCAGGTTTATTATGGGATGTAAGCTGTTGAAGAAGGAAGAGAGGTGATTCTCTAATGTTGTCATGAAAACAGAATGACCCCCAAAGTATACTTGTGAAACTGAAGCTGTTTAATKAAAACTACTTTTAACTGATAGCATCCTTGCTTTTTATCTTGTAGGTGTCCATTGCACACACGGTTTCAATAGAACTGGATTTCTGATCTGTGCCTTTTTGGTGGAGAAGTTGGACTGGAGGTAATCTCGAATGTTGATTCTGGGGCTGTTGTGGAAAATGCCAGTGGCACTTTCAGTGGGTGTCRGCCTTTCTTGGCTTCAGTTGAGGAATGATGCCTTAAAAGTAACAGCAAGTGCAGCGTTTGAAATCTTTACTTTCTGTAGCTGTTGCCTGCAAAATGCTAATGTTGATTAGCATCATTGCTACCATCATGCCAAAGCTCAGTCTGATTCAGTCAAGCTTTTCAGGTCTGTTAGACCAACCAGCTGCTCTCCCTGCTGTGTGTAGCCTATTGGATGTGTCTGTGCAGTACTGTGGCTTTTCCCTGTGTCATGTCCCACGTTGTGGGCAAGTGTGAAGAGTCCAGAGATGCCTAAAAGATTAATCTTTTAGCGTCTTTGTTGCATCTCTGTCTTGTGATTCTGTTGCATCTCTGTCTTGTGATTCTGTTGCATCTCTGTCTTGTGATTCTGTTGCATCTCTTTTATTGTCTTGAGTTCTGAAAAGAGCAGATTAGCTACAGCAAGAGCAGAGTGGTGCTTCTTAAGTGGGGAGGAGGCAGTCAGTGTCATAGCTTTATTTCACTAAAGTCTACAGCATGAGGCACCTTTATTTTGGATGAGTTAAAAATGATGGTGTTTTAGTAGAGGCTAGTGATCTTTTTCAAATAACCTTGCTGATAATCCCGATTCTTGTGTATTTGACAGTATCTGTGAAACACTTTCCTTGCTGTCTGATGGGGACCACTGCAAGGTGCACCACTGTGCTCCTTAAGGACAAGATATTTTTGTATAGTCTTTCAAGAATATACTTCTTTGGCTACATTAGGACTGAACCTACAGCTTATTTGTTGATTTGCATGTATATGCAAGCTGATGGAAAATAACCAGCTCATTTATCTACTGTCTTCAAGTAAACGTGGAATAAAAACATTGCAGTAATGGAGATAGAACGCCATGGATAGCTGAGTATCGGGAATAGGTACAGGTACAGATATCTTTGTGGCTGTAGTTTATCCTTTGAACTACCAGATTTGTGTATTTTTAATCTCCCTAATAAAAGCAGTATGAAGTAATTAGAATTAGYGTTAGTCCTTTGTTCTGAAAAGGAAATGCGCTATTTTTTTTTAAATTTTATGCAGCCTTTTTATATATCCAAATACAAAAGATACCTTAAAACTTAGCAGCCTAGTCTTATTTTTATTTCATTCACRTGGTTAATTATATTAAACTTATTAATCTCTGTCAAATTAAAAAAGACAAAAGAAAAAAGCTTCACCTGGGTAAAAATGTTACAGCAAAAGCAGGAATTTCTGCAAGGTGTCAGTGAAGTGTAAGCATCATATCAAGATAATTCAGTTTGCTGTATTGTTCTTTAGCATAAGATGTTGTTACTGGCTGCTCAGGAAATAAGGTTTTCCCTGTAGGAAAAGCCATTCGTATTCATTCCTTGGGCGAGGGATGCAGAGCTGCTGCTGATGCGCTGTGAATACTGAGACGTGTTTTACAGCTAGTTTAAAGAAAGGTCATCCAGACGGAAAGCCCTGCAGCTAGTCATCAAAACCTTACTTGATTCGCTTCTCAAAACTCATTTTCCCCTAAGACTGCCTGTTTCTAGAACTTGCAATGTTTTCTTTCAGGCTGTGTTKCTGTGCTTGAAATCTGCTGCTTCTCGCTTTATTACCAGCTATTCTGTAATAGTATAGACTTCTTTTAATATCACCAAAGACAAACTTTGAGGTTTTTTCCTGCTTCATCCTCCCTTTTTTTTTTGGTCTTTCAAAGGCATCAAATAAAGATGCTGAAGAACTAAGCAAGATACTTAGAATACCCTTCAAAGTAGCTTAGATTCTTGCACTGTCACTCTTGAAGGTCTAATGACCATCTGGCCGTCTCACCCATGAAAGCCTTGTCTTTTCCACTCCTGCAAAGCATCGGGAGAACAAACCAACTTACTGGCTCTTCTCACCGTTTCTGGATATTCTGGAACATTTGTCTCTTGGGCACCTGCCAATACTGGACAGTTCGGATTAAAAATGCCTTTTGGATTTAAACTCTTTTTGTTTAGTTAGTTTTTTCAGTTTTAGAATAGAGTTTGTTGGAAGAAGAGAGGGATGTATCTTTAGTGATCTCTCTCATACAGCATCATTTCCATACGTTGATAGATGGAGCAATAATGCTGCCTGAAACCACAATATTAAACACACATGAGAGGAGCAAGAGGAGAGTTGAATGATGCTACCAACCTGTTGGCTTCTGAWCTACTTGACTACTTGTCTAAAGGTTCCCATGTGGTTCTCATTGATATTATGTTTTGGGGTGCTTTCCAGCTGAATTTTAAACCTGCATGACTGGCAGGTTTATTGGTTTTAGTTTCTGTCTGTTGGTTTTGGTTGCTGTTTATTTATTTATTGTGATTCAGTCTTCAGCTTACTAAAGAATTTAGGATTAAGCATAGCTGCATAGGAAGAGGCTTCCAAATTACAGCTTTGGAGAGAGACTTCTGGAGAGAGCTGCTRTTTCGAAGGATTTGAATGCTTTATCTCAGCATGATGGCAAAACTTTGACTGAAAAGGAAAATAGGTCTTAGGTGAAAAATGTAGCCTTATTTGAATTTGAGCACTTGTATTCTTGCTTATGAAGCTTTTTCATCTTTTTCTTTGGTCTTTTTCCTGTCTGTCCAGATCTCTACTTACAGTTTTTTACCCTCATCCTTTTCTGTAGCAATAATGAAAATATGACCTGGGAGAGGAGCAGAGAGCTGCAATGTGSAGACAAAGCAGTGCCAAGTGCAGTTACCTCTGAGCACATGAGCAGTGSCTATGTAATTGTGCAGTGTTGTGCTGGGACAACAGTTACCATGTTGACCTATCTTTGAATATGGTGAATGTGTTTGCAATTGTAATTGGATTTTTGTTTTTTTAATGAATTCTTGACACAAATAACTTATTTCTTGTTAAGACGTAATGTGAGTAAAACAGGAATTAAGCATTCAATGTAATTGTCCATTTTATTTGACAGTGTTGAGGCAGCTGTGGCCACTTTTGCTCAGGCCAGACCACCGGGCATTTATAAAGGTGATTATTTGAAGGAATTATTCCGACGTTACGGAGATGAAGACGATGCCCCTTCACCACCGGAGCTACCGGAATGGTGCTTTGATGAAGATGATGATGAGGAGGACGATAATGGTAAAATAGGAGGCCAAGAATCAGAACCTGGCTCSTCAAGCTCTTCTTTTGGCAAAAGAAGAAAAGAACGCCTAAAACTGGTAATTCTGATGGAAAACTTAATATACCAATTGCTAAACTGAATTTCATAATCTCCGTGTCACTACGTCATTAATACATTATACACACTGTATAAATGTCAGTCTTCTTGCAAGTGAGAGACTGGCAGTATTGTCTCTAAGCAGCAGTGCAAACTTTCTCATGATTCCTACCAATACTTCAGCTATTTCCAGTATAACAATCACTTAAAAATTATTTGAAATATCTATTTCTTTGATTTGTTTTTAAAGATTGAATTGAGGTGATAAAGCACTTCAGTTTTCCACTATATCTGTAGAGGTGAAATATTTTGGGAGGTGCATAAATCATATTTGTTTATTTTTAACCATGTGGGTGAAATTCAGAGTAGTCTTAAATTTAGTGCTTATTTCAATAAATATTCTCGGTTTTGAAAATTTTTAGACGATTGAGAATTGAATTAGGAAATGGTAATATGTAAAAACACCAAGACAATTTTGAATATTTATTAACTCAAAGTTCTTAGATTCTGTCAAGATAACTTTTAGAATGTGCCCAATCACTTAAGATTATTTTGCAATGAATTTGCATTCTTACAATTAAGCAGCTCGAGCTGTTTTTTCCTATGATATGAAGCTAATGCTTAAATAAGAAAGAATATAATYGTGCTGTTGTAAAGACCGATGGCTGAGTTTTCTCTAAACCCGTCATTTTTCTGCCCCTAGATAAAGTAGGGGAGAATATTGAGTACAAAAATATGTTTGCATTTTTTTTTCCTCCCCATAATTCTGAATTATTTTACTTGTGTGCTGAGGTGTGTTGTTTGCAAACGCTTGGAAATCCTCACATGCAATCTGCTACAAAAAAATCATTTTGTTGTTACTGCAGCTGTTTCTTACAGTTTACAGAGAGTGTGTGGAGGAAATTAGCCTGAAAAGAATACAAAATCTGGTTCAAAGAAGCAAGATGTACTCTGACAACTTTTAAATAGTTCATCAGCTGGAATTAAAGATTGCTTACAACTGTGCATATCCATAAATAGTCCAAATATTTTCAGTGAAGTGGGCATTTTGCTAATTAGCCTTGCGGGAAAATATTGATGTTTAAAATTTTCAGTTGCAAGCCTGTTTTTTGTCTTGCCTTTTGGTGCCTCGGCAAAGGAGGTGTGAGGGCGAGGTGCAGCGAGGRCCTCCTTTCCGCAGGTGTAAAACAAATCCCATCCGTCTACCAGGAATCACACTACAGGCTTCCCGGGCTGTTCCTTCTCTGCCCGAGTAGTCCTTTGAGAGCGGCAAGCTAAATTATACGAATAAGCATATTAATAACCACACCGTACTGAAGAGTGAGAGAAGTAGCGCAAGCTTCGTCGCGTTAATATGCGCATTCGTATAATTCGGTTTTGCAGCTCTGGAGGAGCGCTCTGTGGCACCGAGAGCGAGGAAGGGGAGATGCTTTGCCGTGATTCTTGGCTGACAGATTGGACGCTTCCGTAGCTGAGTAGCGCTGGATACAGTCTGTCTGTGGTTCCCCGTAAAAGTGCCATCCCCAAGGAGAGTGGTTATCAGGTAAATACCTCCTGTTTTCCTCCTGGTCTGAAGGGCTGCGTTGTCAGCGTTGCCTTCGATTTCTCTCTTGCAGCTGGTGTTTGCAGAGGTCTAACTTGCGGACCCCTCTAAACACCAGGGGTGGCTGTGCAGTGTCAGAGTAGAGCCAAGTGGAGCACACTTGTTCTGTGATACCCATATTCGGAAACCTTTTAGTTTTGACCCAGATTTTTGCAGGGAGGCTGGAAAGTTTGGGGCCAGAGGAAGAGACACTTCCCGGGCACCTAGCTAGGATAATCAATAGGCAGAAGCAACTGCCCGGATAGCCTCGGAAGCGAAGTTGCCGTGTGCTTCAGACCTGGAAAACTTTGCTGCAGAACCCTTCATTAAAACTTGTGTTTTGACTGAAAAAAGTCTTGAGAGCCCCTCTTTTTGCTTGGGACAACCAGCACATAATGCAGTCCTGGCTTCTTTCATCATCCCTGAATGTGCTTGGCAGATTACAGGAAGCCTGCTCGCCTTTCTGACTGACGTTAAGGAAGAAATCCAACTTTTTTTTTTTTTTTTTTTTGACTTAGTGTGCACACTAAAAGTGATTGTAGCACTGCAGCAACATTATTAGCTGATGTTTGGAATCTTTTTTTTTTTTTTTTTTAAATCTCTTAAGTTTCTTGAAAATAGGACACAAAGTTACAGTTCTGAGTCAGAACTTTCAAACTTTCCCTGGGTCAGCCAGGTCTTTTACTGTTTATTAAGGAGTGCCATCTGTTATATTCCCATGTAAACTGCATACTTCAAGTGAAATATAGGGTGCAGAGCTTCTGAAATCAATGGTTACATCTCTCACTCTGGAGGAGATCATTACTCTTAATGATTTCCTTCACAATTCTCAGGGCAACTGTCCTGTGGTCATTGGTAAGACTGGGGAAAACATGAAATGTCCTGGTTGATACAATAAGCAAAGATATTATTTATTGTTTAACTACTGAAGTAAYATTGATTCTAAGTATTAGAGAGACTGTCTTCCTCCAAATCTAACTTGCTGAAGTTTAACCCTTATACTTATTATTCCACTTGTGGACATGTGTTGATGGATTTGGAAAGAAAATTCTTTTATTTTGCCGTAGCTTTTTGTGTACTTGAAAAATGGTGTCTTGTTTCCTTCTGGTCTTCTCTTTTTTCCTGTTGAATATAAATTTGTTCACTTTTTCCCATATTCTGTATTTCTAGACCTGTAGCCATACTTGTCATTGTTTGTGTTCTGTCTTGTTAACCTGTGTTTTCTTTCCTCAGATTATGGTGCTCATAATTGARCATAAGCCTCTAATTGAGGCTGTCTCAGACATATTCTTCATGTCTTAAGGCTATAGATCTGTTTATATATCTCAATATAATTGCCTATTACAAGGCATAATGGCACTAATTCAGCTTTTGGTGTGTTGCTGCCTTTGTATCTTTTTCTCCAGTTGTCCACCCTTGTGTATTTGTGCAGTTGCTTACTCCTTATCACACACAGAACTTTGCATTTGTTTATAATGAATTGCACCCTATTATTTTTTGTAGACCAGGTAAAAAATTAAGGATAGTCCTGAATTCTAAAGCTACCACCACAGTCTATATCCCTGTTTTTAAATACACATGGCACAAAATTTTTTTTACCAAAGTTCAGGGATAAAAAATACTTCTGTTTCACCTGGAACAGACCCTGCAGAGCCTCTGCTCTACCTTCTTGCAGTTTGTTAGTGGATCCCTGGTAGCGCCTCTGAACCTGGTTTGAATTGGGCTGCTCGCCTGTTTTGGAGAAGTTTCATCTACCTCCTGTTTCCTGGGCTCACCTATGAGGCCGTGCATAGCAGGATCAAGAGCCAGTATCCAGCAGTGGGATGTTCTCTGCTGCTCCCCATGCTGTGAAGCTCAGTTTGCCGAGGAGCTGGTGGGAGCTCCAGTGCCTGGGACCTACAGAGCCAGGGCCCTTCCCACCGCAGCCCCGAGGAAGCCGCGTGCAGGACCCCGGTGACGGCACAACCAAGGTTAGGAGGGATACAAGGCTCTGCTTGTTCCTTAATTCTCTCAAGCCTGCAGCCCTCCTCAACCCCCGAACACAGACGTATCGGTAGTTGTGTGCGCCGAGCACTTGCTGCCTCTGCAGCAGAACCTGTTGTGTCTCGTCAGGTTGTTTAAAATCAATAAACAACTAAAAGCTCTTACAATAAACAGAAAAACAAATACACCAGCTGGGTATCTGGAACCAAATTAGGATGTACATATTTTTTTACGCTCTAAAAAACTAACGCTTTTGTAATTTTGAATAATTCACTGATTTTTTTTTCCATTTTCACCATATGGAGTATTATCTAAACTGCACAAAATCCTCCCGAGTGTGAAGGCAGCGTGCAGCTGGGTCCAGCTTGCTGGGAAACTGGATTGTGCTGTGCACACTGATGCTAGTGGCTCCAAAACCAGTTGYGAACTTGCCTGTCTCGATGGGAAAATCTACAAGAGATGCTCTCAAGTGGCAGGCGCAAGTTCCATAAAGCAGAATATTGAGAATTGGCAGAAAATTATTAACTTACACTGTTAGTTTTTTGCCAGCTTCATTCCTAAACTGGCTTAAGAGTAGAACAGACATGTGGCACCATATGCGGAAGGGCAGGACAGCAAAAAGGCTCATTTCATCAGTAGAACAGCTAGGTTTGCTAAGGCAAATCACAGGCATTTTAGAAACAGGCTGGAAATATTTCTCTCTTCTTTTGCGAGATTCGTAGCTAGATAAATGTAACTTCTTGSTTTGATCTTCTCAGTCTGCAATGAGAATTTATTAGAGTTGTTGTTGAAATAAGTCTGGGAGGTTCTGGTTCTTCGGTTGAAATCTTAAATTATGGAGCTCCCTGGGCCTTCATGGCTTTTTGTTGTGTTCTGGGCAGAACTCGTTATTTCGTTCACCTTCAAACATTTTCTGGAATACCTAAGTTGTTTGGGTTTTATTTTCAGTGTTCTTTTATTAATCGCTCCTTGGGCTTTCCTGTGGCACTCAGAAGAACTTCTCCACTGTAGTAACCTGGCTTAGACTCAAAATGAAATTATGTCAGCATATTTGTACACGGATAATTTTGCYAACAATTTTTCATGTTATCAACTGCTTTTATTGAGGAGCTTATGTTGACTCAACTAGAACCGCTGAAATTTGGTGCTGTGCAAGAGTAGGGAAGCCATCTTCATTCTCAGGAGAGTGTTCAATCTGATTGTTTTCTTTCCATTTTAAGTCTGTTCGGAGACTTAGAATGTGCTAGATCACCTATGAGGAGGTAATATCCATGAAAAGAATGTTTAATTTGATCCCTGTTGCGCAAGATGCTGATCCTGCAGTCCAATGTGGGAACTTCACTGAGAATACCAGCTAGGTAGTGCCTGCCCATTAGCACTTAGCTCTTCCTCCAGTCCCCTAWTAACTCACCTCGCTGCTTGGGTTCCTGATATGGCTCACAAATTAATTTGGCTTATTATGGCAAAACTGAGATGATGGTGTCTTGGTATTTAGAGAAGTAGTAGTGTTGAGACTACAAGAAAGAAGACTAGAAGAAAGAAATCTTTGTTAGTAGTGTCAGTGATGGTCATGTGGTATCAAAGAGCCCGAGTCTTGAATTGACATGTTGACCTCATGTTCTGAAATGCAGAACAAAGATGCATCTCAAAGTTTTTTTGGCGTTAACTTTTAGTGTCGCAGTTCACAGCTGTTTTCTCATTTGCTTTTATGAAGACTTAAATACTGTTTTTTTTTCTTTCTTATTTAGGGTGCAATTTTCTTGGAAGGAGTAACAGTTAAATCTGTGACCCAAGTGACAACGCAACCAAAGTTAGGAGGGATACAGCAAAAATGTCAACAGTTCTGTGGATGGGAAGGGTATGAGACACATTTAGAATCTGTTATTTTATACTGTGTATGAGCACATGCTATGTTCCTAGCTTTGCAGAAAGAAAAAGCTCACTAAAGAAAGGCAAAAAGGCGGTGATATTTTCAGGTGGGTTGTTACAAAAAAAAAAGAACAGCCTCGGGAGTGCTCAGCAGTGAAACAACTAAGATTCCTATGTTCTCCTATGTAACAGAATGATCAACTATTGGAATTAAGAGCCAGGAATCTGAGATTAACAAATCGTTTTCATATGAATAGTTGATAGGCAAAGTCCAAAGTGTAGTCTAGCCCACTTATTTGTGTAAAATGTAGTGTTGTCCAAGCATTAATAACTTTTCCATACAGCTACAGTTCACTTTGATCTTATGGTATTCTCTTCTAGCTCTTTAACATAGTTAAAGCCAACTTGGAACTGTGTTAATGGGAACATAGTTTTTCGTGTTTCGAACTGTRAGCTTCTCCTTTTTAAAGCAGAAGACTCGGGGGAAAAAAACTATGAACAACTGCAAGGTGCTGATGCTTATAGTTCAGCTTTGAATTAAAATCTCTCTTCCCCTAAAAATACAACTTGGAAGTTCTAAGCAATTCTATTTTTTTTTGTCATGAAAAATACCTATGTTCTTATCAAAAAGCATGTGGATACTCCTGCAAAACCCCTTACTGGGGAAGGTGCTCTAATTGAAAGTTAACCTTGCAGTAAGTCTAGTACAAAGTGTGACTTTTGTAAGTCYTGTGTAAAAAATGCGTTACCGTCTGTGGTTACTCTCTGTAGAACATAAACAAACATGGTTCTTCTTTTAGGTCTGGATTCCCTGGAGCACAGCCTGTTTCTATGGACAAGCAAAATATTAAATTTTTAGAGCAGAAGCCATACAAAGTTAGCTGGAAAGCAGATGGCACTCGGTAAGTTTATTTTAAGAGGGGAAAAAAAAATCACATAGGGTTGGCAGGTTGTATTTCCACGGGAAAGCAAATTTGATTTTATGATGGACAAAGCATGTTCTAACAACAAAATTTACCTCAAGGTTTTTGTTTTTGTCTACTAAGACAACAACGTGTACTGAAATGTGTGGACCAGTTTCATTTTATTTGCTCTTCTGCAGACTGATGGTTAAATGTGTGGATTGTTGTTCTTCATGACCCTTGCCTGTCAGGCAAGACTCACTGTGTCTTAAAATAATTTGAGGTAACTGTAAATGTTTTTGACTGATACTTCAGAGATCAGTTAATGTTAGAAAAGTTCAAAGGTTTCTGTCGTTCATACTCTGGTGCCGTGTTTGAACTGGTAGCTCTGGTTGGTTAGAGAGTTGATAGTTTTATCTTCTCTGACAGGCTCTCATACTTTGTAGAGGTGGTATTTTCTTGTAWCAGATGAAAACCTGATCAGGATTGATATATTGAAGCTATTCAGTGATACTAWTTCTAGTTTGAAACACATCTTGTACTTAATTTCTGAGGTTTTCCTCTTGCTGGCATTTCAGAATAGAAGAAACTCCGTGTGTTACCAAATAGAGACTGGCAAGAAACTTCTTCCTCTGACTGTAACTGGTTCTGTGTCTGTCTCAACAGGATAGAATTCACTTGTCTCAATATTTGCATCTGCTGTCATTTTTAGGATGTTCTGCCATGTCTCCAACTGCTAGCACAGAACATTGCAGGTTTCAYGTGCGCTCTCTTCGTATTTGCCCCATCCTGAGTGTGTCTGAGCTATTCTGTGCTGTCTCAGATAGTACTGGATGCCCGTATTTGGGCAGCTAGTCCCACCCAATGGTGACTGATTGCTGTAATAAAAATGTAATAGGATTCTAGGGACCAATTCATTTGCCTTATTTTGCAGTTTGTATTTTACAAAAGAGAAATATTTTGCTTTTAAGAGACTCTGAGGCATTGCGTACCAAAACCATAAAATTATGGAAATGTCTGTTGGAAGGAAGTTTGGTAGCCGTTTAATCCAACCTCCTGCACGAAGCAGGAGTGCTGCCAACCTGCACACGGGTAACTTGCCCAGGAGGGACATCAGACACCTCCCTCGGCAGCCCGGGATCCAAAGTGAAGCTTCCAAGGAACAGCTTGTAGCCACAGCCTTTTGCCTCGTGTGGCACGACTGCCAAGAGCTTGGGCTCTGCTTTTCGTGTCAGAAACCTTTTAATGTTGGAAACCCTCCGAGAACCTGTAGGCTGTTGTTAGGTCCCTGGTTAGTGTCCCCTCGCCCTGCACCTCATGCCCTCCAGGCTCCTCACTGTCTCTAATGCTTTTCCCATTCCTTGCACCCTGCTCCTAGAAGGGTGTAGAGCTCTGGGGTAACTCATGAGCACCTTGATCTGCTGCCGTGTTCCTCTGGCGTGGCCCTGTGTGCAGAGGCTCTTCTGTGGCCACAGGGTCCCGTTGGTGGCTTGTGTTGGGCTTGGTGGCTGCGCTGCCTAAGCAGCCCTGCTGAAAAGRGCTTGGGTTGTGCTCGCACAAATATACGTGTCTATAGTTTGCTCAGTATATACAAGTCAACTGCTTGCACAATATGGGTGATGAGAGTAAAATACCAGCATCAGAGTGCTAATAAGCAACAAATTCCTGTTTTTACTACTTTGTAGCTTCTACAACCATAGTTGCTTTTTTGGGTAGTTTCAGTGGGTTTCAACACTTCCTTTAGTATTAACAAAACSTAATGATCAAAATCGTTGAAAATTTTTTTGAGAATTATGATGAAATGTGCTGTGTTAGCTGTTGTATTATTAAATGCTGTTGCTAGCATAAGTCAGTCAGAAACTGTAAATGTTTTAGCAAACACGGTCAGTATTGGCTAATTTCTGCCATGTCTAGGAATCAGCTTCCCTGTGCTGGTTGTAACCAGAGTCTCCTGAAAGATGAAAGTGGTTTTGGTCGTTAACAGCACTTCAGCCTGTGGGATGTGTCCCATAGGACAGGGGCTGAAGGTGACTGGATTGTGAGGCTCTGGTTTGAACGTCACCTGCAGTGTTTCCTTTCTTTGCTTTGGGTCTTGCAGGRGAAAAGTTGGGTCACACAGGGTGCCTTTCCCAACAACTGCAGGTTAGGTGACAGACAGAACATAGCTGCTTTTCCAGTGTGCTCTACTTACAGGAAATCACTTTGGAAAAAAAAACCCAAGTGTTAAATACTCCATTATCTTTGTACTCTTAAGAGATACTGTGTCTCTTCCTATAAACAAATCTTCTGCAAATAAAATGCCAAAGTTGCATTATATTCATAGGACAAGTATTTGAAATATTTTTAGCAGGTTAAAACATTTGAAATTATAACCATTCCTCTGAGGTTTTGGAGCTGTCATGATYGAAACTTCTATAGTTAAACCTTGACTTTTCTTGCATGTCTATCCTTAAGGAAGCCTTTGTTTTAGAGGCTGTTGCACTGATATTTTGGATGTAGTGATGGCATTCATTTATGAAAAAAATAGGAAATCTAAATGTACTATTTCTAGGAATAGATATATCAGAAAATAATTTTATGTTTTTAAAATAGTTTACATACAGAAAGCCGTTTGGCATTAAAACATTTAAAAAAAGGATTCATCTGCATTGCCTCTTGTGTCTGTTTTCACTGGAGAATTTTATGTTCAAAGCCCTGGATTCTTAGCTAGCATAGTTTGATATGATTTGGAACAAATAGTAAGAGACTATAAAAAATTAATTAGTGCTATGCTGTAGGGTTGTAAACTACTTTATTTCACATTTCTTTTTGTGTTCTTGTTTTTAGTATGAAAAGCATTTCTATAATATAGATTTTATGTTTTTCTTTTGGAAAATGGAAATCTTATGGAGTGTTCTTTTTTTCTTGTTCACGTGTACATTGGGGATAGTGAAATAATTGCATATAAAGTAGTAATGTGTGTGAAAGTGTGTCTTGTGGAATAAATTAAAGGGGAATGTAATTTTGTTTAGTAATTCTAAATATTTTGGACATTATATCCTGTGTTTTTAACATTCTAGACTACTACTTCAACAGAATGGATTTTGAAGAGTAAAATTGAGTAGTTCCGTGATGGTTTTTATATTACATATAATTTTTAGGAACTCTTCACAGACCTAGTCTCTGCAAATAAACAGATTTTCCTCAGTTATTCTGCATGCTTCACTTGATAGGCATGGTTTTCCTGAATTTAAGATTAAGRCATACTGAGAGGGTGGAGATACATTCATTGTATTGAAAGTTTTATTCTTTCTCCTTTGAAAGAGTACTGCTGTCTTGTCAGCCCGATTGGGCTCTTCTATAAGACTTGCATAGACTCAGAATGGGTTTATATTAGTCTCTTATAGTGACTTACAGAAAAGTAGAGATTTAATGAAAACCTTATCTCGTACTTTCTCACTTGACTGTGGAATGAGGATGTTTTATTTAAGAAAAATAGTTATTAATCTTAGCCAAACTTCTTGAATTTTACCATTGTTAAATATTTGCATTTTATTCTTGCAGCGGTTTTCTCAAGTGGTTCCATGGTTTAAGCCCTTTTTGTAGGTTGTCCTAAACGAGCATATTATGTTAGTAATATTACTGAGTACTTTTTTCTCTCTTTTCTGTAAACAATTTCTTTTTCTGATTGATTTCATCTGCAGTTGCTTCTTTGACCCTTCTGGTTTTAAGAGCTGAGTTTTCTAGTGCCCCAACATCGTGTGTCTCTTGCGTTATTTCTTTCCTCCAATTGAAAAAAAAAAATCGTAAAGGTGTTATGTCACATTTTGCACTGACTAAATTGACTAAATAATTGTAATTGATTAGTAATTTGAAAATAATTTGATCTGTAAAGTATGTGATGCTGTGTGTTCACAGCAGCCACAACCTGTGTGTGTCTCTCTCTGCAGACCTTTCCCTTTTCCTTCTCTGGAGGTCTTCCAAACCCGCCTGGATGCCGCCCTGTGCCACATGCTCTGGGTGTCCCTGCTGGAGCGGGAAGGTTGGACKGGATGATCCCTAGAGGCCCCTTCCAACCTTGAACATCCTGTGATGTAGGCAGGGTTCAGGTGGAGCAGTTGCTCTCCCGGCCGCCCCAGCGGGTCCAGGCTCGAGCTGCAGGCCCCGATCCCCACCCGGGGCGTGAGGCGCCGAGCGGCCCGGGCCTACGGCAGGGAGCACCGGACCCTTACCACTGAGACCAGTGAAAAGCTTGAARATGTCTACAGAATAAGTAAAAATAACGTAATTTTATAAATATAATAGGTATAATTGCACTCCTGTTTGAATTTGTTTTAAATGTTCAAATGTGATCAGAACACGGTGCGAGCTATGAATAGCTTTAATAATTTCCATGCATTTGCATGAATACTGTTTGCTTTTTACATCTATACAAATGTGATTTTAATTAAAAAAACCCCTCTTTATACTCTAGCTGTTCAGTTATGGCAAGACAGCTATTTAAAAAAAATGCAGAGTGGGTAATGCTTGCCAAAGGGTAGCACTTTTATGAATTTGATGGTTTACATAGATCTATATGCAAATAAGTAGGTACATAGTGTAAAGCACCTCTTGGAGAACTGCTGTTAGTTATCTAAAATGCCTTTGTTAGAAAATATGAAGGAATATCCATGACAATTTTTACATGATTAGCACCCTCCATCATAGAAGAGTCTGTTGCTTAATTTTCATCTTGCTAAAAACAGCAAAGCTACAGTTAACTGTGTGTTAACTACTATGGCCAAAGTTTTTGGATTGTGTTTATTAAATATTCACTAAAATTGTAAATTACTAAAGCTATSAAATTTGTGAGAGCTTCCCAGCTGTCCCTAGTTTGTTTTCTTTTTTTCTTTTTCTTTTTTCTTTTTTTTTTTTTTTTTGGTAGAAGTTAAAGAAAATTCCTGTTATTCTGAAGCGCTTTTGTCATTGGCAGTTACAAAGGCCGCACATTTCTTGCTCCGTTTGGACGTGCTATTACGGCCTGCAATTTTACAGGACAAGTGTTCAGCGGCTTGGGTTCGAACATCTATTGAATAGAGTTTTCTGAAACAAATGTTTTTATAATAAGAGTGACAGGTTTGGGGAACAACTGGACTTTGACCCGAGTGGTTGGGTTCCAGGCTAAATGGGCTTTGTTCAAAGCACTTATGTAACGGAGCGATGCGCAAGGCCTCAATTGGCGAGCGCTAATTATACCCTGCGCTCGTCTGTGTGGGCAGCACAGTTGCTGCTCAAACCCTGGCTATTGTTTCCACTGAAATATCTCCAAGTAGTCGTTCTTGGGGTGAGCTGCTATTCCACGCTGCTGAAAGAGATGTGCACTGCTGTGTTCTATCCTAAATTTCAGGTCTTGAGGAAGTATTTGTTGCTTACGTGGTTTAGTCCCTGGTATGGTGAGTATGGTCCTCAGGTTAAAGTGTTAGGCAGTGTTGTTCAAGAGGAAACCAACCTGCCCGTTTTCAAACTGGTTCTGCAGTTCTGCTTGCACAGCTGCAGCAACCTGGGTTCAGGGTGAGCCCGGAATCCATGGAGAATTCATTTTGCTGAGTTTATTTTGAAGGATATATTTAATTTGGAGGTAACATCTGTTCTGTCTGGAAAAATGAAGTTGTGGAATTTATTGAAATAATTGTAGTAAACCTTTTTTATCCCTCCAATCTAGTGTAAAAGCTGTAAATAGTTTTTTAGGCTATAATACTAATCAGGTGTGGAGCATCTGCAGTTTGGCTCTGAAGTGTGAGATGATGATAGAATGTTAAGCTTCTGCTAAAGTATATAAGGGTCACATATATCAGCTCTAAAGTTGACAATAGTTTGGCTCTTGACTGCATTGTAAAGTGATTTTTTTTTTTTCTTTCAAAACTTGCACCTGCTTGATTTTTTAAAGAAAGCTGTATTTCTCGTGATTATTGAAGAGGGCAGTTCATAGATTTTGCAGCACTCTAAAGCTGTTCTTCATTTTCAGAAAAAGCAGAAATTGATTAAAAAATGGTTCATGGTTTTACATATTATATTTAAGTAGGCAGGGAAGAGAAGATGGGAGGAGGAAGCAGGGAAGATATGTTTTGGGAGTAGAAAGGCTAACAATTTGAATTAAGGGCACCTGCTAAGCATATTTATTAAGCTTCGTTTCCTGTCTCCAAGTAAAGAATCTGCAGCAGCATCATCTCCACCTGAGAGGGCCTTTCCTCCCATCTCCTCCTCTCCTCCCATGCCTGCTCTACAGGGAAAGAGAGCGGCCCTAGACTTTCTGGGGGTCTTGCAGCAGAACAAGGTTTGCTTTTTTTTTTTTGCTAGTCAAGGTGGGAGTAACTAGATGACTCGTTAGTTTGGTGTGTTGACCATATTCCCTATGAACYAGGAGAAGTCTTTCCTAATTGAAAGTCTGTAGGCCAAATGAGGCAGCACAGGCGGTCATAAGGTGAAAGCCTGATGTCTGTAACTACTGTTTGTAGTTGCTGTTTGTCCTAAAGTGTTCCCACAAGGAAGTATTGCTCTCTGAAGTCATATATTATAGACTGGGGTATTAGTTTTCGTGACTAAACTGAATTAGTTTTCATTAGTTTTCATGTTGTGCTAGATGGTGCTTCTAAAATAGTTTTCTACCTGCATTTGGAGTAGGTGGGTGTTCTTATTTGTTTGCTAGGAAGGCACAATGTATATTGCTTTGCTTCTCTTACCTGCCCTGGTCTCTGTCTTTTAAGTCTTTGAATTGATGTAGGGGAAATGAGTGAATAGGTATGGCAGGATCTATCATTGCAAGTTTGGATTCAGATCAACTTGAATGGCCCAAGAAAGGCAGTTCTTGCCCTAGCCGGTTTGTGGTTCCTCGTTTACATGTGCCCGCRGCAGAGGCCAGGCCCTGCGGTGCTGTGAAGTGAAATGAAAGGAATGAGTAGAAAATTGTTGATTTGGAGCAGCTTCCCTCGGTGGTTAAGGAGCACTGTTGGTATCTTAAGCCTTTTGAAAAGTACTGCTTAGCTGATTATTCATATAAAATTGTTTGAATATTTGGACAGAATGTCTTCTGAGCAAGCTCTTTTGATTATTTATGAAGATTTAATGTATTAAAATGTTAATTAAGTAGTTTGTGTTATGAATCCTAATCTTAGAGTATTCAACTCTAGTCCCCAAATGTTCTAATTAGATCAAGATAAATGGTGTGCCTACGTGTGTACCTGATACTCCAGCTATGTGCATCAATGGTTTCTTTTTTCACCCTTTTCCTTTCCCATAGAGCATTTTTGAGAGAGGAACACTGTGTCCTGTGGTGCTGTTTCTCTTGAGGGGATTTTGGGCACGTTCATTAAATATAACTTATTAAGCTTATTCGGAGAAGAATCTAATTCAGTCTGTAAGTAGAATTACATCAATATTTAGGGCAGCATTCCTCCCTGGCAGCTACATTTCCAACCCATGGGCAGAAGTGACAGTTTTACTCCTCTGTGGCTTGTGCCGTATATGTAGACCCAGTAGGCCTGGTCTGTGTTGTGGCATTGAGTGCAGAGTTCAGGGTACCTGCTTTTCAGTGTTGTGACACTCCTTCTCTTAACTGATACATTCTCGACCTTTCTGAGACGCTTCATGGTTTTCTTTTTCGGGGAAGGAGCTACCTATTGTCTGAAGCTAAATTCATCTCTGCTCTTAGCAAGTCTCTATATAGCACCTTTGCATTTTGGGTCTTTTGCTTCAGGCATGAATTTCCCCATTAAGTCACAAGATATTTTAAGACTAAAATTTGTGGACAAGGGATGTGGTCAAAAAAGGGTCAAGAAATCTTGAAGCCGAATATTTGCAATAAATAATAAAATTTATTTTATTCCAGTTCATTCCAGTTTGTGGTACCAGATTAATGGAACATGTGGTGTTTTCAAAGAGGTAGTCACATTGTTTACATYGAATAAGATTTGGGAGGGCAATTTTAGAAGACTTTAAGGAAACTCTTTGGGCTGTTGTTTTCTGATAGTGTTCCTCTTTGGAGTACAGAAATCTACCTTAATATGTAGCTGGCCATTTAGCATCATTAAAATTTGAGTTACAAAAAGCGTACTTCTATAACTTTGTGCTATCAGTATTAAATATCTGGATCACCTCTTGTCTAGCTAGTTAACTACTCTTATTTTGASCTTCAGATATTTTATAATGCAGTCTAAGAACCCTCCAGTATGTATTAGTTACAGATAAATATACTTTGCTTATAGTTCAAATCATGAATAACATGATGACTTTAATTTTAATCCATAAGATTTAGTATTCTTTAAGAAAGAAACAAAAAATACTGCAGCACTTTAACTTCATTAAAACATTGAATGGATGTCAAGAAACTGGACACACTGTAACTGGATAGTCTCTTTTAGCCTTGCTAAAATTTTGTTTTTTACCAACTTGTGGCAGAATTGAGTAGTTTAATAAGTATATAGAGAATGTASTTGTGCGTTGTTTGTTAATTTGCTGTTAAATTAATTAAATGCATCTTTTAGTCTTGATTTACAAAACAAGAAAAGCAAAACTTCGAACTAAGCCTAAAGTAAGATATTTTATTGAAAGAAGCAGTTCTAGTTTCTACAGTGTCTATGCATGTTTTTTTTTCTTGTTCTACAGCATTACCAGTATTTCTTACTCAGGACTGGTTTCCCTGATAATGTGGGTGTCCCTGCTTGTGCAAGGAGGTTGGACTAGGTGGTCTCCAGAAGCCCCTTCCAGCCTCAACCACTCTGTGATCCTTTGAGGTGCACKTAGTGTCCTGGGCAGGGGTGCACCAATCGGCTGAACAGTGATGCAACGTAATTTGGGTGTTATGTGAGATAATAACACTTCTTTTTTTGATTGCAGCTGCATTAAGTGCTCTCAGGGACCTCTGTAAAGTAGCTGCTGTATCTGCTTTCTCAGCCAACAGAGCATAGTTAGGACATTGCGAGGAGTTTGTGGTGGGAGGCTTAGAAACCTCTTCCTGCCTGAATCTTGGTACTTTTTAGATGTCAAAACTTGTGTCGTTCGTTATTGCAGCTAGGGGTGTTCTGAGGATTCCCGGTGTCAGCTGCAGGTTCCCTGCTTTGCTTTTTGCAGCTCATAGGATTTTGCTAGTCACAAAAAAACCTTTGGACCTGGAGCTGTCAAGGGAAGCAAATGAAAAGGGAAACCCTGTCAGAGCTGGTGAAAGGAACGTCGTGGTAGGCAAGAAGAAGAGAAAAGTGATGTGGAGTGACACAGCAGTGTGGGAGTCTGATGAATATTAAAGATAATGAAGACTGATCACCTGTGTGAGCTGTGGAGGATGTTCCTTTATCCTGTAGTGGTAACTTTACAAGGTGTACGTATATGGTGGTACGGAATACCACCATGAAGAGTTTTGTGGAAAACAAGTTCTAAGATGTTAAATATGTAGATAGAATTGATGAATTATATGATATTGAAATTAAGCATAGCCTGTTTGTTACACTATAGGATGTAATCAGCAAGAAAAGAAAAGAAAAAAATTTCTATACCTCTGTCAAGTCAAGGTGGTAATTGGAAACTCTTGAATAAGTCATTCAGAACATGAGTCATATTGGAATATATTCATGAATTTAGGCACTGGGATAGCAGATATGGTAGGATAACATTTTTTTTTTTTTTTTTTTGTCCTGAAACGTAAGTATTGAAAATCATTCATTATTTAGGAAATAAGCAAAATAAATCTTCAGGGATATCAATTTATTTTCTTAGCAAATGTCCTACTTATTTATTTTTTATCATTCTAGCGTTGTTGAGATAAACTTCTGGGCTACTCTTGAATCCAAATCATTAGGATGGTCGTGAGCTCTCTTCAGTGATGTGAGTGGTGTGTCCGGATTTCCACAGACTTCCTCAGGAGCTTAGCCACCCCAGTCAGTGAAACACAGGGAGCTGTGCGTTTCTCCCCGAAACGGGTACCTTAGAATTAGAAAGCAACCCCTGAACTGGGGGTTACAAATTTTGAAACAGCAAGCAAGTATGATAGGCTGAAGAGCAAAGTAAGGAGGCAGTCAGTATGAGGACTAGAAGTCACTAAAAAGCAAAATATTAGAATTGCAAGGGARTTTAGTTGTTGAAAATGAAGGGTTGTGAACAAGAAATCCTGGTGCTGGAGGCTGTTAATTGGAAGTGACTGCCAGACAAAATCTAGTTTATTTTTTAGGTTRAAATAGCAGAGGGGATGTCAGTTGCAGAATCTGACTTAGAAGCAATTGAGAGAAATATGCTTTGATGTTCTCAGAGTGAACTAAATTCCAAGGATCGTTTTTTTTCCCCCAAATTTGGGTGACAAAGTCAAATGGTTAGATCTACGAGTGTTTATGTGCACCTACTATTTGATGTGTTATAGGCTTGTAAAATGAAAATGTGCTTATAACTTTAGAAAGTGGTATTTGTGACCTAACTGCTGTTAGGCTATTAAAAATACATTGCCTGCCTTTTGTTTGCACACCAAAAATAATAATATTAATTTTCACTTGATTTTCCACACCAGTGTCCTTATATCCAGGCTTTGTTATTCATCAGGAGAAATAGCCTGAAGTGGTGACCATTGTCAGGAGCAGTTTATACAAGAAAGCAAGCTGGGCCTTTCCCACTTACTGGGACAGACATCCCAACCCGCCTGGATGCCGCCCTGTGCCTCGCGCTCCGGGTGTCCCTGCWGGAGCAGGGGGCTGGACTAGATGATCTCTGGAGGTCTCTTCCAACCTCAATCCTTCTGGGATTCTGTGAATCCACCCTGCGGGTGGATCTCCTCTGTGGTGACGTGATGATGGTGTTGACTGCAAGGCCTTAAAGGGAGATTAAGAACTTAAAACTGCTAACTACAAGAAGATGTCACTGTTGCCTCTCTATCAGCAAACCTGTTAGTGAAACTGAATGCTGTTCTGAAATGGGCAGTGCTTATTTGAGTGGGACAGCAGCGCTTTCACAAAACAGTGCCAGCCTGTGTACGGAACTCCCARGAGAATGAGGAAGTCTTGTGTTGGCTTTTACATTTTGGTGTCTTTTCCTGTGCTTGTGTAGACACCTGTGAGCTGTAACTCGTGCTCAAGAGCAGCTCTAGCCCCAGAACAACAATAGTCTGTTGAAATTATAATCTTCTTTCATATGTCCTGTCTAATGAAATAACGTAGGACAAAGAAAAACAAATTTGAACTTCTGAACCAGCTACCTTGGACATAATCAAGACTTACCTCTGAGGAGGAGATTGAAATTTTTCAAAGTGGTGTTTGGTTGCTGAATTTTTAGAGTTTTGATATGAAAGTAATTCTCTAGTGAGTGATTTGGAGATCAGCTTGTCTAATGCCARGAGCTTTAACTTTTTTTTCCTAAATATAGGATGGAATTCATGCTACTTCATATTTCCTGAAGTATCTTGTTAATCCTAATGCCCAATTAAATTAGGAGTGCACCTTGCCCCAGGACCAGAAGTGAAGGAAAAGGAGCTTCTGGTGGAACTTCAGGGTACATGTTTGCATAACGGGAGGTGCTTCATCTTCCCGTGAGGTTCCTGTGCGCGGCAGAGCTGCTGCTTCAAGCCCTTGTCACAAGTTGTGACGGGTGCCAGGGGTCTCTGAGGGCCGGGCTGGCAGCCTGGGGAGCTGCACGTTCATTCAGGGGCCCTTCTCCAGCTTTCTGTATGCTTGGCATAAGCAAATGTGCAGTATTTCCACTGCTGTTTTCTTGCAGCTCCAATCTGCCTGTTTTATTCGCTTGTTTTAAATGSAGATTGTGCTGTCGGATCCAGGGACAGTGTCATCTACTTACAGGGATCCCATACAGTGGGGCCTGGTTACTAATGGGCGCTTCTGGGTGCTTGCCCAATAGACATAATCAGGATTAAAGATACAGTTAGAGTAGCACGTRTGGTTTGCAGTATGCAGGACAAAGCATGGCAGTTGAGCTCCTAGATGTTCTTTTAATTCCATTGCCGAATTTATGAGAGAAATCACTGTCCTTTTTTTTTTTGCCTATGGGGTGTTACAGTCCACAGAGCCTCACTCCCTTGTCTGGTGTCTGGCTTATGCTCTAACACATTAATTCACTTCTTCAAATAGATCCTTTCAGGGCATGTCCAGGTAACATTCAGAAATGTACTGGTCAGCAGTTTACAAGATTACTCTGAGAAGGTCTAAAATTTGGTCTGGAGAAAACTGGAAACCTGATATCAAGCATCTGTATTTTTATTTTTTTTATTTAAAAACAAATCAGATTAGTTTATCAGTTAAAACTTTGTCATATTTGCATAGGTCCTAAGTTTCTTGTGCATTTTCAGTTATCACCTGCTACTGGAGCACTCCTGAGGARTGTCTGTCCCCTCTTGACCAAATTTGTTCTATTTTATGTTGGTAGTAATTCAGTTTCTGACAAATTCTGTTGCTTGTTTTCACTTTCAGAGTTTTTATATAAAGAATGAGTATTTTATTTGAATTGAGTTAGTTTATCTGCACTTTTTCTTAAATCCTACTTTTTATAATATACTTTTATAATCAGTATGACTAAACTTTGTGCTCTGGATGAAAAACAGAATTTTTCATCTGGAAGAAAGGTAACCTTTTTAGATAGCCCTTCAAATTTCCTGTGATTTTTAATGGAGGCCTAATGAAGTATCTATCTTTGTCTTGATCCTTGTGCRTTGAATACAGATACTTTCTTTTCTATTGACTAAGTTACTTTGAGGTGAGCAGGTAATACTTGCTGAGAAATACTGCCATTTTCAACAACTGTGAGATTGTTTTATGGATTGCATTATGTCTTTCCCAGCTGCTGTACTCTTACAAAAATATTCACAGTGGTTGTGCCAYTGTAAAATCTGAATCTGTTGCAGCTTTAGGCACTGGAATAGGTCACTTTTTCTGTGAATTTGTAGCATTTGAAATCCAAGAGATGAATTAGATAAAAAGACGTTTCAAGAAGGAAATGGATGAAGTCATAGCCTGTTTTCTCTCATCAAAATTTTGCATTTAAGCTCAAATGATTACATTTAGCATCACTCTAAGTTACTTCAAATGTGTCAAAGTCCTAAAAATACATGTATATTTTAATTCTGCCTTTTTAGTTGGCAGCCTTGCTGCTTATTTTGCTGTGTTTCATAGGAGGAGAGTGAGTGAACTGTAACAAGCCACTCTGAATTACAGTAGTGCCATCTAAAACCTGGGCTGTGTTCTTGACCTAAAGGGATGATTGAAGGAAATTTTAAGATGTTTCTTTTTGGGAAAAAGACTTGCTCCTGCATCATAGTCTGTGTGGTGCTACTTTTTGAAAGGTTGATATTATTGTGTAGAAAATTGATGTTTGAGTTTGCTTGCACCTATTAGCAGTAAAAAAAAATTATAACAAAATAATGTGGGGAAATAAACTTGGATATCCAGAAACATATGACTGTGCTCAGCAATCACATTTATTTAAGCAAAGCATCATGGTGCTTTTCCTCTGAGTGCTAAGGTGAAACAAGATGTTAGCAGCAAGAAACCATGGTGTTTTTTTCTTGTTATTGATTATTATCCTAAGGAAAGCGTAATGCTTTTGCTTAATCTGAATTAACCATTCTGATATAGGGGATATATCTAACTATAGTTTTTATGCTTAGTCTAGTGCATTTCATTAAAAGCTAGATTTTTCTGTTCACCTGGTTGGTATATGTGCAATTGAAGTGTCTGTACTTTTACAGAGGTAGCAGCACTACTGAAAACTACCTCAAACTCTCTCAGAATTACCACCTCATTTGCCTGTATTGCTAATTTGCACTTACTGTTTGAAATAATTGGATTTTTCTTTTTTTTTTTTTTTTGAGAAAACTTTGGTAATTAAATGAATATGAAATAATGATTTATATATAGCACAGAGCAGTGAGAGAATGCAAATTCAAGGACTGTTTATATAATCTTGGTTCTAAAACAAATATGAATTGAATATGCTTAACTCTTCTCATTAAAAGAAATTCGAAGTGGGAATATAGATGAATATTGTAAAATGGGTTGGAAAAACGTGTTTTCAAAGGTAGCTATGGGAGACAGTTTAAAGATATACTTCAGTATAAAAGCATGTAATTTGGAGCTGTTTTATGTCAAGGTGATGGCTTAGATAAGGTAAAAGGTTTCTTCCATCTGCCTAATCGGTTTCAAGTTCTATTTTCAAGTAAAGCATTGATATGTATATCTGTGTTTCCTTGCTATGCCTGAATATATTAAATATGTCAATTAAAACAGTTCATCAAATYTTCTATATACATATATATAAGTGTATATATAAATAAACATATACATATATAGAGACTAGACTCTGCCTCACACTTCCCACCCAGGATTTGATGAACTGTTTTAATTGACATATTTAATATATTCGGGCAATATATATGTGTGTGTGTGTGTATATATATATAAATTAAAACAACCTTTTTCAGAACAAGCACACCTGGGTCGGTCACCCAACTTACGCAGACAACTGGAACAACTTCTAAGTTAGGCAAATATATTGGCACAAGACAAATGGGTCTGCATGGGGCTAATTTATTGCTGTGAACACCCAGTCTCTGCTGCTCCCCGCTGCCAAGCAAGCCACGCTCTTTCTCGCTCTCTCTGCTCGTGAGTTCAGGTGATCTCCGATTCAAAATCCTTTACAGTCAATCCATAAAAACTGATATTCCTCCTGACATTTACAGTGTTAAGAAAAATAATTTAAAAAGAGAGATAAATGGAGAGAGAAGAGATTCAACATGAGCGCTGTGGTTTCAAGGGGAAGGAGTCTTAGCACTGTTTTTGAGCTCTCCAACTATCAATCTTAAAATACATTTCTGTAAATATCTGTTTGTCTGAGTGAATAACCTAGAGCAAGTGTTAGTGTTGCTTCGATTTTGAGGAACAAGAAAACTGTTTGAGTAACAGCCTTCGATGCAGCCGGGTCATGAGAAACCGTGGTTACTGCAGGTGGCCAAACCCAAAGCTTTTAACAGCTTTTAATTATTTTCAAAGCAGTTGTTATTATTTTGTATCATATTTCTAATCAAGATACAGATGTTGTTTTTGTAACTGCTAGTTCTTCTGGTGCATTAGAGCTTGTTTGTGAAGCTGTTTTACATGTAAGCCCAAGTGCTATGAAAACTTGCACTGTAGAACTTCATAATGAATATGGGACTACGGAGATAAACAAGCTTTATTTAAAACAATAAATCAGTGCATGTAATTTTCCCTCCTTACCTCTGTACCTCTCTTCTCATCCTTTCTTTAAGAAAAAGCAATATACTTTTTATAATCAGTTTTACTATTCAGTAAATTTACACGATTTGAAGAATTAATTTTGTCTGCAGATTCTCCCTTCTAAAGCAGTGGTGTTTTAGTTAAGTCATAGTTGAACATGTCTATTGAATTTTTTTATAAAGCATTTCATGTGCAGYCTTCCCAGTATTCTGTGGATACAATCGCTGCTTTTTCCCTTCTGAAGACTGGAGTTATTGTTAATGGGGTTCAGTAGATCACAGAGCTCCAGAACAGGAGTTCATTCTCCACTCCTGCACATCGACTTTCTTTTTATATAACTGGTATCGAACATCTCTAAGTGGTCCTAAGTGGAGGAGCATCAGTGCAGCAGATCTATAGTGGATTATTATTGCAGTCATAATATTGAAATAAAGCCGTTACGTGGGCAGCGTGGTGGTATTGTGCTCCTGTAATCACATTTGCTGATTGGCGAGCTCAGACAGCTGAGCGGTSAGCGAGACTTGCTGAGCGCGGGCTCTGCGCGGCGCTGGGCCGCGGGCCCGGGGGCCTCTGCGCCGCCTGCSTCTGCCCACGCTCCACAGCCTCCCTGCGCAGCCTGTGCCAGGGCTCTGGCACCCCCACAGGGAAGAAGTTCCTCCTCACCTGGAGATGGAACTGCCTGGGTTTCAGCTTGTACCCACTGCCCCTTGGCCTGTCACTGGCCACCACYGGGAAGAGCTTGGCCCCTTCCTCTCTGCATTCTCCCTTCATGAACTTCTGTTAATCAGATCCCCTCTCAGCCATCTCCAAGCTGAACAGACCCAACTCRGTCTCTCCTCATAGGAGAGATGTTCCAGTCCCATAATCATCTTTGTTGCCCTCCGCTGGACCCTTTCTAGAAGCTCCACGTCCCTCTTATACTGGGGAGCCCAGAACTGCCCCCAATACTSCAGGTGTGGCCTCACCAGAGCTGAGGAGAGGGGCAGGATCACCTAGTTCTGCAAGGCCTGGGCTTTTTGATGAGTGCATCAGGTATAAAAGGTTTGGCTTCTCTTCAGGAAGATCAGTACCTTTTTTCACAAGCGTTACTAACATTTGGGTTAAACAGGGGCTAATTTTTGTGTCACAGACTGTTTGAGAACACTGAATGTTCTGAACTTTAGGAAACGCATCAGGATCTTGGCAGCTGACGATGCTCCTAATTTTTGCCCTTTTTGGTTTCTGTGATTTTTGGTGTTGGTCAGCAGAGCCTCTCCTGCTGTACTTGTACCTCTGGCGAAGCGAAACGCCCGGCTCGCTGCCAGAAGCTTAGGCTGATGCTCTTGCCTTGGTTGCAGGCCCCAAGCACCGTTACTTGTGGTTTGACCAGGCGTAAACTTGGTTATTATGGCTGGCAGGGACAGTTTGCTACACTGACATAACCCAGTTTTGTGTGACTGACTCGGACTTCCTTTCTAGTCTTTGTATCAAACTTCTTTTCCCTATGACTTTTAAGCCAAGATGTTTCCTCTGTGTGTGTCAAGAAGCCCTTTCAGGCTGCTTTTGGATCCTGTTTTGGTAACGTTTACAATTCATACGAATTTGATAACATTCCTGACATGGCATACACTGACACCATCCTTTCCACTGGTTTTACTGTGTGTGGTAGGGCCTTGTCGTTRCCCAGGCAGTGGTTCTGGAAAGGCCCTTTTCTGGTCTCTTACTTTGCCAGCTTTCCAAGTCTCTCGGCAGTTTCCACCTTACTTTACTGTAAGGATTCAGTTAGCTATGCTTAGTTTGGAGCTGCTTATTATTCATTGCCAACATGTTGACTCTGGCATCTGGCCCTCACTATTAGTTAGCACTAAAGTATCCTAGTGCTTTTCTTATTTAACATTTTTCCTCCTTCAGTGAGAACATGTGTTCTCCAAGGCTACTGCGCATGTTTGAGAAGAGCTTTTTTGCTCAGCTACCTTGCTGTCCTTCCTGAAACTGTTTTAATACTCTTACTTGCAAAGGTTCAGGTTTGTTACACATACCATCATAATTAGAATGTCTTGTTTTCTTTCCCATTTTCTCTTTCATCTGGTTCACTGGATTATATTGAATACAGAAGGCCAACTCTATAGGGCTGCAAAGAAGTCTTGTGGGGTTAGCACAGAGATGTCTAAATAACCTGGGCTCCCAGATGCTGTAATAACATAAAYGAATTGCATGTGTCTTGAGAATTTAGATGGTTGCATGTAAGCTAAACTTAAAAGTTGCTTGTAGTAGGTAACTTCTTAAAGCGTGTGCTGAGGGAGGGATTTTCCTTGGCTAAATATGTGCTTGTAGTGAAAGAGGCTGCATGCTTTGCAGTACTGCAATGTAAACCAGGGATGGTTAGGAAAAGGATTTTCTTTTTGATGGAACTCTGYCGATCTAGAGCAGCTGAAGTCCTGGCCCACTTAATAAAGAGAAAGCAGAAGCGAAAGGTCGTTTTAGCTGCATTTATCTGAATTGGCATCATGCTTTTGTGACAGTATTGAAACCTGTGTTATTTCTACTAGATTTTCAGGCTGCATTATGTCTGTATGCACAGGCATCGTTGGGTGTATGTATGTTCTAAGATGTTATCTATGAAACATTGCCTGGATGATGATTATATTGGATTTAATTCACTGCTTTTATGAAGCAAAAGGTTTTAATTTCTTACCTCTAACGGCAAAATCTTTTTTCTAGTGCTTTTCTTAGTAACATCTGTCATGGCTACTTCTTTAAGACATTAAACAAGATATCATTAAAATATTTTACTTCTAGATACAYCCTCCAAATTTCAGTTATAATTTACAATTAATATCGTCTTTGCAGGTACATGATGCTGATTGATGGCAGAAATGAAGTTTACATGATTGATAGAGATAACTCAATTTTTCATGTATCAAATTTGGAATTTCCATTTCGTAAAGATCTTCGCAGTCATCTAGCAAATACTCTTCTGGATGGGGTAAGGAGCATATAATACTTGATATTTTTAGGACTGTTTTCTCCAGTTGAGAAACTGGGCCAAGCTTCAGTGAATTACGAGTTTTGGGAGTAATACAGATTCATTCACTGTCTGTGTGTGGGAATCTCACTGTTTGTAAGTGTCATTTCTTATATGTAGAATAGCAATGTTGGCTACTCTGGGGGGAGCTGTTTACTTGTCTTTAAAGTAGATCGGTGTATTGAGATTCTCTGCTCCCTGAATATGAGAAGAGGCCTGAAGAGAATCTAAAGAAATAAGTATAGAACCTCATTTCTTGGTATAGTRTTGTATTTTGACATAGTGAGCATAGTCAATATATATAATCTAAAATTAGATAAGCTTCTTGCAGTCTTTCGATATACTTAATTGATAATTTTGCTTTCATCATCTTTATTTTCAGCTGATCTGAATTATTGACTTCAATTTAGAAACTGTTTTGTTGCATTTCACAGAATCGCAGAATGGTTGAGGTTGGAAGGGACCTCCAGAGAGATCAGCATTTGTGTGAGACTAGCACTTTTGGAGGTAGCGAGTTCATACAGCTTTGTGAAACAAGGTGTAAATGGATGTATTTATTGCTTAAAGGCTGTCCTGAAGTGCATATTTCTACTTGCTGAGCTTTTCAGAACAGCAGCCACAAGAGGATATTGGTTCCTCTTGACCTTTCTATTTCAGCAGCAGGACTTCATTAGCTCTTATACTAAGTATCTATGAGGGTGGGTGAATGTTGGTGGCCATCCTGTTTCCTTGATGCTGGAGCCCCTCTACCTGTCCGTGTCACCCTCACTGCAGTGCTGGGTGCCTGGGTTGATCCTCCACCTTGGTCTGCTGAATCCAATGCACTCCCAAACATGGGAGTTCACGCTGTCATTCTCATTATTTTCTTTTATTTCCAGGGCCTTTGTTGTCAGTGTCCTTCTTGAAATGCCACTCCTGGGAATAATCAGCCCTGCTGAACAGTATTTACACCCAAAGCAGCTTTAAACAAAGCTGTGGGGAGASTTAGTGCAAGGAAGAGCAAACCTTGTCAGAGACAGAGAAGCAGATAATGAAATACTTTCCACCTATTTTCTTCACTGAAAGATTAAGAGCATTATGCAAGAAATGAGAGGTTCACAGACCAAAAGTGGTTGCATAAGCTGCATGTCTGATAGGAACCTCTTCAGCCAGACAGCTTCTTAATGATGTACTTAAAATTATTAATGACATACATTAAGTTCCATACTGTTGAGATAAGACTGGTACTGTTTTTCGACTTTCTGCTGTTTTTAAAGCTCTTGAGGAAAAAATAATGGTTTGCCAATGTCTATAAACTGTAATCCTGTTTTGTTGAACTCACATAGGAACTATTCATCCCATCCATCTTCCGGATGGTAGTTTGGCAAAGTCTCTGAGGCTGCTGTTGAAGCACTTGCTGAAGTTGCCTGTAGTCAGTGTAGAGCRTGTTCAGTGATAGAGCCCTTCTGTCTGCGAGATCACCTGTGTGAACGTGGTTGTCAGGACAAGCTCTGGAGCCTGCACTGACTTCACGTGGCTTGTGAGACATCAGGAAGAGTGACGGGGTTTGCTTGGGCTTTTGACTTTGTTTTTTTCTCTGTGTTTATTACTATTTTTTTCCCCCCCTCTCTCTTTTGTAGCTGTAGCTTGTAGCTGTGTTGGTAAAGGAAGATCTAGAGGTTGTACTGAAGGAAAAAATTGTTGACTTTGGGTTTACTATGGGGTGTTCCTATAAGCTTGCTGTGAAGCCTGAGAAAAATGTGGGCTTGTTCTTTTGAATGTAGCACTGGCCATGGCAGTGAAATGATTTTAATGCTATCAAAACAAATTGGCTTTGTGTTTGGCTACTGTTTTTCACTGCATGGAAGAATAAAAGATGGAACAAAACCAGGCCAACCAGCTTGATGCCACTTGTTCCTGAAGAGACTTCAGAAAGGACTATCCCGAACAGCTAGCTAATGTATCATAGATAATATACCATAGATAATATCATTATACTGGCCTACAGTAGCAGCACTATGGGATTTAAAAACAAAGTCTGAACTGGATTTTTTTTTTTTKGGAGCAGCTGAACTTGTTGCAGTGTCAGATGTCAGAGATAGGTGAACTGGCTGTTAGCTTGAAGCTGGTGTTGTCCCTTTACAAGGAAAAGAGCAGTTTTTCAGATTTATTGGGATTCTTTAGTCATGATGGGTTAACAGGATGGAGCCAGTTAATAGGCAAGATGTATGAAATACCTGTGATGTGTGGGTTGCCCGGAGAGGAAAGGGAGAGCAAAGTAAGTTTTGTGTAAAAGGTGAAATGGAGGGAGAGAACTTGGGGTGCGTCATAGCAGTGCATGAAGGAGATCTGTGCGAGCAGAACCATCTTGCTGGTCGTGGTCAGAGCTAATTGCAGAATAGTGGGCTCCCTTTTAGGACCTGAGTGTGGAAAGGGCGGGAAGGAAGCTACTGAACTCCTTTCTCAGAGGCAAATGTCACTGCCAGACTTCCACTGGAGGAGATAATCGAGGCTCAGAAGTTGGGGAAAGATGAGGGAAAGGCTTTGGCCTGTGACACTTTTAAGAATGCAAACCTTACTCTGCCGGGCCTGTTGTATCGTTGTGGCCTTCAAGCAGTGGGGGCATRAGTTTTACAGTATGTCCTGGTCTTATAGTGCCTTTCTCTTAATGGGTTCTATGACCTGTGGGCATCCCTAGCCAGGAAAGTGCCCGAGAGCTTTATTGAAAAAGAACACTTCAAGAAGCAAAAGTTACAGAAGAAATTGGGGTGTTCTGATCTTGCGGTTTTCGAGGACACTAACTCCAATTTTAGTTTCTGAAGACTCTCAAGAGTAGATGAAGCTGGAAGATCTTGGTTACTGATTGTGGCAGCGTCTCTGTTGCCCAGGACATGAACTATGATTTCATCTGATCTGTTGTAAAAGTTTGACTGTTAGTGTTCATCATAGTGTCTCACTTCACTGGCATGAAGTTAGTCTTAGAGTGAACTCTTTAACTGTGGTTTTTTTTTTTTTTTTCCTCCAAAGTGAAGTGAAAAACAAAATAGAATGAAGCTAACAAGTCTTGGTTGAAGAAGTATTTTGAAATAAAACTGAAACTTTTTTTATGGATAATGCAGGTTTTTACATTTAAGTATGCTGAACTAAAAGAAAAAAAGTTGATGGAATTTACTGGGTATTTAAAAATTCTTGTCAACATATTTGAAAGTAGAATTTGCCACTTTGAAGCATCACAGCAGCTCAACGTGGTAATTAAATGTTTCCTTAATGTTGATGCTAGATGATCATTTCTGTTACAGTTCCTTTACTCTGGATATATGTGAATGATTACTTTCTTTTTTAATCCATTGGAAGAAAATTCTGGCTTTTTTGCATTCACGTTTTTTCCGAATTAGTATTGAAGGATTGAAGTTAATACTTTAATTACATATAGAAATAGTTCATARTCTTACCCTTGCAGTAGCTCTTCTGCTTCAAAGGATGAAGGTGTAGAAGGAGGCGGCTCAAGTGGTGCTGTTTGGTATGAATCTTAACCAAACTTGAAGCTAATACCAGTGTATTGGAAAGAAGAGGAGACAGAACAGACCCATTCTGTCTCTTGCTGTCATGTAGTGAAACAACTACTTGTTTTAAGGATATGAAAGATCAAATAACATCCTCATCCCCCAACCTTTACCTCAAATGACAATGTGTAAAACTTAAGTAAGGGYGATTTCTGTGTTTTCAGTTTTCTATTAACTGTAATGTTTCTGCTGGAAGCCTTTCATGTGGTTGTCTTTGAGATTCTTGGATATATTTATGGTTTGCTTCGGGCTGAAATGCCTTGCAAATATTTCTTAGAGTGACTAATTGCATCCTCCGAGGTGGTAGGAGATCTGCTGGAAGGCTCCTTGCTCATCTCCAGGTTTCTGCAAAGCTCATCAAAGCTGGTTTGGACATTACCCAGAGATGACTAAGTAGACTGCAAAGGATTCCTCCAGAAGCCAAGTGTTTTGCTGCGTCCCTACTGCTGCCTAAGGGAATGGGAAGATTTTTGTTTAAATATTTTTGGCTGTCTGGCAAGGAAATGAATTAGTTCTTTTCAGGAACTTTCGTGCCGTTCTGCTTACCACAGGAGCAAGGGAGTAGAGGATGGAGAATGTCCCTTAGACTTGAAATGGTTTGTTCTTCCGATTTGCTGTTGAAGATTTGTGTGAACGTGGACTTGTAAGTTTATTGCAAGTATAAAGCATCTAAGTGTACAAAAATGTTCCTTTTCAGCAAATTCGATTAAAGTGTAATCTTTGAGCTGCCAGGACATTGCTGTCATTTCACAAGCAAAGCTGGCTGTTAGCTTCTCTGTGAGCAATACATCTGGCCTTCAAAGCGGCTCACAACGGTGGCAGAACATCCAATAAAATTCAGCTGRGTGAGGGTTTCCTTAGTAACCCCACACTACAACAAGACAGATGCACTTCTGTTCTTCAAGCAATTAAGGCTGTCAAATTTTATTACTTAAATTTGAAAGCAGCACAAGTGAGATGGGCGAATGTTTGACGAGTCCATCGCTCCCCACTTCTGGAGCTTCCCGTGGCAAAGAGCCGATGGGAAGTCGCAGCCACCCTGCCCGGATCTCCCTCGTGATGCAGGACCCAGCACGAGGGGGACTCTCCTGGAGCCCAAATTTAACTCACTGGGCACGTGGGCTCTAGGAGCTGCTGAGGAGCTGCAGTGACTGTAGGGTAAGAACTTGCCATGTGGGGGCCTTTGTCTTCCTCTGTCKTGTTGCTTTAATCAGTGCAGAACTCACTTATTTGTAAGTTCTGCTGGAAGGGGCGTTATTTATAACCTTGTGAGCCTGCAAAACTGACACTTCGTACAATATAAATTTTTTTTTTCTTCACTTCTGAAATATAGYGGTAGCTAAAATTACGTTGAAGGTAAAAAGTTAGAAAAAAGRCAAGGGACAGAAAGGGAAAGGAACAGTAAAAAAGTCTGATTAGATCTGATTTCATACTCTCTCAGCTAAAAATGCATTTTTCAAGTTGCTGGTAAAATAAGACCCTTTGATTTGTGATTAAGTTTTGGATTATTTTTAAGTCCAAGCTGTTTRTTAGATACATGATTCAAAGGAAAAAAAAAATGTCCCCGAGCTGTCACTCCAGTGTTGTTCTTTTGGCTCTTGTCCAGCCAGAAGCTCTTAGAGCACTTTTATAACAGCAGCTCTGCTGAGACCGGGCTCTGCGACACGAGGAGATTAAGGGAAGGAGATTAACATTCGCAGCCTTGCCCGTTCCCATCAAAGGAGCTGGCCACTGGACCTTGTTCCAAAACCCGAAGGTTAAGCTAAGAATTAAAGTAATGCCTAATGGAYAGGTGATAAAGATCCTATTTCCTATTAGTTGGGGCTTTGAGCACATTACGGTGGCTGAAAACCTACACTGGCTACGTAAACAGGAGCGCGTGGATCCAGGTGTATCTTGTGGATAGTTCTGTGTTCTGCAGTGCTGCTGTCCCTGGAGGGTGTTGGATGTTTGTTTGTTTGTTTGTTTTGCTTTTAAGTCTTGTTTTAGTTATCTAAAAATTATCTTAACTTGGTATTGCTAGACTATATTTATCAAACCAGAATTACTCAGTACGAATTTGAATAACGTCTSAAATACTACATTTTCACCAACAGTCTATGCTGTGGACTTACTTTGGAGATCTAACCCCAAGATATTTTTCAATTCTCATAATGTCAAGGAAAATCTTGAAATCAGGCTCCTAAATGTCGTTATATGTTAGAGTATTTTAATCCTCATTTTTTCATGGTCCATTTTTCAGCTTTTGCTTTACGACAGTGGCCGKGGCATAACGAATAGAGCAGGGAGTGCTGGTGTCGTGCTGGAGACGAGCAGAATAGAGCAGAGTTTGTCAGCTCGGCTCCTGCAGCGTGTTGAGTTATCAGGTATTTGCTCTAGGGGCTGGATGGTAGAACGGGGCAAAAGAACAAGAGACAGGGAAGGGGGGAAAAACAGAGAGATGATGAGAAGAGGCTAATTGGACAAGTTAATATAAGCAAAAAAGTTGGTGTCTGAAGTAGCGAAAAGGCGTTGTTACGAAATTAGTTCCATGTTAAAACTTAGTTTAAATTCCAGAGAACTATTAAAAAACATGGATAATTCAGATTCTGAAATTTTGAAAATTAGGCATAAAATCTTACAGCATCCTGCATTTACCAAATATTCAGGGCTTTGCATATAAATGCTCACTTTGTGTCAAAACCGAATCTCTGAAAATATATTCTGTGGAAATGAAACCTCCAAACTTTATTTTTAAAATTCACCTAACATATTTATCTCCAGCACATAATGCAAGTGAAATTTCAAAAGAATATAGTAGCTTTTTTTGTTTTCTTTTTACTTTGCTCATCATTTCTAATGGCAAAACACCTGGTTCATATCAGTATTTTTTTTGGTTTGTTTGTTTTTTTAATCTTTACGCACTCTTCCAAGTTTAAACATCATTCTGTCTTGTGTCTTAAGGGTGTACCCGTTCCATCTGTTCTCACAGTTATTTATGGCATTTACTGTAAGAGAAGTTCTGCTGCCGTTCCGTTGGGAGTCTGCCAGCATGGTACCACATTGGGGGAAGTGATGGAAAGGCATGGCATTGCATCATAGCTGTGTAGGCTTTTTCTGGAGGTTATTTGACAGAATCTGTAACTAAATGATTTTTAGAGTTAAGAATAAGATGTCATATTTCAAAGGAGTATTTTTCACTCATTGAATTAAACTACTTTGACAGTCTTATTTTGCTTGACTTTAAGTAGTGGATTCTAAGAGAGGTTAAAAAATTAAACCAACTTTATTTCTTGCTAGGTAAGTAACACAGTTTTATATTCATCTTACCTAGCAAGAAATAAAGTTGGATTTAAGGTTCTCTTTTGGGTTAATTATCAAGCTTATACTCTTGTTTTCCTCATTTTGTTTTTACCTTTTCCTTCTCTTTCATGTCATATGGGTAAATTTAGAATTTCACTTTGTTAGCAGCAGCCAAAAGTCCTTGGCTGGCACAGGCTTCCTGCTATCCAAGACGCTGGGGGACAAAGTGGGGAAGTTTGCTTGCATTTAGAGAAAGAAATATTTCAAAATTACCATTTGCAATGATGACTAATTCCTATTAAGTTAAATCATTCTTATATTGAATTCATATAATAATAAGTTTGAGTTACAGATGTAAGTATCAGCATGTAAGATTTATGTGTATTTGTAATATAATTTCAGGAAACACTTTTGTGTTTGCATGCAGATAGTTAATGGATTCTGTCCTTGCAGATCTTTTTTTCAAGACAGATTATCAATATATATGGAATTTTAAATAATTTCAAGTGATGCAGCTATTCTGTGTGATATTTCTGTTTGAAGGAATCCTACTGCTTAGTCACAACACAACATTCAAACAAATTGTAGCTGTAACTGAAATCTGTGTGTCCAAATGGACATTTGTGTTTGTTCTTCACATCCTTGCTGTTGTAGGGGACATCTCACAATACTTTCACAAGTATTTGCTTAACTCATCACAATTTCTACTCTATTATTATTATTATTATTATTTTATTAAAATACTCAGGATAAGTAATGATTTTGAAAACCATGTAGAAAGTGATGTATAGATGTTGCAGGTCAGAATATGGAGCTACATTACAGCTTTCTGGATTTTTTTTATGCTTCATGAGAAGCATTTATCATAACATTTTTTTATAATCTTGATCTAGTATAAAATCTATTTTGTAATAAGGATGTGACAAGTAATTGACTACATAATGCATACAGGTATGTGCACTAGAGATAAATGTGTTGACATTCTTTTATATTCATGAAATAAAAATAAATGTCATCTCTTTTCTTTTAAGGAAATGATCATCGACAAAGTTAATGGGCAGGTTGTCCCTCGGTACTTGATATACGACATTATTAAATTTAATGTAAGTACTTTTTCAGTTTTACTGCAGTTATCAGTTATGATTCACATTTCTATTTTAATTTTAGTTGTATAATTACGAAATCGATAGAAGTCTGAGTACCGAAAGTGTTTGGGTTGTGTAGCTTGATAACAAGCAATGCATCAGAATTAAGCCTGAAAGCAGTTGTATGGTAGATACTGATTTATTTCTACCTGCTCAAGAAAAAGTGGTGGTTTGAAAAGGTCTGCTAAGCACTCTCTTTTAAAAATAGTCTGTTTCTAGAGTATGTTTGAGCATATTTGAACATAGTTTAGGTTTCAGCAATAATAAATTGAGCCTTTTTTTCTCCAATGTGAACCTGACTATGTAATAATCAACTCGGTAACAGTCTGGGCACAATTTAAAATTCTGACGTTTTTAGCCTTCCAAAGAAGCTATTCTGTGATTCCGTGAAGCACAAAAGCTTTGTACAGATGTAGTTGTCTTATTTTCTCATACTTTGACTGGAATCTATAAGAAGCAAGAAAGTCCTTGGCATTATTCTGTAGATTGAGCTATTATACCAAAATCAGTGCAGAAGCCACTACATGAGTATGGAATCATCTCTCTGAAATGGGTGGTCTTGCTGGCATGGGCTAGCTAACCGTGGTTTCTAGTAGATGAACACATCTACAACAGCAACAATGATCTTTTATGTAGATAGAGCAATTGAGAGGAGATGGAGAATTTGCCTGTAAGTAGTGTAAATCTTCACAGAACATTCACAGTGCTTGTGGTTATGTTACTCCATCACCTCTTTAGAAGAAAACATGCAAGAGCCCTGAGGTCATGTTTGAAAGCTGCTTTAAAGAGAAACTGCCCCTCAGTCCCTTACCTCTATATTGTTTATTCCTAGTTATTTCCTCCCCCCTAACTATACAATGGATTTAAAGTTGATGTGGGGTCTTGCAGCGGGGTCTCCTAACTTATGTAAAGCAATAACAGTGAAAGAAGTGTTTTACTTGTCAACTCTTATTATGAAATAAATTGTCTAGTGAATAGTCTTTTATGTCAAAGTCAGAGAAAATGTCCTTTAGGAAAGATGAATTTAACCATATATATTTCTCAAACTATTTAAAATAATTTTGAGAGAATTGAATGTATTAAGTTCAGTCCCTGAGGCTGTGACTAACCAATCCATGGAATAATACTGTAGTATCTATTAAAGGTTTTGGAAATATGGAATTATTGTTCTAGTCTTTGTGACAGGATAAACATGACTACTAAGACTCGATGCATTTTGGGATTCTTAAACTATTGGTGACTCTTCCAGACTTCAGCAAGGTGCTAATCAGCTCGAGTAGGTCATGCAATGTAAGGGGAAACTGCAGAATTAGGTCTTGAAAAATACTCTTCTGAGCGGCATAGCCATACTGTGAGTTAGAACAACTGCGGTTTATGTCATTCTGGCTATCTGCTTTTAAAAATAATATTGTGGATGCATGTTAAATTACACATACACATCTATTGTTAACACTCTTAAATTGCTGAATCATAATGAACTTCTTTTCTTTAACCGCTTTTGACGAGTAAGTGGTAGTGTCCTGGATCTTTCCATGTTTTAGACTTTTGCTTATTAAAAAAATCTTTGTAGAATTATGAAAAGTATGATCTTTTATAATAATACCTGGGCTCTCATTTGCCCTTCACATTGTTTATGTATTCCTCCACCTGCCATTATTTTCTTTCATGTCATTATAGTTGTTGTCTCTCATCTTACTCTGTCTAGTCCATCGCTCACTACTATTTCTCTGCTTTGGAAAAATGAAAGTAAGGTAAGAAGTGAAGAGTTTCCCTCTTCTCTCTGTTTAGGATATGCATACACTGCCTTAGAAAAATAAAAGTCCTAAGCATTTTGATGGAACCTTTTGGGGGAACGAGGTGGTGCTTATAGACCCTCGTATATAACAAAGTGCACAGACTTAGCTTGTAAAGTCTTGCTTGACAGGCAGCAAAATGATGAGAGGTCTTTGAGATGATTGCTAAGGTTTGAAGAAAAAGATTGTAAATGCCGTAAAGTTGATTTTTTTTCCAAGTTGACCTCCCCATATGAGCAATACAACTTCAATGTCAAGGGCAAATAAAGACAGTATGTGAGTACAAACAGGGCTGCAGCTGCAAGAAGCCGTTAGCAGTGGTCCTACTAGAAAGATTAAAAAGCACAGCGGCTTTTAGGTTAATTTTAGAAGCTTAATTACGAAACTGGGCAAACGAGGATATTTGGCTTGGCAAGAAATGCTCAACGGAATTTTATCAGTAAGAGAGGTAGGTGTATTGAAAACCTGTAGCTGGCAAGATGGGCTAAGTTCCTTGTTTAAGTTGCGTAGGTTAGATTGTGTAATTCAGCATTTTTGTAGTAAGCTTCAAAATAAATAATTACACAAAGCTTGTATAGGGGGTTAAAAAGACCAAAACCAGCCCTGTGATGTCCTCAAAAATTCTGCATTGTTCTTTTGATCTTGAAAGTAGTTTTGTCTTCTGAAGGTGAATGGTGGAGTTACTGATCTGGGTGGCCACTGTAAATGGATGGGATTTCCAGCCTGCCCGATACCTCAGCTTCTCTCYTGATGAGCAGTCTGTGATATCACATTAGGAAGAAATGATGTTTCAGGTCCTAAAAAATGCCACYGTTACAGGGCTTGCCCATGCTGGGCCTTGTATTGGTCTGTTAYGTTCCCAACGTTTGTGTCTTCAGGTTTTGCTCTGGCCTGACACCTACGTGTGACCGTGTGAGTGACAAGCTTGACTGATGGTTCAGACACCTCTGAAAAAGCCAAAATCAAAAGCAGGCTCTCGAGAGGAGCAAAATCTGCTTTGGGTGGAAGCTGTCAGCACGTTCAGTGCATGGCACAAGAGTTCAGCCTTCAGTTGAAGGGAGGAARTGAGAATGCTCCTGGTCAACATGCAAGTATAAGAGGAAAACTGAACTTTGCTATGTAGCGACCAAAGGCATCTTTAASAAAAAARCAAAATTCAGAAAATRCACAAATATTTGAAGTACCAGTGCTTTAGTACAAGTTGTTTGTCCTATGAGGCATCATTTTAGATCACTGTAAGCAAAGCTGATGTGTGGCTCTGGGAGCCAAACTTGCCCTTGCCTGTTCCGAGCAGTGGGTCAGCAGCCCCTGCCCTTAGAGGTGCTGTTATTGTGCCTGCCAGAAAGGAGGCAGGGACCCAGWCTGAGCACCTACAACAGCATGTGGCTGTCCAGGAGTCGAGATGCAGTGGGTGCCAAGGCTTGACACCTCTTTTGGACAGCTGTAGGGATTGCAGCTGTGTAAGATGAGAGCAGGTGGAAGATCTGCTCATCATCGTAGCTCAACTGTGAGAGGAGGTAGAAAAGCTCCTCAGCTTCCTGTATATATATACTATATATATATATCTATATGTATGTGTATATATATACACATATATGTATATATATACTGTATATATATTATACATATATATACATATATATGTATATATACTGTATATATATGTTGTATATATATGTATATATATAATAAAGTAAAGACAGTTAAAATGCATAGAGCAAAAATATGAAATTAAAGTTTTAGACCACAGCAAAATAATGTCATATAATTTTAAATTTTCAAGCATCATATTCTGCATATATATTCTCACTATTTTCAGCCAGCTTTATTGGGCTTCACATTTGGGATGCACTCTGTACTTCTGTTTTCATTATTCCTTTTCTTGTTTTGAAGAGTTTGAATATTCTTAGTATTGTGTTTGAAAATATATGAGGTGACGCAGGACAACCTTATCTCTGTTGTATGCCATACTTTTATGGCTTTTAATAAGGGAACATAAAAGACAGAAGACTCATACCTACACAAAACCCACAGAGCTTCGCTTGGCTTCTGTCTCCGTAGGGGCACAGAGTACTGTGACCACAGTTGCCTTTACGAGCAGCAGTGAAAGTTCTACAGAGATGGCACATTTAATTTTAAAGCTCTATCTACAAACTTTCAGCCTTAAAAGACAAACACAGCCTCTATAAATAGCTGTTCATATTGTCCCSTGCTATTGTGCCATTCTGCAGTTAACTGTTTGAGACAAATGTCTGCTTGAGGTTTAAGAGCTGCAGCTGTCAACCAGGAATGGATTAGCTGGGAGTGGAAATAAGTTTTCCACTTCAGGTGCAATATAGCGATCTGGGAGATGATTGTGGAATCACAGAGAGCCTCAGTACAGCAGGGTGTCTGTATTTAGGCTTAGTGAGCATTTTATTTGGGTATATGGCAAGTAAGGTAAAGCACCGCTGAAGTCATAGGAGAGTGATAACAGAAACGTTGCAGGCAGGCTGTGTAAGCAATGAAAGAGAAAACCCAAGGGGAGGAGAAAGGGAGCTACCTTCTGAAAACTGGAGTCCYGTTGTCATCAGTGAAACTTCTCGCTACTTAGCTTTTCCTTCAGCGTTGCTGTGATGGATTTGGAATAAGCTACAGGAGGCTTTTCTAGAAAGAAGTGAAGGAAATTGAGAAAATGTGTTATGGTTGAAATATACCCTGAAYATTTGGCTCCAGATGTCTAGACAGGAAAAAATATTAGGAAGAAGAAAAAATAAAAATTGGGTTTCTATGCTTGGGAGAGATTTGTACTGGAATTCTTTGGGGACACAAACTATCTACCGTGGCAGCCTGCTTCCATGATAAATTTTGTATTGAATTTTGATGCTTATCACCTGTAGCTGCTGAAAAAGTTGTTGTCTTCAGGGATGCTTGTGGAACACTTTGATTCCTTTCCTCTTTAATCGTGGTTTCTGTGACATCTCTGGAAGCTTGCGGTAGCGCATGCCGTTTTGTTAAAAGAGAAGCCTGTATCTGGAAAAACAAATGATTCTTTAGAAGATCAAAAAAATAATTTTACTGTTGTTTTTTTCTGTCTGAATATAACCTTAATTATTATTAATAGTAATTCAGAGCATGGCATCTTTTATGCTAAAAGAAGAAAAGATGAAAGCTTTCATCCAGCAGGTAAAAATGAATAAATAGAAGGAAAGCTATACACAGTAGAATAAGTCACCTTTGCAACATTAGCTCCTTAAGGGAAACTAGAACAATCCCAACTTTTTTTTCTTTGTACTTCACTTGGTTCTTTTGGAACAAGCAACTTAATATATATGAAATCCTCTTGCAAAGCTCATCTTAGGAGGCTACTCTTTAACTGGTAAATTAAATTTTAAATGACAGGGTCTAGGTACTGAAACTTGTTCCTCTTCTAAATAGTTACAGTGATCTGTGACACAGTCTTGGCCTTGACTTCCTAGTGTCCCTCAGACAACTCCCAGTTGGAGAGTTAGCAGAGCTCCGTGACTGTTCTTAGCAGGTGTGTTGAGATGTTACCATCTTCTGGAGAATAAGAGGGTTTAATAGTATGAGCATGGTCATCCTGCCAAATGTCCTCGGGGCAGTGTTCAATCAAACAGTGTAAAGGTACCTTAGGTATCTTCTCATTCCCAAATAATGAGCTCAACCTATTGGAAGTTCAGAAAGTGCTCTTCTCTGAAGTGTCAGGTATCCTGCCATTCATCCGCTTTAAGAGGTGCATGGTAGAGGCCAAACACTGGAAAGAAGAGATGAAATGAGTATAAATACCTCACAGGAGGAAGTCAAGAGGGTGATGGGGCCAGACTTTTCGATGGTGGCAACAGGAGAAGAGGCAACAGCCACAAACTGAAGCACAGAAAGTTCTGCGTCATTTTGAGGAAGTAGGGTGGGATAAGAAGCAGTAGCTTATCATGAAATATGGAAGAGTTGTGTTATGGAGCCTGAAAGAAGCATCAAATACTAATTTGTCACTTCTGCTTGTCTATGGAGAAGATSTCACTATCATGTCAAGTCTTGTGTCCAGCATGTGAAATGTTTCTAGAAATAGAAAACAATTGTATCAGTTATTTTTCAGTGAAAGCTAAGTAGATTTTTTTCTCATAATCTTCTTTGTTTTTACTGGAAAATGACAACTTATTTCTTACAAGTTCATGTATTTCTTTAGCTTTTAAAATTGTGATTGAGAGTGTTTGACCACATTTTTGTCCCTCGTTACATACGCACTCATTTCCTGCATGAAATTCGGATTTTTCATGTTCRTGTGAACACGAAAGGCCGACTGCACAGCATCCTTTATTGTTTTTACTCGGATTGACTATAGAGCTAACTCCTGCCAGTGGCTGCTACTTTTCAGGTTCCTGACTTGGATTTGTATGTTGTTGAGCACATCTTAATAGTATCTGCAGTTTTATAGCATGTCCTCTCTAATCCAAATAGCTAATGAAAAATTCAGAGACAGTAAGTTGCTGCAGTKTGAGAGAGGAAGCAGAAGAATAATTAACAGTCCTAGAAGTAAATAAATGTAAATTAARGTCCCTGTTCCTCAGAAGGAATCTGCAAAAGGAAATGTCTTCATTTGCCAGTGATCTTGGAGACGGTTTTTCATGAGAAGAAACTCGGAGAAGGTTTTTCTTAGATCTCTATTCAGTAGCTTCATATAGGTGTGTGAACGCTACAGCTAAGCAACTGTTTGTTTCCTTAGCAAAGTAATAACAAGTAAAATTGGCGTAAGGTGGGATCTAATTCATGCATTCTTAGCAGAGAAACCGAAACTGCATAGTACTTTCTTTCTACTTTCTAACACTGGCCTTTAAGATTTTTAAATTCTCGCCAAGATTTTATGAGAGCAGATTGCAATGGTAATAATAGACTGAAAGCCTGAAAGGAAGATGATGATGATTTTAATGTTTGGGAAGGTGATAGCATTTTGCTTGAGTTTCCTTAAATTTTGTGCTTAAAAYGTAGTATTTAATGTCAAAATTTCTTTGGTTGTCAATATGCATGATGATGTAGTTGCTATTAAATAAAAAATGTCGCTGTAAAAAGATATTTGGGTGGTAAATCCTGCCCACAGCTATTGCGTTCATTGAATTCATGCATGAAAAAAAAATGTTTAAATCCCTGTGATATACTACCATGTCTGACTTTCCCATTATAAACCTCATTTTAAAGTGATTTAAAGCCCACAGTACATGCTGTCTCTCATTTATTAGTCTATTAACCTTATCTAAAAATGTACTGTGAAAATTTTGAGGGCACAATTGAAAAAAGCAAATTTRATTGCAGAATCTTTTCTCTTTGCAAATGTGTTCGACTACCAGTGACCCTCCGCTCTTAATTCTGAGGTTATTTCTCAAATGATACCACTTTAAAATATGTGTTTAAATTGATTGGGCTACTGACAGGACCCCTGGAAAATGAAAATGATGTGTATATGTTTAGTCTTGCATCTTTCTATTAATTATTTCATGCTTTCTATTAATTATTTCATGCTCATATCTAACAAGTGCCCAGCAGTTTTTAACAGCAGTTTATAACAGTGAGTCTTACTTTGTGATCTGAAAATGTTATTTCTTTTTTTTCCTTCTACTATGGCTTAGAGCCGTCAGGTAAAAGAAATGCAGAGCATTTGCTCAGCTAAGTCGTTGCTCAGCCTCGCTGCCTGGTGTAGCCCTGCACACGAGGTGGGACACAACACCTTCRTTCCAGAGCCTTTGCACAGTCTTGCCTGAGCTCCCCTCGTTTCTACTAATCATCTTTTAATCAAAAAGGGGCTTCTGTGTCTGGTGAGCAGAACGTGCAGATGTCGCCTGTTGCCCAGCCCTTCGTGCCTGTTGCTCCTCACGCTTTGGCAAGGTGCCTGGGCCGCCCAGCGTGTGTTGTGGGGCTCCTCTGCATCCCTCCTCGCTGCCAGCAGTGTTAGAACTAGTTAGAACCCCAAACCCCTGCCTTTGGGGTTTTCTTGTTTCCCTGCCTTTGGGGTTTTCTTGTTTCCCTGCCTTTGGGGTTTTCTTGTTTCTCTTCCTGTATTTTTTGGTGAATAAACTTGTTGTGGGGAAGCTCTTTTATAGTGTGGTTAGTTTGAAGGATGACAACTTTACTCGCTGCTTTGGTGGTTTGAAAAATGCTTCCCAAGCCTCAGGGGCGCTACAAATTGGAGTGAAGGTAGTTTGTTTCTCACATTTGACAAAATAGAGGATGCTTAATGGGATATTATTTAAAAACAATAGGACTGCATTTGAATTTTGTCCTGTCTAGTTTCCCAAGTAAAGGTTTCCATACCTTACTGTGGAGTAACTTGGAGTTACTGTGGAGTAACTGTGGAGTTACTTGGTGAGATCCTTGTGGACGGCAGCTCCCAGCCAGCGCAGCCCTCGGGAGGGGAAAGGCAGGGCTGCTCCTGGAGGAGAGGCAAAGAGATTTCCAGGAACTACTGCTGCAGTTGTCATAATGTTAAATCCACTTTATTTTGGGATGCTTAGGTTATCTAGGTTTTACTTATTGTGATGTGACGCTTTTTCAGCAAACCATTGTGAGTCCTGAATGCTTAAGTTCCATTATATATGGAAAGAAATATCGAAATGTTTAAAGCCTCATACAATTCAGAGAAGAAAATTCACTTGTTTAAACAGCTCTTGTTTAAAGAGCTGTTCTCACGTTTTACTAAACTCTGTTTTGCCTATCTGTGATAATTCTAGCCTTAAGAATCACTTTTATTTGTTTATTTTTAACCTTACTGTTGTAGTATTAGGGACTATTTATATGTGATTAAATGAAAGTGCCTGCCTCTCCTCGCAGTTTGTAATAACTGGTATCATATGAACTGCCACGTGGAATTGGACCCAACTTCTGTCCCAGATACGTGAATTCTCTCAAACCTGGCAGTGGTCACAAGTGAAGCACAAAACGTGAAAAACTTCAGAGTGGAGCAGGTCAGGCCAGGCCTTTGGAGAGTGGACCAGGATACTTGGGGGAAAAAAGGAAAAAAATATAATTTGCTTTTATGAGCTTATATATCGAAGTAGGCAAAAGAGAATATGGCCGATGAGTTGTTACAGGAAACCAAAGGGAGTATGTTCAGATTTTGTCCCGTCTTACTTCCCTAGCTTAGCTTTGCTTCCTCACATTCTTCACATAATCCATCCCTATATTTCATATTGTCAGCTTTTTCTGTGTCTTGTCTTCCTATCTCTTTCCTCTTTTTTCCCACCTTTTCCATTTTCTTCTTTTCCACCTTTTTTTTTTTGATATCCCCTCAAAAAAAGATATCCCCTCAAAAAGAAGAGTTAATCAGAAGGATTTACTACATAATTTAGGATAGACTTTATGAAGGTGAAATCAGGACACTTCTAATGCCTCACCAGAATATGCTAAAGATAAAATATAACTTAATTGGCTTTTATAGTCTAGTGTAGGACTTGTGGTAGGAAAGAATGATGGCCATATTTTCATCCTGTTTAAATTATTTCTCTTACTTAGAAGAGATATGAAGTAAAGTGATGCTTTTATCTTGAAATAAATGCCATAGCAATTATTCAGATGTATTTATGGGTAAACTTGTTAGTGCACATAATGAGCTAAATACCAGAGAGATTTAAAAAAAAAGAACACTTAAAAAAAAAAACCTTTAAGAATTTCTTCCCCATTCTTCTCCCTAGCACTTCTACTTACTGTAAATCCTTATCTTATATACTGTAAAGTGATCGCCATCCCAAAGAATCTGTGCCTGTGTAGCAGTATCAAACACCTGAGCTGTATAAGTAGATTTCATGACCCAGTTTCTTGAGAAAGTAAAGTGTCAGATGACATAGTGAATACGAAGCAATGATAAACCACAGTCTTTTCAAGTATAAAAGATCCTGAACGATGTCTCTGAGATGCTGAGATTTTCCCAGGGTTCTTTAACTCATTGGAATAATAATCCTTCATCAGAAGGACAACACTGTAAAAGCCAGCTATAATTATTCCCATGAAAAGCCCCTTGGAAAGGAAGGAAAAGAATTTGGGGAGGCAGGAGGAGAACTTACCGGGAAAGGAGGAGGTTGCAAGAGGAAAACTAAACCACGTAATAGCTGTAGCCAGATGCCTCCATATCACATGCAGCTAGAGCACTAGCAAAAAATGGTAAGAAAAAAACAGAAGCAGCAAAGTCTTTTATTCAGTGTTTTACTTTCTAGATAGCCTTATTTCAGTGCCAAATAAAGTCTTTAAATATATGCTCACATAGGAAGACCATATGGAGCTTTTCTGTGTGCAAGGATATGGTGATGATGATGGAGAATCTACTGTACACATATGGACCATTAGAATTACGCCTTTGCGTTCCGCAGTTAAAAATGGAAAGCCGACCTATGCCTCAGATTACGTGAGGGAGGCGGCCCGTCTAGACAGAACATCATTCTTGTTGTTTTTAATCATTTACATTCCAGCAAAATCCACAGATTGAGTTTTGTTTTGGAGGACTCGGAAGGCTTTGTAAGGATTAAAAGGATTCCAGAAGAGCTCCCTGTATATGCAGCCAAACCGTGACTTGGACGGTGTTTTCTGTGCTCCCAAACCAGCCCCTCGGCCAGAATGAGCGGGTTTCGGTGCTTTCTTGGACCTTGTTTTCACAAGGGGTGGCCCAGGGGAGCTGCCCGTTTCCATGGGGCTGCCTCCTTCCCGCCACCGCTAAGGCAGCGGGAAGGGCTGCAGGGCCTGGGCCGAGCGCCGTGGGCCCCTCAGCGCGGCCCAGCGCCGCTCCTCCTCCCTCGCGTGCGGCCCTCGCGTTGTGTCTCCCCTTCCCAGTTTGTTCTCAGCAATCCAAAAGGGAGAGAGCGGGGAAGGGAGCAACGTTCCTGATGCAGTCTGGGTTTTGCCTTACTTGCTCCTTCACAGCTCTGACCCGCATGCTGTTTCCTTGAAGTGACACTGGCAAATAAACAACGTGGTCAGCCACAGCTGATGCTCTGCTAGGCCTTGGCCATTAGGCCTGGGATATCAGTTTGTTTTGTTTATCCATGAATATCTGCATTTTCCTTCAGTGAGAATTCTTTTCTCTCAAAAAAGGAAACACAAACAATTCAGTACTCATCTTCAATATTCCTTTTAATAGATCTGAGTCCTTAAACCATTTTTGATCTGTGATAAATCAGTGCAATATTTCATTGTATGAACTGACAATAATAACAATTATGTTTCTGTCACCCATTGATTGAATTGTTACAATACATTCGGTTGAATCGTTACAATACAATTCAACCAATATTTCACATGCTTTACTTCACTGATATCAAGATAAATTATAGAAAACATTGAAACTATTAAATTCATCTTCACTGACATATCTTTTTGAATATTTGAGTGATTGAAGTTAAAACCCACAAATTATAAATTTTATTTGCAGCTAATTGTGGGCTTTTTGTCTTTAGAAATGAAAAGTTTAAGAATTAATTCATAATTGTATAACATCTTCACTTCTCTAGTATTTTACTTTTCATCCTGCTTTAAAAAGAAAACTTCAAAAATAGAAGGAAAAAAAACCTATTAAGTGATTGAATGTAGCCATAATATTATTTTGAGATTGCAACAGCACCTTAGTTTTTAAATGAAAAGAAAAAAGTAATGTGCATTAAAAAAATTTGGCAGCGGTTACAAATCCACAGTGCAAAGAAATATGTGCTAGACCATCAGTACAAAATGCAAACTATTAGGCAAGAGAGAGCTAATAACAGGCTTGAGTTGGAAATGCAGATGTCAGCTGCGAGTGCCTCGCGTGTCAATAGCGGTGTTAAACACAGGGTAGATACCAGCCCGAGCTCGCTCTGTGTTCTGCTCTCAGAATCGCCCAGGCTCGGGCAGTGGGGACCCACGTCAGGTTCTGCTGCGGCTCGGTCGGGGAGGACGTGCGTGGGACGTGCACGTGTGTGTGTGCTGAGCYGTCCCTGCTGGAGCTGCTGCTCTGGGGAATGGAGCAGAACGTGCTTTGCTCGCGGTTAGGCTTCGTATMTCCTAGAAGACAAGAACAGAGATGCTTAATTCATCCTAGACCAAGCTAGTTATCATCTGGGTACATAGATGTAGACAATTCTTTGTTATAATTGTATCTGGCAAAAGCCAGGTAAGTATCAGTTTATTTTAGATRGTGTTTTTATGGGATTTAGCATACATTTGTATACCCTACTTTGTTATCAGTGCAACATCCATCTAAGCCTGCCCATTATTTCCCTRCTTAAGACTTGAAAAGTTTCCTAAGCTGTGACCACAAGTACCCTGTGGAGGAGGAAGAAAAGGATACTCAAAATCAGAGGATGAGAGGTGGCTCTGCTCTCTTTTCCAAGCGAGAGGGGCACGCAACAGGGTGCCCGCTGTGTCATGAAACCCACCTTGCAGTTCCTGCTTCTATTTACTAACTCCAGACTTGCATTACTCACCAACCCTCACGGGCAGACAGAGCTGAGAAGCTGCAGTTTGGCTGCCTCTGAACAGGTACCAGATTCTGCCTCTCAGTATTCATCCCTGTTTGGACTTTCATCATTTCATGAAATAAACTGCTCATTTATTTTTGTTTGACAGATAGCAGTTGAGCTGTAGAATTCTGTCTTGTAGTAAATACAAGCATGTTTCTTTTGTGGAATGCCAGGTTTTTGTGGGACTTGCTGTGTATATGTTCACTTGGTGAGCTCATCTGAACTACTGTAAATTTAATTTCTGAAGGGTGTAAATTCAGAAGTGTTTAAATCAAACCTTTTTTTTTTTTTTTTGATGACACATCTACTACAAGCCTGCTTGATGTTGTGACCTCTCAGTGCAATGCACAAAGTTTCAATAGGTGAAAACAATTCAGCTGAGCTAGCAATAAGATGTTGATTCAACAAATGCCTCATTTCTTGGGGCTTGTCTAGATGATATTTTTGCTTTAGAGTTAATTTTAATGACTGTGATGAGAAAGCTTTGTGGGTTTGTCACAGCTAACAGAAACGCATGCTACCTGTTAATTGTGTTTTACCTTATGCTGTCTAACTTGTTGTGAGACAAAAATGTGTAGAAGATGCGTTAACACCCGGCACAGTGAAAAATGATCAGTAATTGTGCCCTTGGGCAGTGTTGACCCTCATGTTTCTCAAAAGAGAAAAAAGCTTGCATATTGCAATGAAGTCTCAAAGAGCTGAATATTTAATAATACATTGCCTAAAGACATACTTGTGTTCAGCTCTGAAGTTACATTATAGATGCATTGTAGTCTGGTTTTGGATAGCTTATAAAYGGGTGCTTTATATACTAAATAATTTCTTGGTGTTTTTGTGGGCATCTGCAGTTTATTGCAACCTATGTTATGCTCCTACTGTTCTGCTAAAACCCAGGATTTTACTGCTTGAAAGTTTTATATCTGTCTGAGGTAAATACTGCCTGTATTAGCAACACTTTATAATTATGGCCAGTTTCTAGAACTAAAAGTGTCAAAGGAACATCCCTCTCCCTTAATACTGCTTTTATTCAAGATGTCCTTGATTTAAGTTCAAAGTTATGATACTTTTCTTACTGCAACCATCCACGCTTTGGGAGTGTGAAATATTCTCCGTTTCCTTGACTGATGAAGAATTTACTTGGCAGCAGTATCTGTATTTCCCCATGCCGTATAATGTTATGTGAGCCTAGCTCTGACCTTTCTGTGGTGGGACCTGGTGGTAATAAAAATATATGATTGGCAGAGCTGCAAGAAGTAATTAGTTCTTAGCAGACGTGAAAAATGAAAGGGTTATTTAAGGGAAGAGAAAGTGATTAGACTTTATGGAGTATATAAGGTTGTCTGAGCTTTTATTTCAACTACTAAAGTATTGAAATAAATTTGTCACTATAGTATAACCCGTTGGAATGAATCACTGCAAAGAAACCCTCTAAATATCTTTGCTATTTTTTGTAGGCCCAGTTTTTAAAACGTTAATTAGTTCATTTGCCCTTTCAGAACCTCCTGAACAGCCTGGCCACGTGGGAAGGCTAGATCAGGAAAGGGAGCCTGCTCCTAGAACTAGATCTTGCTTGAACTGACTTGAGGAACAGTTTGTGCTATTCTTCGAAATAACAATAAAAAAACTATGACTGTTTTCCAGGAAAGAATTGGACAGTCTTCCAGTGGCTATTACAGAGGTCAGGATGATGGGATTTTCTGCACTTTAGTTGGAAGTACAAAACAAGACCAGTCAGTCTAGAGACTGTGGAGAGTGGACGTGGAGGCAACAGGAGTAGGTGAAATCTCCGGGAGTCACTTAACACTCTCTGGATCRGGCAGCCATGTTCTGGGAAGGGCGAATAACCAATGTGTTGCTTTCCTGCTTCCAGGATTTTTCCATATTCTAATTTTATGTTCATTAAAATGTTTCCTTTATTAATAGCTGTTCCAGCATAAGCAAGGAAGGCAAAGTTGAAGCTGTGCAGCCTGGCTTGACCGTCCTGCTGCTCAAGTGCCAGATGCAAGACATTAACAAACAAATACATTTTTTTTCCTTCTTAATACACTCAGATTAACAATCAGAGCCCAGGCTCGGCGGTATTTGCCCTGTTTTAGTGCTGGCTTCACACAGGATGCACCTCCCCGCGGGTCATGGTGGCCCTGCTGTCCCTGCTGGAGCAGATCTGGGATCGCTCACGAGAAGAAGGTGTGGGGAGCTGGTCCAGGCCCTGTGGCTGGAAACACCGAGCAGCTCCTTGATTTGGAACAGGGAGAAACTGAGGCCTTGCCATGGAGGCCTAGTAGGCAGTTGCTGTGAAGAAGTGGATCCAAGGGAAGCTTAATTCTCCTCTAGGAGTGCGAAATGTTGAAGAATSTGGAGAAAAGATTCTGAAGATTCTGGAGAGAAGCCAGTGTTATCAGTGACGAGGTGATAAATGTGGCAAGAAAGAGATTAAATTTATGTTAATCTAAAATTAGCTCTTGTTTTTTTCTCTCAGAAATTCTTCAAGCTCTTGAGTTTGCCACTTTGCGTTCCTTTAGATTGACAGGTTCTGCTTTGCTGTGTCCCGTTTGGAGGACTGGGGCTTTTCGCTGTTTCGAGGCTGCCCGTTTCTGCCCTGGTTGTGTTTAGCAGAGGGAGCGGGCGCTCCCGGTTCTCCTGCCYGGTACCCTCCGCGGCCGCTTCCGCGGGGAGTCCTGCCCGGGGCCGTCCTGTGCCYGTCGCTTCTGCTGCTGACAAGTTCTGCAGCTGAAGCTGCTGCTCTCCGGGCTCCTTCGTGGTGCACCAGGAACGGGAGGGGTTTGGCAAGTTATTGCTGTGTGTGTGTAAATGAGGTGGCAGAATGAGGGATGAACGAATTGAAGCAACTTCCACTGCTCTGGTGTGCTGGACATGGTGCAAATGCGCGGGTTTGGAGCCCCGTTGCTGTAGAAGTAGCACATCTTATTGACTCCGACTTGAAAATTTATGGAGTGCCTGTTGCTCACTTTTACTTAATGACACCTGCAGTGTGTTCTCCTTGCTATCTAACGTGCAAAATGTAATAAACTCCAGTGTGGGTAATTATTAATGTGACAAATGTGTGTTTTGAGCATTCCTATTGATCTGCTGCGTTGCGCCACGTGTATAAGGAACAACGTAAAGGCCGTGATTTATTTCACATCCTGAAGGGTCAGTGTACTGCTGAGCATCAGAGGACTTTCACTGCCTTTTGGCAGCTGCATCGTGACCTACTTGGTGAATTTTGGCTGCCACTGTTTATTGGAAAAATTTCCAACAACAGCTATACCATTTTTCTGTAGCAGAGAAGCCAGCGTTTATGTAACTAATGCTTCTCTCAAAGCATCACTGTGTTGCACTTSAAGCAGTGGGTTTGCTTAGTGCTGGAAATTTCATGGTTATGTTGGCGTTGAAAGTATTATGAACAAAACRAGCTGAATTACTCCAGAGGTAAACTGTGGAGAAAAGAAGCGTGTGGTTGGTAGGTCCAAAAAGGTAATTAAGAAACATTTAACTCTAAACTATTCAGCTGAATTTTAAGACTCTTACAGTCTTTTAAGTCTCTTGCAGGCTTTGAATGCAAATTATAGACTTTTATTTTTCTATGAATTTTGATTTAAACCTTTTATAACCCAAGATAAATGCTTGAAAACTAAATATTTAGCAAAATCTTGTATAGTAGTGATTTGATAGTGTTTTGTATGTCTGTATGATTATGAATGTTTTGTAGTTAAAACATCAGATTGTTYAAATAATTTGCTAAATATTAGTTTAAGTAGTGTTCTTATTTGTTCAATTTGGCAGGGGCAGCCAGTTGGAGATTGTGACTTCAGCATTCGGCTTTCCTGTATAGAGAAGGAGATTATATTTCCCCGGCATGAGAAGATGAAGGCTGGTCATATTGACAAAGCGCAGGAGCCCTTCAGTGTTCGGAACAAGCCATTCTTTGACATCTCCAATGCAAGAAAGGTAATCCTGCTTCTGGTTGGTGCTTACGTTGCAGTGCTGAAGGCAGTTGTGCCCTCTTGAGTAACTTTTCCCATAGCTTTTTTTTTTTTTTTTAAGCTTTAAGCAATTTTCTGTGCAAAACAAATGTTCAGCAAACCTTGGCTGGGGTTTTGTAGTTGGGGGTACTTGGAAAGTGGTTTTAGGCTACCCATTTCTACTGAATTTCTCCTGAATTAATCTAAATCTTCCCTGTATTTAAATACTGCTGCACCAAAGCTGAGTTTCATAGTGTTGAGTGATGACAGAGGAAGTTACAGTTTGCATCCGCAATGTCTCTGCGCTCTTGGGAATGTCTGAGAGCTGTTTTGTTTATACAATCCTCCTCCTTAGGTAAGRTTATAATTTTCCTTTCCCTTTCCGTCCTGGTTTGGCAGTAGCATAAGAATCATGAATTATGTTTGAACTCCCATTTCATATTCAGAATTGATTATTAATAATCCATGGTAGTTAAAGTCTCCACACCTTACTTATTAATATAATGCCCTAGGCCTTCCTAAGTAAAGAATATGGCTTATAAATGCATTAGTTCCTATCTCTCATTGTGGACTGTTCCCTCAGTACTGAAATATCCTAACGCTATGTAAAATATTTCATTCTCTTTTGTGAATTAAGTGCCCCTGGGCAGGGCTTCCCTCCAGGGTAACCAGTTTTCTCTTAGCACAGCTGGGACCCTGTCTATCAGCCCAGAGCAGTGGGATACCAAGTGTCTCCTTCCATTTGCTTTGGTCCTTACCTGGGGCGGGCAGCAGGTAACGAGTCCTGCCCTAAGGGGGGAACCACAGAAGTTTTGGGGACTGAAAACTAAGTAACATGCTAAAGCATAAGCTAGGCCATGAAAAAGTCTGGTCTCTGTCATGAAAAACGTTATCAGGTGAGTTATACAGATAAAGCACCTTTTTGATCACTTCTTGATTGTAATCTTGCATTTTTGGATTGTCAATATTGTCTAACTAAGTGAAAAAGCATCATGAACTGGAGGTATTTCATAGGGAAGCAGGCTGTCTAGAACACATCATTTTAACCTTGGAATTAGAAGAAACGCGAACAAAAGGAACTAGTAGCTTAAAAATTGCTTTCTTAAATAAATTTACTATTTTTTTCAAGTGTTCTGAGGTTTCAGACTGTTTAGCATGATTTAAAATCGGAGAGGTTCTCAGAAGCTTTCCTAGAAAAAACATAGGTGAAAGACTTCTATGAGCAAACCTGCTAGTTATGCCAAATTGTTCTGTGAACTGTGTTCTCGATAAATTGTGACCTTTACGGTAAAAGTCAAATTTTATAGAAATGCATTTTTTTCTTTTGTTGTAGTCTGAGATTGTGAAAGAAAAAAATACTAATCAGTGTGCTTTTTTCCCCATATTTTTACATCAGTCCCCAGAGATAATGGGTTCAGATTCAGAGGAAACTGTCCTGTGATGGTTTTATTTATTATTATTATTATTGTTATTATTATTATTATTATGGCTGTTCAGAAAATACTGAGAATGATTTTTTTTATCTGATGAGGAACAACTAACTTCTTTTCAAGCTGCATTTTCAGTSCATATAAATTGGATCTGCTGTTCAACTCTAGGCATTCTGCCCTCTCATGTGCAAGTTCTGAACTCTGTTCCTGAGGTCTCTGGTGTCTTAGGCAACCAGCACCCATCTGTAGAAGATTGGAGCTATCTGTTTATATATATGCTGTGGCCTTAATAGTTTGAAGGATCAGTTACTGTCACATCTCAACACCTTCTTGCTCCCTTCCCRGCTCCCTTCCCCAGGTGCTTGATGCAGTTTGCTCTGCAGGAGGCAGCTGGGCTTAACTGCTTCAAATCCAAGGTTCATTCCTGCTGCTGCCRAGTTGTGGTTTCCCCCTAGTAATTCATGTGTAATGGTGGCCATATATTTATTGTTATATATGTACATTTTTTTAATCTTATAAGCCTTATTTATATAGTAATGTGAAGTGGTTGGGTTCCCAGCAACACCTCCCACATCCCTTTAAAATCCAGGGTGCTGGACAAAGGGATCCCACCAGGCAATGGAACAAGGTAATAAGGAAGGAAGATGCGGGTTTCTTTAGCTGTGCCTGCTTTCCTCAGGAACAGATTTTCCTAGGCAGATCAAAACAGCAATTCCATTTTTCCTAAAGGGAACTKGACAGGATTTCCCCCTGTTTTAAAAATATGTATTACAGAAGCAGGGAAGATTTCAAGGATTAACTGCAACCTTGTTAAAGTYTATTTGTTAAAGATTCAGAAGAGCTGAATTAAGATCCAGTTTTGGATTATTTGCTGGTGTCCCCCTCTTGAAAAGCGGGGCTTAGGCGGCTCCGGCCTCTCTCCGTGCTAATCTAAATTGCTGCTTGTGAATTGCCATAAAGAAGATTCTTTATGCAGCTCCTGTAGGAGGTACCGAGGGTGGATAAACCTTTATTAATACCCTGATATTCCTAAGCTGAGGAGTATGGTGTGCTGTTATCCCTTGGAAGCAAGGGGACTTATATATTTCCTGTCTGAAAATTTCACATATATTCCTCTCTGAAATGGAAGGGGGAAGAAAAAGAAATGCAGAAATGCTATCGCCAAACATTCTTTGAATCCATGTTCCCAGACAGTTACAGGGATAAAGATTCAGTTGAAAAAGAAACAAACTGTGGGAAATGAAGTGAATTGCCCAGATGGGATCCAGCACTCGGATTACGTTCATGCCTGTACACAGCTCTGTGCTGCGGCCCTCCTGGCGAGACGAGAACAGAGTGAAACGTGGGACCTTAAATCCAACAGGGTGAAACAYGGGACCTTACATTGGACAGGGTGAAGCTATTGGAACTGCTTTTTTTGTTTTCCTCAAGTTCGGTGCCGCTGCTGCTGCCTTGTGCTGCCCTTGGGCTGCRGTAGGGCCAGGGAGAAGGGCAGGTTGTCCCCAGGCGCGATGCTGCCCGCGCCAGGACAGCACCAGGAGACAGGGCGCCTTCAGCAGGACGGCCCCCAAGCTGGCCGGCCCGTCGGGGGCCTCCCAAACCGGTTAATGATGGAAAAAAAACCCAAGGAATTGCCTTAATACAGTGAATGTGGTTCATTCTTGCTCTTGCCCTAGGAGTGGGTGCTGCTGAGCACGGGCACGGRCTGACTGGAGGCGACAGTCGCGACGCTCCCAGCTCCTGGCTGGGCTGCCCAGGCTGTGGGGGCTCGGGTAGCTCTCACTGCATCTTGAGCTCTTCTGACATGCGATGGGGAACACTCTTGCTCCGTGAGAGATCGTGATCATATGAGTCATTTTCATCCTTCTCCTATACTGTACACTCTCACTCCTTCATTTTTTTTTTTAAGCATATTTCTACCAACATAAGGCATATACTTAAATGTTACTGAGAAAGGTCAAAATGGTGAGATCTCTGGGAATGTTTTTTAGCCCCGAGTTGCACAGTGACTAGAGTATCCTTTTCCTAGAGCGTAAGTCCTAYGTGTATTCCAGATATACCTGGGTCTGTAGCGCTCTGGAAGCTCTTCAAAATCTTCTAAGGAGATGGCTTTATTATCACTCAGGTACTAAGGGCATTCCGAGCCTAGTTATATATGGGGAGCCTCTAACAAATTTTACCTTTTTTTTTTTTTTTTTAATCAGTGAAATTGTTTCTACAATAGATCAAGAAGAGTGAAATGATTTCAAAGCAGTGGATTTTCCTTGAAAAATATTCTCTTCCGTTTGATAGCAAGTAAAGGAGAGATGCCACTTTCTAAAACAGCCAATTGTTCTTATACTAGAAGGAATTATTCTTATACTTTCTGATAGAGCTGAGAAAGTCAAAGCAACCCCAGTAATCTTATTTTACTTGCAAAAAAGGAATTACAAACTTGGTGTAAGCAGATACCACCATGAAATGGGCATTAAGAACTTAGTTTTTGACTTTCTTTTCTCTAGCAATACACGGGCCCATTTTGATAAATGTATCGAAATTTGTGGAGCAAAAGAGTAGCTTTATCAAAAAGAAAAGAAATTAACATACCAAATAGTTCACCTTAATGAAGATAGGTATCTGAAGGAAGAATAGAGTGTGTTCGTTCAGATAAGTTTTTATTAACAAGCTGTTAATTGATTCTATAATGAAATTTTGGTGCTGGGAGGCATTATTTCAGTGGCTGTTTCTGTCAGAAGTGGAACAATATATTAGCATGCATGACCAGTGGCATTTCTAACAGTGTGACCGATAATCATTGCTCTGTTGTAGTGTGATGGGATAGTGAGGAAATTAAAGAACTGTTTCAGTCTCTGTGCCAGAAAACAAGTTCAAAAAAGGCGGGGGAGGGGGGGAGAGAGAAGGAAAAAGGCTGATTTTACTTGAAATTGTTAACTGCTTCCATTCAGTAGGAGTTGGTTAATGTCAGGATACAGAGTTCAAAATTTAGCAAAATAATCTTTGTACTGTAGGTGTGTCAGAATAAGTTGCCAGCAAAGCAGTGTTGAAATGATCCTCTCTGAAGCAGATAACAATCTGAAGCAGATACCGGGCACATCTTCTTGAAGTTACATCCCCAAACCTATGGACCTGTGGGATTAAAATTGAATTTCTTTCTTTCCCTTCTCTTTCCTCCCTTCTCTTTCCTCCCTTCTCTTTCCTCCCTTCTCTTTCCTCCCTTCTCTTTCCTCCCTTCTCTTTCCTCCCTTCTCTTTCCT